>NC_134358.1:13674188-13974000 GCF_048569485.1 Anomaloglossus baeobatrachus | reverse complement strand
CTGGTTAATACTCAGACCCCAGAGCTCATCAACACCAGGAGAACAGAGTAAATTTGCTTCAAAGAATATCAAAAAGTTTATTATCAAGTTATTACACATACAATATTACGTGAGATAAAACAGGCACGAGAGGAAAAGATGATATAAAAGGCAATAACACCTGGGGGCTGCACAACCATTACTAAGAAGAGATCCAAACTCTAACCACCAGGCAATATGTATCCATCAAAGCAAGAAAAAGAGCCCCAGTGGGCTCATTTATCAAAGGCACAGCCCAATTTTTGTTTGATGGTTACCCAGGCTCAAGTGGAGGGTAAACAAATAGGCAACAGGCAAGCAGTAGTTGTGCTAAAGGAACACATGCATCAGGCGTCCCCTATTAGGTAAATAGACCCATAAGGGTTCAGTGTACATACAATAAGCCGGGGCAAGCTGTATGCATGTGGACCCAGTCCACCAATACTGCTAACCTGTAAAAGCCAAGGAACGTGCAGACCGACCAAGGGTGACAGGGAGGGTGAGACCCCCAGTACAGACTCCAACGTACGTTTCACGATGGTAGTGTACCATCGTGAAACGTACGTTGGAGTCTGTACTGGGGGTCTCACCCTCCCTGTCACCCTTGGTCGGTCTGCACGTTCCTTGGCTTTTACAGGTTAGCAGTATTGGTGGACTGGGTCCACATGCATACAGCTTGCCCCGGCTTATTGTATGTACACTGAACCCTTATGGGTCTATTTACCTAATAGGGACGCCTGATGCATGTGTTCCTTTAGCACAACTACTGCTTGCCTGTTGCCTATTTGTTTACCCTCCACTTGAGCCTGGGTAACCATCAAACAAAAATTGGGCTGTGCCTTTGATAAATGAGCCCACTGGGGCTCTTTTTCTTGCTTTGATGGATACATATTGCCTGGTGGTTAGAGTTTGGATCTCTTCTTAGTAATGGTTGTGCAGCCCCCAGGTGTTATTGCCTTTTATATCATCTTTTCCTCTCGTGCCTGTTTTATCTCACGTAATATTGTATGTGTAATAACTTGATAATAAACTTTTTGATATTCTTTGAAGCAAATTTACTCTGTTCTCCTGGTGTTGATGTGCTCTAATGAGTAGCTCTGAAGTGGTGTGGTGATTGGTCTTGACCCACCCCATTTCAATTTTCTGTATGGATTCCTGTAATCTAATCAGACCCCAGAGCTGCAGTCACTATTGTGCTGTTACATCGAGTCTTATCCTCCAGTCACCTCCAGAGCTGCAGTCACTGTTCTGTATTTGCTGCTATGTTGTGGCTTTACGAGTGCAGTGGCATCTCTGCTATTGTTGGTGTCGGGCTCGTGTTTCTCCCGCGGTGTACATGGGAGGTACAAAATTCTATACACCCTTTCCAGGTCTGGCTGTGACCCTCATGGACGCCTCCACGGACAAGGATCCCGATGTACAAGAGCAGATCTACAGCTCACTATGCTTCATAGGAGAGACGGCGCCGGTGGAGGTGCTGGAGGCCTGTGATACCTACCTGCGGCAGCATGAAAAGGTGAGTACTGTGTATGGGGGGGTGCCGCCCTCAGGCCCCCTGCGCGTGCCGCCCCCCCCCCCCCCCCTCTTGTGGCCTCTGCGCATGCTGCCCCCCCCCTCTTGTGGCCTCTGCGCGTGCTGCCCCCCCCCCCTCTTGTGGCCTCTGCGCGTGCTCCCCCCCCCCCTCTTGTGGCCTCTGCGCGTGCTCCCCCCCCCCCTCTTGTGGCCTCTGCGCGTGCTGCCCCCCCCCCCTCTTGTGGCCTCTGCGCGTGCTGCCCCCCCCCCTCTTGTGGCCTCTGCGCGTGCTGCCCCCTCCTGTGGTCTCAGTGCATGGTCTTTCTCCTCAGCTCCTGCACGCTCATCGCACAATCATCCTGAGAGCAATGGAGACTGTGGTGAAGAACAGTCTGAACAACCTGAGCAAGGAGACGGCCAAACTCACCATCGTGCTGGCTTCCAGCGAGATGACCAAGTCTAAGGTGAGAGCAGGGTCTGTTATACACTGATGAGGAGCAAAATGTTCTGCACTTGTGACTTCCAAGCTCCAGATCTCACCGTCCTCTACAGCGCCGCGCGTGAGACCACCTTCATTTTAGCTTGCGGCTATTTATCATATGATCAGTTCTGCAGATTCTCGGCAGTCGCTGCATTGTTACTGTTTTGTTAGTATTTTGTAAATCCACCTTTGACTTTCACCTCTACCTGAAACCTTCTGCGCACCATCAGATTCCAGCATGTCTCCACCGATATCTGCTCCCAGGTCTCTTCTCCATGTTCCCAGTGTTGGTGTATACTGGTCAGGTCTCTTCTCCATGTTCCCAGTGTTGGTGTATACTGGTCAGGTCTCTTCTCCTCATTCCCAGTGTTGGTGTATACTGGTCAGGTCTCTTCTCCATGTTCCCAGTGTTGGTGTATACTGGTCAGGTCTCTTCTCCACGTTCCCAGTGTTGGTGTATACTGGTCAGGTCTCTTCTCCACGTTCCCAGTGTTGGTGTATACTGGTCAGGTCTCTTCTCCACGTTCCCAGTGTTGGTGTATACTGGTCAGGTCTCTTCTCCACGTTCCCAGTGTTGGTGTATACTGGTCAGGTCTCTTCTCCACGTTCCCAGTGTTGGTGTATACTGGTCAGGTCTCTTCTCCACGTTCCCAGTGTTGGTGTATACTGGTCAGGTCTCTTCTCCACGTTCCCAGTGTTGGTGTATGTGAGGTAAATCCGGAGATATGACGATAAATCATGATTTCTTCGGCGCTCTATTGGGAGACCCAGACGATTGGGTGTATAGCACTGCCTCCGGAGGCCACACAAAGCAATTACACTAAAAAGTGTAAGGCCCCTCCCCTTCTGGCTATACACCCCCAGTGGGATCACTGGCTCACCAGTTTTCTGCTTTGTGCGAAGGAGGTCAGACATCCACGCATAGCTCCACTGTTTGTAGTCAGCAGTAGCTGCTGGCTCTATCGGATGGAAGAAAAGAGGGCCCATATAGGGCCCCCAGCATGCTCCCTTCTCACCCGCGGTGGTGCTTGTAAGGTTGAGGTACCTATTGCTGGTACAGAGGCTGGAGCCCACATGCTGTTTTCCTTCCACATCCCCTGGAGGGCTCTGTGGAAGTGGGATCTTGCCGGCCCCCAAGCCCTGGGGCCGGGCTCCATCCACAGACCCATAGAACCTGCTGGATTGGGAGCGGGAGTGCCGTTCAGGGACAAGGCCCTGCAACTTTCAGGTACTCTGTGTCCCCGGCAGGCACGGACACTCTCAGGGCTTGCTGAGCGTTGTAGTGCGCCGGGGATAGTGGCGCTGTACGCTGGGGGTTAGGTCACTGCAGCTTTGCTGAGTGACGTTGTGTGTTGGGAACTACTGCGCCGACCGCTCCTGGAGCGGCGGCGCAGCTGCGACTTGTGGTGCGCCGGGGGCTTTGCGCCGACCGCGCTTTTACGGCGGCGGCGTTTCTAACTTTAGCCCCCGGCTTCTGCGGCCTAGCGCCGCTTCGTTCCCGCCCCCACCCTGTCAATCAGGGTAGGGGAGAGACGCTGCTCAATGGCAGCGCCGAGGGCTGGAGCTTTATTTACATGCTCCAGCCCTCTCACTAGGCACAGGGGGAAGCAGACTTCCCGCTCTTCGTCGGTGTACGCCCAGGGCCCGCCCCCCCTCTCCACAAGGACGCCGGCAGCCATTACACATGCGGTCTGGCTGGGGAAAGGCAGCAGGCTCTGGGAGACCCAGACTAGAGGGATTTCTGGCGACCACACACCGCTCCTAAGCGGGCGGTAAGCTGCACAGTAGTGCTGGCCCCACTAGTGCCTCAGTGATATATTAGTGTACTTTTTTCTTGGTACCATATATATATTTAGTTGCACTGTAAGGTCGCTTCTTGGCTGGACACCCTGTACTGCTCTGAGGAGGCAGCAACATGTCATCCGCAAAACGCAAGGCTGCCAAGGCACGGGCTGTGTGCACTGTTTGTACTGCATGTGGGGCTGATCTACCGGCAGGCTCCAATGATTCACATTGTATGCAATGTTCAGTCCCAGTGGCACTTCGTCAGCCAGAGCCTAATGTGGTGGTAGCCCAGGCAGAGACGCCTGTGAACCCTGCCCCGGTGACGGGGACAGACTTTGCAGTGTTTGCTGATAAAATGTCTGAGGCTATGACAAAAATCCTGGAGACCTTGCAGGCCAGGCCAGTTCCTCAGACCATGGACACTGCTGTGTCTATGCTCCCCGGTCCCCCTCAGTTGGAACTAATCCGTACTTCAAGGGGGTCTCAAGCATCACAAGCTGAAGTCTCTGACTCAGATGACAGTCCCAGGCAGCCTAAGCGAGCTCGCTGGGAAAGACCCTCCACGTCATCACACTGCTCAGGGTCTCAGCGAGAAGAGTCTCTCTGTGATGAGACTGAGGACGGTGATCAGGATTCTAATCCTGAGACCCCTCTCAATCTGGATGCCCCTGAGGGTGACGCCATGGTTAATGACCTTATATCGGCGATTAATACACTGTTGGATATTTCTCCCCCAGCTCCTTCAGCAGAGGAGGCAGCTGCACAGCAGGAGAAGTTCCATTTCCTGTATCCCAAGCGTAAATTAAGTGCTTTTTTGGACCACTCTGACTTCAGAGAATCAATCCAGAAGCACGACGCTCATCCAGACAAGCGTTTCTCTAAACGTTCTAAGGATACCCGTTATCCTTTTCCCTCTGAGGTGGCCAAACGCTGGACCCAGTGCCCAAAGGTGGATCCCCCAATTTCCAAGCTTGCGGCTAGATCCATAGTCGCAGTAGAGGATGGCGCTTCACTTAAAGATGCCAACGACAGACAGATGGACCTTTGGTTGAAATCTGTCTATGAAGCTATCGGCGCGTCGTTTGCTCCAGCATTCGCGGCCGTGTGGGCACTACAAGCTATTTCAGCTGGTTTAGCACAGGTGGATGCTATCATGCATCCAGCAGTGCCACAGGTGGCGTCCCTAACTTCGCAAATGTCTGCGTTTGCGACCTATGCTATCAATGCTGTCCTAGAATCTACGAGCCGTACCTCTATGGCGGCCGCCAATTCTGTGGTTTTGCGCAGAGCCTTGTGGTTAAAGGACTGGAAAGCAGATGCTGGTTCCAAAAAATGCTTAACCAGCTTGCCATTATCTAGAGACAGACTGTTTGGTGAGCCATTGGCTGAAATCATAAAACAGTCCAAGGGTAAGGACTCTTCCTTGCCACAGCCCAGAGCAAGTAAACCTCAACAGAAAAAGTGGCAGTCGAGGTTTCGGTCCTTTCGAGGCTCGGGCAAGCCCCAATTCTCCTCGTCCAAAGGGACTCAGAAAGGACAAGGGAGCTCAGATTCCTGGCGGGCTCACTCACGCCCCAGGAAAGCAAATGGAGGTACCGCTTCCAAGGCGGCTACCTCATGACTTTCGGCCTCCTCCCTCCGCATCCTCGGTCGGTGGCAGGCTCTCCCGCTTTTGCGACATTTGGCTGTCACAGGTCAAAGACCGGTGGGTAACAGACATTTTGTCTCGCGGGTACAGAATCGAGTTCAGTTCTCGGCCTCCACTTCGGTTCTTCAGAACCTCCCCACACCCCAACCGAGCAGATGCCCTGCTGCAGGCGGTGGACTCTCTAAGAGCAGAAGGAGTCGTGATCCCTGTCCCCCCTCTGGAACGGGGGCGAGGATTTTACTCCAATCTCTTTGTGGTTCCAAAAAAGGACGGCTCCTTCCGTCCTGTTCTGGACCTAAAACTGCTCAACAAGCATGTGAACGCCAGGCGGTTCCGGATGGAATCCCTCCGCTCCGTCATTGCCTCAATGTCCCAAGGAGATTTCCTAGCATCAATAGACATCAAAGATGCTTATCTCCACGTGCCGATTGCTACGGAGCACCAACGCTTTCTGCGCTTCGTGATAGGAGACGAACATCTTCAGTTCGTGGCTCTGCCATTTGGTCTGGCGACAGCCCCCCGGGTGTTCACCAAGATCATGGCAGCAGTGGTAGCAGTCTTGCACTCTCACGGACACTCTGTGATCCCTTACTTGGACGATCTACTGGTCAAGGCACCCTCTCAGGAGGCATGCCAACTCAGCCTGAATTTTGCACTGGAGACTCTCCAGGCGTTCGGGTGGATCATCAACTTCCCAAAGTCAAATCTGTCACCGACCCAATCACTAACGTATCTTGGCATGGAGTTTCATACTCTCTCAGCGATAGTGAAGCTTCCGCTGAGCAAACAGCGGTCACTACAGACAGGGGTGCAGGCTCTCCTTCAAAGTCAGTCGCACTCCTTAAGACGCCTCATGCACTTCCTCGGGAAGATGGTGGCGGCAATAGAGGCGGTTCCGTTTGCGCAGTTTCATCTGCGTCCACTTCAATGGGACATTCTCCGCCAATGGGACGGGAAGTCGACATCCCTGGACAGGAAAGTCTCTCTTTCCCAGACGGCCAAGGACTCTGCAGTGGTGGCTCCTTTCCACCTCATTATCACAGGGAAGATCCTTCCTACCACCGTCCTGGGCGGTGGTCACGACAGACGCGAGTCTGTCAGGGTGGGGAGCAGTGTTTCTCCACCACAGGGCTCAGGGTACGTGGACTCAGCAGGAGTCCAGCCTTCAGATCAATGTTCTGGAAATCAGAGCAGTGTTTCTTGCCCTACTAGCCTTCCAGCAGTGGCTGGAAGGGAAGCAGATCCGAATTCAGTCGGACAACTCCACAGCGGTGGCATACATCAATCACCAAGGAGGGACTCGCAGTCGGCAAGCCTTCCAGGAAGTCCGGCGCATTGATGTGGGTGGAAGCCACGGCCTCCACCATATCCGCAGTTCACATCCCCGGCGTAGAAAACTGGGAAGCAGACTTCCTCAGTCGCCAGGGCATGGACGCAGGGGAATGGTCCCTTCACCCGGACGTGTTTCAGGAAATCTGTCGCCGATGGGGAAGGCCGGACGTCGACCTAATGGCGTCCCGGCACAACAACAAGGTCCCAACCTTCATGGCACGATCTCGCGATCAAAGAGCTCTAGCAGCAGACGCCCTAGTGCAAGATTGGTCGCAGTTCCGGCTCCCTTATGTGTTTCCACCTCTGGCACTCTTGCCCAGAGTGCTACGCAAGATCAGATCCGACTGCAGCCGCGTCATACTCGTCGCTCCAGACTGGCCGAGGAGGGCGTGGTATCCGGATCTGTGGCATCTCACGGTCGGCCAACCGTGGGCACTACCAGACCGACCAGACTTACTGTCCCAAGGGCCGTTTTTCCATCGGAATTCTGCGGCCCTCAACCTGACTGTGTGGCCATTGAGTCCTGGATCCTAGCGTCTTCAGGCTTATCCCAAGGGGTCGTTGACACCATGAGACAGGCTAGAAAGCCCACGTCTGCTAAGATCTACCACAGAACGTGGAGGATATTCTTATCCTGGTGCTCTGCTCAGGGAGTGTCTCCCTGGCCATTTGCATTACCTACCCTTCTTTCTTTCCTCCAATCTGGGTTAGAAAAAGGTTTGTCGCTCGGCTCCCTTAAAGGGCAAGTCTCGGCGCTATCCGTCTTTTTTCAGAAGCGTCTAGCACGACTTTCTAAGGTGCGCACGTTCCTACAGGGGGTTTGCCATATAGTTCCCCCGTACAAGCGGCCGTTAGATCCATGGGATCTGAACAGGGTACTAGTTGCCCTCCAGAAGCCGCCCTTCGAGCCTCTGAGGGAGGTTTCACTTTCTAGACTATCACAGAAAGTGGCTTTTCTGGTAGCGATCACATCTCTTCGGAGAGTGTCTGAGCTAGCAGCGTTGTCTTCCAAGGCTCCCTTCCTGGTCTTCCACCAGGACAAGGTAGTGCTGCGCCCCATTCAGGAGTTTCTCCCGAAGGTGGTATCCTCTTTTCATCTTAATCAGGATATCTCTTTGCCTTCGTTTTGTCCTCATGCAGTTCATCGGTATGAGAAGGATCTACATTTGTTGGATCTGGTGAGAGCACTCAGAATCTACATTTCCCGCACAGCGCCCCTGCGCCGTTCGGATGCACTCTTTGTCCTTGTCGCTGGTCAGCGCAAAGGGTCGCAGGCTTCTAAGGCCACCCTGGCTCGATGGATCAAAGAACCAATTCTTGAAGCCTACCGTTCTGCGGGGCTTCAGGTTCCATCAGGGCTGAAGGCCCATTCTACCAGAGCCGTGGGTGCGTCCTGGGCATTGCGACACCAGGCTACGGCTCAACAGGTGTGCCAGGCAGCTACCTGGTCGAGTCTGCACACTTTCACCAAACATTATCAGGTGCATACCTATGCTTCGGCGGATGCCAGCCTAGGTAGAAGAGTCCTGCAGGCGGCAGTTGCCTCCCCGTAGGGGAGGGCTGTCTTGCAGCTCTAACATGAGGTATTTCTTCAGCGCTCTATTGGGAGACCCAGACGATTGGGGTATAGCTACTGCCCTCCGGAGGCCACACAAAGCACTACACTAAAAAGTGCAAGGCCCCTCCCCTTCTGGCTATACCCCCCCGTGGTATCACGGGTTCTCCAGTTTTCAAGCTTTGTGCGAAGGAGGTCAGACATCCACGCATGGCTCCACAGATTTTAGTCAGCAGTAGCTGCTGACTATTTCGGATGGAAGAAAAGAGGGCCCATATAGGGCCCCCAGCATGCTCCCTTCTCACCCGTGGATGGTGTTGTAAGGTTGAGGTACCTATTGCTGGTACAGGGGCTGGAGCCCCACATGCTGTTTTCCTTCCACATCCCCTTGTAGGGCTCTGTGGAAGTGGGATCCTGCCGGCCTCTAAGCTCTGACGCCGGGCTCCATCCACAGACCCATTGCACCTGATGGATATGGAGCAGGAGTACAATCAGGGACAAGGCCCTGCATCATACAGGTACTCTGTGTCCCCGGCAGGCACAGACACACTCCGGGCTGGCTGGGTGTTGTAGTGCGCCGGGGACCGTAACGATTGAGTTGGTGTTCCTGCAGTTTACTGGGGGACTTTTGTGTTGTGGGAACGCAGCGCCGACCCCCACTGGACCGGCGGCGCTGCTGTGACTTGTAGTGCGCCGGGGACACGCCGACCGCGCTTTTACGGCGGCGGCGTTTATAAATCCAGTCCCCGGCTTTTGCGGCCTAGCTCCGCTTCGCTCCCGCCCCCACCCTGTCAATCAGGGTAGGGGAGAGACGCTGTTTCGCAGCAGCGACGAGGGCTGGAGCCTGATTTACATGCTCCAGCCCTCTCACTAGGCACAGAGGGAAGCAGGCTTCCCGCTCTTAGCCAGGAACGCCCAGGGCCCGCCCCCCCTCCTCTCCCAGGACGCCGGCAGCCATTACATGCAGTCTGGCTGGAGGAAGGACGCAAGGCTCTGGGAGACCTGGACTAGGGGGCTTTTGGCGACCACACACCCGCTCTTAAGCGGGCGGTAAGCGGCATTTCAGCTGGCCCCTCTAGTGCCTCAGTGTGTATTGGTGTACTGTGTCACCAGATATATATTTATTTATTTCTTGCACTGTGAGGTCGCTTCCTGGCTGGATACCCAGATCGCTCTGAGGAAGCAGCAACATGTCATCCACAAAACGCAAGGCTGCCAAGGCTAGGGCTGTGTACACTGCGTGTGCTGCATGTGGGGCTGCTCTACCAGCAGGTTCCAAAGACCCCCATTGTGTGCAATGCTCAGATCCGGTGCTGCTTCGCCAGCCGGAGTCCGGAGGGGTAGTGACCCAGGCTGAGACGCTTGTAAGTCCTGCCCCGGTGTCAGGGACAGACTTTGCAGTTTTTGCTGATGGAATGTCTGTGACTATGGCAAAAATCCTTGAAACTTTGCAATCCATGACTGGGGCTCAGTCTATGGACACGGCGAGGTCTCTGTCCTCTAATCCCCCTCAGTTGGAATTAATCCAGACTGCAAGGGGGTCCCCGGCTTCCCAGGCTGAGTATTATGACTCAGATGATAGCCCCAGCCACCCTAAGCAAGCTCGCTGGGAAAGACCCTCAACGTCATCACACTGCTCAGGGTCTCAGCGCAATCAGTCGCCCTGTGATGCGTCTGAAGAGAGTGATCAGGAGTCTTATCCTGGAACCCCTCTCAATCTGGATACCCCGGATGGGGACGCCATGGTAAACGAGCTTATCTCAGCCATCAATAGACTGTTGGATATTTCTCCCCCAGCTCCTTCTGCAGAGGAGGCAGCTGCAGAGCAGGAGAAGTTTCGTTTCCTCTATCCCAAGCGTAAATTGAGTGCTTTCTTGGATCACTCTGACTTCAGAGAGTCAATCCATAAACACGACGCTCATCCAGAAAGGCGTTTCTCTAAACGTTCTAAGGATACACGTTTTCCTTTCCCCCCTGATGTGGTCAAGCGCTGGACCCAGTGTCCAAAAGTAGACCCCCCGATTTCCAAACTTGCAGCTAGATCCATAGTTGCAGTGGAGGATGGCGCTTCACTTAAGGATGCCAATGACAGACAGATGGACCTTTGGTTAAAATCTGTCTATGAAGCTATCGGCGCGTCGTTTGCTCCAGCATTCGCAGCCGTATGGGCACTCCAAGCTATTTCAGCTGGTTTGGCAAAAGTGGATGCTATCATACATCCAGCGGTGCCGCAAGTGGCGTCCCTTACCTCGCAGATGTCTGCGTTTGCGTCTTACGCTATCAATGCGGTCCTAGAATCTACCAGCCGCACCTCAATGGCGTCCGCCAATTCGGTAGTTTTGCGCAGAGCCTTGTGGTTAAAGGACTGGAAAGCAGATGCTGGTTCCAAGAAATGTTTAACCAGCTTGCCTTTATCTAGAGATAGACTGTTTGGCGAGCCATTGGCTGACATCATTAAACAGTCCAAGGGTAAAGACTCTTCCTTACCCCAGCCCGGATCAAGCAAACCTCAGCAGAAAAAATGGCAGCAGAGGTTTCAGTCCTTTCGAGGTTCGGGCAAGACACAATTCTCCTCGTCCAAAGGGACTCAGAGGACGCAAAGAGTCTCAGATTCGTGGCGGGCTCACGCACGCCCCAAGAAAGCAAATGGAGGAACCGCTTCCAAAGCGGCTACCTCATGACTTCCAGCCCCCCCCCTCCGCATCTCCGGTCGGGGGCAGGCTCTCCCGCTTTTCCGACATTTGGATGTCACAGGTCAAAGACCGGTGGGTGACAAACATTTTGTCTCGCGGGTACAGAATAGAGTTCAGTTCTCGTCCTCCAGCTCGGTTCTTCAGAACCTCCCCACATCCAGACCGAGCAGATGCCCTGCTGCAGGCGGTGGACTCCCTAAGAGCGGAAGGAGTAGTGGTTCCTGTACCGCCTCAGGAACAAGGGCGAGGGTTTTACTCCAATCTCTTTGTGGTTCCAAAAAAAGGACGGCTCGTTCCGTCCTGTTCTGGATCTAAAGCTGCTCAACAAACATGTGCACGCCAGACGGTTCCGGATGGAAACCCTCCGCTCTGTCGTTGCCTCAATGTCTCAAGGAGACTTCCTTGCCTCAATAGACATCAAAGATGCTTATCTCCACGTGCCAATTGCTACAGAACATCAACGTTTTCTACGTTTTGTGATAGGAAACGACCATCTTCAGTTCGTAGCTCTGCCATTCGGTCTGGCGACAGCCCCCCGGGTCTTCACCAAGGTCATGGCGGCGGTGGTAGCAGTCTTGCACTCTCAGGGACACTCGGTGATCCCTTACCTAGACGATCTACTTGTCAAGGCACCCTCTCAAGAGGCATGCCAACTCAGTCTACATGCTACGCTGGAGACTCTACAGACGTTCGGATGGATCATCAACTTTCCAAAGTCGAATCTGTCACCGTCACAGTCGCTAACGTATCTTGGCATGGAGTTTCATACTCGAGCAGCGAGAGTGAAGCTTCCGCTGAACAAGCAGCGGTCCCTACAGACAGGGGTGCAATCCCTCCTTCAAGGCCAGTCGCACCCCTTACGGCGCCTCATGCACTTCCTCGGGAAGATGGTGGCAGCCATGGAAGCAGTTCCCTTTGCGCAGTTTCATCTGCGCCCACTTCAATGGGACATTCTCCGCCAATGGGACGGGAAGTCAACGTCCCTGGACAGGAAAGTCTCTCTTTCCCAGACGGCCAAGGACTCTCTACAATGGTGGCTCCTTCCCACCTCATTGTCTCAGGGAAGATCCTTCCTGCCCCCATCCTGGGCAGTGGTCACGACAGATGCGAGTCTGTCAGGGTGGGGAGCAGTGTTTCTCCACCACAGGGCCCAGGGGACGTGGACTCCGCAGGAGTCCACCCTTCAGATCAATGTTCTGGAAATCAGGGCAGTGTATCTTGCCCTACTGGCCTTCCAACAGTGGCTGGAAGGAAAGCAGATCCGAATCCAGTCGGACAACTCCACAGCGGTGGCATACATCAACCACCAAGGAGGGGCGCGCAGTCGGCAAGCATTCCAAGAAGTCCGGCGCATTCTAATGTGGGTGGAGGACACAGCATCCACCATATCCGCGGTTCACATCCCAGGCGTAGAAAATTGGGAAGCAGACTTCCTCAGTCGCCAGGGCATGGACGCAGGGGAGTGGTCCCTTCACCCGGACGTGTTTCAGGAAATCTGTCGCCGATGGGGAGTGCCGGACGTCGACCTAATGGCGTCCCGGCACAACAACAAGGTCCCGGCATTCATGGCGAGGTCGCGCGATCAAAGAGCTCTGGCGGCAGACGCATTGGTTCAAGATTGGTCGCAGTTCCGGCTCCCATATGTCTTTCCACCTCTGGCACTCTTGCCCAGAGTGTTACGCAAGATCAGATCCGATTGCAGCCGCGTCATACTCGTCGCCCCAGACTGGCCGAGGAGATCGTGGTATCCGGATCTGTGGCATCTCACGGTCGGTCGACCGTGGTCACTGCCAGACCGACCAGACTTACTGTCCCAAGGGCCGTTTTTCCATCAGAATTCTGCGGCCCTGAACCTGACTGTGTGGCCATTGAGTCCTGGATCCTAGCGTCTGCAGGATTATCCCAAGGAGTTGTAGCCACAATGAGACAGGCTAGAAAGTCAACTTCTGCTAAGATCTACCACAGAACGTGGAAGATTTTCTTATCCTGGTGTTCCGCTCAGGGAGTGTCTCCCTGGCCATTTGCATTGCCCACTTTTCTTTCTTTCCTGCAATCGGGGTTAGAAAAGGGCTTGTCGCTCAGCTCCCTTAAAGGGCAAGTATCGGCACTATCCGTGTTTTTTCAGAAGCGTCTAGCACGTCTTCCTAAGGTGCGCACGTTCCTGCAGGGGGTCTGTCATATTGTGCCCCCGTACAAGCGGCCGTTAGATCCATGGGATCTGAACAGGGTTCTAGTTGCTCTCCAGAAGCCGCCTTTCGAGCCTCTGAAGGAAGTTTCCTTTTCTCGCCTGTCACAGAAAGTGGCGTTTCTTGTTGCGATCACATCGCTTCGGCGAGTGTCGGAGCTGGCAGCTCTGTCATCCAAGGCTCCCTTCCTGGTGTTCCACCAGGACAAGGTAGCAGGGCTGTGGAGTCGGTAAGCCAAACCTTCGACTCCGACTCCGACTCCGACTCCTCAAATTCTCTTGCACCGACTCCGACTCCAGCTCCGACTCCGACTCCGGCTCCGACTCCGACTCCTACATATATTGCTTATAGTTAGGTGAAAAATTTATTGTAGTACATGAATATGTGTATGTGAACATCAGACATTTAATAATTTTTATGATACAATAATCAAGATATTTGGATAGAACATAAAATATATTTATTGGAATACAACTTTAGAACACAAAAAACTGTAATAAATTGTAAATAAGTAATACACTATGTAATATACAGTAGATTACATATATATCTTGTGTGTGTATATACACTGTATATATATATATATATATATATATATATATATATATATATATATATTTATTACATATTTACAATTTATTAGTTTTTTGTGTTCTAAAGTTGTATTCCAATAAATATTTTATGTTCTATCCAAATATCTTGATTATTGTATCATAAAAACAATTAAATGTCTGATGTTCACATTGTACTACAATAAATTTTTCACTTAAATATACGCATTATACTAAATGTTATTATTTAGTAAAATATTCAGCACATTCTGCATTGCACTCCTGTCCCCAATTTATTATATATTTTAGGAGTCGGAGTCGGTGCATTTTATACCGACTCCGACTCCGACTCCACCAACATGAGCTCCGACTCCGACTCCGACTCCACGACTCCGACTCCGACTCCACAGCCCTGCAAGGTAGTGCTGCGCCCCATTCCGGAGTTTCTCCCTAAGGTCGTCTCCTCGTTTCATCTTAATCAGGATATATCCTTGCCTTCTTTTTGTCCTCATCCGGTTCACCGGTATGAAAAGGACTTACGTTTGCTGGATCTGGTGAGAGCACTCAGAATCTACATTTCCCGCACGGCGCCCATGCGCCGTTCCGATGCACTTTTTGTCCTTGTCGCTGGTCCGCGCAAGGGGTTGCAGGCTTCTAAAGCCACCCTGGCTCGATGGATCAAAGAACCAATTCTAGAGGCCTACCGTTCTGCGGGGCTTCCGGTTCCTTCAGGGCTAAAAGCCCACTCAACCAGAGCCGTGGGTGCGTCCTGGGCATTACGACACCAGGCTTCGGCTCAACAGGTGTGCCAGGCAGCTACCTGGTCGAGTCTGCACACTTTCACCAAACATTATCAGGTGCATACCTATGCTTCGGCGGATGCCAGCTTAGGTAGAAGAGTCCTGCAGGCGGCAGTGACATCCCCGTAGGGGAGGGCTGTTTTGCAGCTCTAACATGAGGTATCTCTTTACCCACCCAGGGACAGCTTTTGGACGTCCCAATCGTCTGGGTCTCCCAATAGAGCGCTGAAGAAGAAGGGAATTTTGTTACTTACCGTAAATTCCTTTTCTTCTAGCTCTTATTGGGAGACCCAGCACCCGCCCTGTTGTCCTTCGGGATTTTTTTGTTGTTTGCGGGTACACATGTTGTTCATGTTGAACGGTTTTTCAGTTCTCCGACGTTATTCGGAGTTAATTTGTTTAAACCAGTTATTGGCTTCCTCCTTCTTGCTTTGGCACTAAAACTGGAGAACCCGTGATACCACGGGGGGGTATAGCCAGAAGGGGAGGGGCCTTGCACTTTTTAGTGTAGTGCTTTGTGTGGCCTCCGGAGGGCAGTAGCTATACCCCAATCGTCTGGGTCTCCCAATAAGAGCTAGAAGAAAAGGAATTTACGGTAAGTAACAAAATTCCCTTCATTCAAGTTATGTCAGGAAGCCCTCTCCTGGTGTCACCCCCCCCTTTCCTTCACACAACTCCTTCAAGCAGAAAATTTACCACAGGGATAAACGGTTTGTTTAGCAGATAGGTGTCAAAGGAACTGGTCTGTGTTCCACTTAAGCTGGTGTCACACATAACGACGACGACAACGACGTCGCTGCTACGTCACCATTTTCTGTGACGTTGCAGCGACGTCCCGTCGCTGTCGCTGTGTGTGACATCCAGCAACGACCTGGCCCCTGCTGTGAGGTCGCCGGTCGTTGCTGAATGTCCAGCTTCATTTTTTGGTCGTCACTCTCCCGCTGTGACACACACATCGCTGTGTGTGACAGCGAGAGAGCGACGAAATGAAGCGATCAGGAGCCGGCACTGGCAGCTGCGGTAAGCTGTAACCAGCGTAAACATCGGGTAACCAAGGGAAGACCTTTCCCTGGTTACCCGATGTTTACGCTGGTTACCAGCCTCCGCTCTTGCTGCCAGCGCCGGCTCCTGCACTGTGACATGTGGCTGCAGTATGCATCGGGTAATTAACCCGATGCATACTATAGCAAGGAGAGCAAGGAGCCAGCGCTAAGCAGTGTGCGCGGCTCCCTGCTCTCTGAACTGTGACATGTAGCTGCAGCACACATCGGGTTAATTAACCCGATGTGTGCTGCAGGAGAGCAAGGAGCCAGCGCTAAGCGCGGCTCCCTGCTCTCTGAACTGTGACATGTAGCTGCAGCACACATCGGGTTAATTAACCCGATGTGTGCTGCAGGAGAGCAAGGAGCCAGCGCTAAGCGCGGCTCCCTGCTCTCTGCACATGTAGCACAGCGACCTTATGATCGCTGCTTCTGCTGTGTTTGACAGCTAAGCAGCGATCATAACAGCGACTTACAAGGTCGCTGTTACGTCACCGAAAATGGTGACGTAACAGCGACGTCGTTGTCGCTGTCGTTTAGTGTGACACCAGCTTTACACCTCCATGGCCATCTCCTGTGATATGGAGATTAGATGATGTGGGAACAATGGACACAGGATGACTCCCTGCCGTGACCCTGTGGTAGGGGCTGCTATCTAATTAGCAAGCTTGGAAGTATCCAGACAGAACGACTCCAGGAAAATATGGTTCATATCTCGCAAGCCATATTTCCGATAAATATGGCAACCATAAAAATGGTGTCTCTGCATGCGGACGATGCTGGCACACCTTTTTTATGGGAGTAGGACATTGGGAAGTACCCCAGGCGTGATATCAGCCAATGGGGAACTAGTAGACAAGTCACGAGTCCTCTCGTTCTGTAGCTAAATTCATAACTGTCACAATGAGAGCGTTGGCATCCGCCTACGACGCTCCCAGGCAAAGTTATGGCCCATATTCCATGTTGTGGATATTGTCCATAACTCCAGCCAGGGGTGGAGCAGTGCTCCCTCTGAGGTCACTAAGGTAGGAGGGGACCTGGATTTGCCCAGGTTGATAACCCTACTTCGGCCATTTTCCAGTGTTCTTTCGCCGGGGGTCACGTGTAGGAAACATCTGTGGGAAAGATCCTAGAAACCTGGTCTACAGCGCCCCCCTGTGGCCAGACGCACAAGGTAACTGCTGGAACTGTGTATGCCTGTTTGTAACCCATGCTTTGATTGTAACTGTACTCTGACATATGTATATTCTGTAGATCTCCTATTGTATATATTGTAGTTTCTAGTGTGCTTTAGGCTGATTAAATTATATAATTAATCTTGGGCTGTTCTGTTATCTCGATCTTGAATCCCACGTCTGTGTGTTCGGCTAATAGTTACCGTGAAGCGGTTGGTGGCAGCGAGTTGTGCCAAGGATTATTGTGGGGAGGCCAGTGAGATTCGGGGAGGTTTTATATATTCCGCCCGCGGAGGTCGGGGGAATATATACCCTACTCTCACCGGGGACCCTTCAATAATCGGCATAAGTAGTATAGCGGCCTCCTTGCTTATTGTCGGGCAATTCCATAATTGGCCTGACTATAAGAGGGGCGCTAGAGAGCGCGTCACGTGCTCTGTCTGTCGGTCGGGAGGTATAAAGGAGGGGTGACCCCCACTTGTTACCCCCCGATTGTGACGTACTGGTAGCCAGCGCGGGGGATTTCTGAGTGACCCCCCCGGTGGTTCGTGACAGTGTATACTGGTCAGCTCTCTTCTCTACGTTCCCAGTGTTGGTGTATACTAGTCAGGTCTCTTCTCCACGTTCCCAGTGTTGGTGTATACTGGTCAGGTCTCTTCTCTACGTTCCCAGTGTTGGTGTATACTGGTCAGGTCTCTTCTCCACGTTCACAGTGTTGGTGTATACTGGTCAGGTCTCTTCTCCATGTTCCCAGTGTTGGTGTATACTGGTCAGGTCTCTTCTCCATATTCCCAGTATTGGTGTATACTGGTCAGGTCTCTTCTCCACGTTCCCAGTGTTGGTGTATACTGGTCAGGTCTCTTCTCCACGTTCCCAGTGTTGGTGTATACTGGTCAGGTCTCTTCTCCACGTTCCCAGTGTTAGTGTATACTGGTCAGGTCTCTTCTGCATGTTCCCAGTGTTGGTGTATACTGGTCAGGTCTCTTCTCCACGTTCCCAGTGTTGGTGTATACTGGTCAGGTCTCTTCTCCATGTTCCCAGTGTTGGTGTAGACTGGTCAGGTCTCTTCTCCACGTTCCCAGTGTTGGTGTATACTGGTCAGATTCTTCTCCATGTTCCCAGTGTTGGTGTATACTGGTCAGATTCTTCTCCATGTTCCCAGTGTTGGTGTATACTGGTCAGGTCTCTTCTCCTCATTCCCAGTGTTGGTGTATACTGGTCAGGTCTCTTCTCCACGTTCCCAGTGTTGGTGTATACTGGTCAGGTCTCTTCTCCACGTTCCCAGTGTTGGTGTATACTGGTCAGGTCTCTTCTCCTCGTTCCCAGTGTTTGTGTATACTGGTCAGGTCTCTTCTCCTCGTTCCCAGTGTTTGTGTATACTGGTCAGGTCTCTTCTCCATGTTCCCAGTGTTGGTGTATACTGGTCAGGTCTCTTCTCCACGTTCCCAGTGTCGGTGTATACTGGTCAGGTCTCTTCTCCATGTTCCCAGTGTTGGTGTATACTGGTCAGGTCTCTTCTCCACGTTCCCAGTGTTGGTGTATACTGGTCAGGTCTCTACACCACGTTCCCAGTGTTGGTGTACACTGGTCAGGTCTCTTCTCTATGGTCCCAGTGTTGGTGTACACTGGTCAGGTCTCTTCTCCACGTTCCCAGTGTTGGTGTATACTGGTCAGGTCTCTTCTCTGGCCCCAGTGTTGGTGTATACTGGTCAGGTCTCTTCTCCACGTTCTCAGTGTTTGGTGTATACTGGTCAGGTCTCTTCTCCACGTTCCCAGTGTTGGTGTATACTGGTCAGGTTTCTTCTCCAGGTTCCCAGTGTTGGTGTATACTGGGCAGGTCTCTTGGGCATGTATACAGCTTCTTCTTCACCCACAAGTGTTGGATTGGGTTGATGTCTGAGGACAGTCCAGCTCCTCTACTTCTTTGTCATTGATCCATGTCTTTTCCAATCTCGACGTATGCTTCGGGTAGTTGTTCTGCTGGAACACTGTCGTCCTTTTTGTTCTCATAGTATCGAGTGTATGAAGTAACTCTTCTTGTAGGACGCTCACATCTATCTCAGCATTGCGACCACCAGCCATCCTGGTCAAGTGTCCAACGCCTTTGGTGACTCAATCCCATATCTTCAGGCTTCCTCCACAGAACTTGACCTTTCCTCCAACTTCTCAATCCGTTCTTCCCTTTTCCCCTTGTTTCTTCCCATTCCCCCCCCATTAGAGCCGTCTATTGACTTTCTTCTCATCACTCCCGATCTTCCGTTTCTTATCTTCCACTTCTTGTTCTTTTGTCTTAATCTGGAGCCGACGCTTCTTATGACAATATTAAAGTTGAGGCTTCTTCACCTTTTTTCGGCTCACCATTCCAGACTTGTGTAACGCGCGTCGCTCGGTGCTTGTATGGACGTCTGTGATGTCACTATTATGGAGCAGACGAGCCGCCCCCACTGCTGGGTGCCACCAGAACTGATAGACCTTGGGATGAGCGACTTGGTGACTCTGGTATTTTCCTGGACGTCAACTCTTGGCTGGTTAATGGACGGGCGGACTTCATTTCTTATTTTTCCATCTGTCATGGCCTCACATGAGGTAGTTTGGCAGTTTTCTTGGACGACAGACCGCTATCGATGAGCTGGATGATGCAGTGTTTCTTTTCTTGGGAAATTTTCTTCATGGCGGCTCCTCGATTCCAACCAGTGACCTTTCACTTGCGAATCAACCTAATAACACTGAGCTATTGGGGAATGTGAGAACAGGTTGTAATATGTAGTATATGGGAAGGAAAAGGAGCAAAACAGTAACAATGCAGTGACTAGAATCTGCAGAACTCATCATCTGCTGGATACATCTCACATTTATGTATGAGAAGCCGAGATGATTGTCTATAAAATGAAGTCGTCTCACGCTCAGAGCTGTTGTGAATACATTTGAATTAGATTCCAGTTTGGGGCTCCCTCTTGTGGTTAGTGCTGGTAGGGAAGTTGGCTTGCAGAATAGAAACCAGATAGCTGGGGAAGATTGGCAATCAGGGTGTTCTGACTTGGCTGATATAACTGAGTAGTGTTCTCTTGTTCCTTGCTGGTGCTCAATGTATCTCCTGTGTGCTAAGGACATTCTTAAACCAGCCCTTTTCTCTGTGTCTACCAGAACTCCTCTCAGATAAGTTGGTCTTTGTACCTCTGCTTTGTCCCTGCTGGGAGTATCTGTGTACCTTGCTCCATGTTCTGTTATGTATTGTGTTTTGTCATGCTTGGTACAAAATTCAGTCCCTCCTCTATATCAGTGTTTTTCTTGGACCCAAGTAACACTAGAGTACTGATATAATGGGGGAGAGCGTGTGTAGGTTCAGTATTTTTCCATATCGGGCGTGCTGGTATTGTCAAGCGAGGCATTTGGGTAAAGATAGCTAATGGTATCTTCGTTTGGGATAATCAGAGGCCGGTGCCGTATTAGCTATATATCAGTGCCGATATTAATGAATCAGACAATGATTACACAAGACATGTTCTCTGTGCTCAGGCTTGCGTCTGAAACTCGTATATTCGATAGATCCAATTATACAGTATGAATCAATAACCTTGAAGCCAGAACACAGAACTTAGGGAGGATTCCACTCCCCAATTTCTCCCAGCAGGTTATGAAACACATCTCTGTTATACATTCTTTCTGTGTGAACATTACTGATAAGACTTTGCAGTTTCACATTCTGGCTTCATTATCTTTTGGTTAACCCCTTCATGACTATACAGCTTAGAATTATATTATGGGTCTATGCGATTGCTACCTAGACAGATTATTATGCAACTACATCTACATTTTGATTATTTACATACACAGATATTCTTATTACGTTTGAACAAACAAGCTACTGCTCAGGCGACCTCCACAGTATTTACTAGGGTTTTTACGGCTGCAGTCAGTGCTCTTTCCTATACAGATAGTTCGGGCCTCATCTTTGCTGAATCTGTTCTCTAGCTATGTATTGTGTTTTCTT
The DNA here is from genome assembly GCF_048569485.1 of Anomaloglossus baeobatrachus. Taxonomy (NCBI): domain Eukaryota; kingdom Metazoa; phylum Chordata; class Amphibia; order Anura; family Aromobatidae; genus Anomaloglossus; species Anomaloglossus baeobatrachus. The sequence goes on along the minus strand of NC_134358.1, from coordinate 13,953,233 downwards.
ATATCGCTGTTGTCTTTACATGTGGGGGGCTATCTATATCTTTGGGGACCACTCCGAGGCAGGTTAGCTTTTCTAATATTTCTCTCTGTAAGAATATTTAGTTCTCTGGCTGTGTCGAGGCGTCAAGGTCATCGTAGGCTCGTCCCATGGCTACTTCTAGTTATGGGTCAGTATTAGGTCTGCAGTCCGTTAAGGTTCCAGCCACTCTGGTTATTTTTTGGGGTTTCCGAGTTTTTGTCCTCTCCCTCCTCCCTCCTCCCTCCCTCCCATGCCTCTGTGCTTGCTGTATTCCTAGGTGGATGATTGCATGGAGGCCCAGCTCCTCAGTCAAGGAGAATCTTTTTCCTTGGGGTTTGTGTGATTCTCTTCGGTTTTCTCCTCCTGTTTCTTTTAGGATTTGGGGGGGGTTCACTTTGTTGTTCTTCTGGGTTTCGTACATTTTCCTCAGTCTCACCGCTTGGTCAGTTTGAACACGTCTTTAGCCCGGGGTCTCGCCCTCTGCCGCTCTGCACTTCTTCTGTTATGTTTGTTGGTGTTTTTGTGTTCCACTTGGTTTATAGCTTAGTGAGGTTAAGGACACTCGGGGATCAGTTGTCGACATGTTGGGGCGCCAATGCGTTATCTTCAGATGCCAACCTCCGCTGTCAGGCAAAGACATATCTGTGTCAGGTTTAGGATGGTGCCGAGTCTGTTTAGGGTCCAGTGGATACATCTCCCCTGGTTTGTTCATCCCTGTGAGAGGGAAAGGGCTCAGTCATAGCTGTGTGTGTGTGTGTGTGTGTGTGTGTTATATACCTGTGTGTGTTATATACGTGCAGTGTGTGTTATATACGTGCAGTGTGTGTGTGTGTGTGTTACATACGTGCAGTGTGTGCGTGCGTGTTACATACGTGCAGTGTGTGCGTGCGTGTTACATACGTGCAGTGTGTGCGTGCGTGTTACATACGTGCAGTGTGTGCGTGCGTGTTACATACGTGCAGTGTGTGCGTGCGTGTTACATACGTGCAGTGTGTGCTCCATGATGCCTCCTTCCCCTTCTCCTGCAGACACTGTGTTCGGCGCCCGTCTCCGGCCCCCGGGTTCTTCTGATCTTTCTGTCTCCCGCAGGACGTGGTCTTTGAGTGGCAGCAGGCGGCCAGTAACGTCCTCGTTGCCGTCGGGAGACGTTTCATCAACTCTGTCATGGAGGAAATTCTGCTCAAGTTCCAGCCGGGGATTCTCCCACATTTCTTCGTCATGCAGACGCTCGCCAACCTCTCCCTGGCGAATGGTATGTTCCACAGCCCCCTATATACCCATGTGTACAATGGGGGGACGTATATACACAGCGCTGGGCAGAAGTCTCAAGCAGGGGTGGAATAAACCTTGCAGAGTCAGAATCTTTAGACAAAGAAGGTTTAACACTGTATGCTGAGGGCGGGGACGAGGGGCAGGCGCCGTGGGCGGGGGTGGATGCGAGGGGCGGGCGCCAAGGGGCATAAGCGAGGGGCAAGGGCGTAGGCGAGGGGTGGGTGCCGCGGGCGTAGGCGAGGGGCGGGCGCCGAGGGCGTAGGCGAGGGGCGGACGCCGAAAAACAGAGCATGGAGGAGACTGGCGTTACCGTATAATGAGGGGATTTCTCTTTTCTTCGTCACTTTGGATGTTGGTAATTGAGAACAATAAACTATTAACCCTTCTGTGGCTGAAGCTTCTGATGCTGCAGTTTATTCTGCACCTGCCTAAGACTTCTGGCAAGCGCTGTACATGTGAGGCACCCAGTGAATGGTAATAATGGGTGCAGATCTGTCCTGTGACGCTCTTCTGCTGGGCCCTCTGCTGTGTGACCCCCGTTTTTTTTTTTTTTTTTTTTTTTTTTTTTTTTTTTTTATACGTATGTACTTGTGCTGTGTGTGCTGATCCCTGGGGCCCTCTGCTGTGTGACTCCCAGGGCCCTTTGCTCGTCCCCTCACTCATGCTGTGTGTTGACTCTTGCTCTTCTCTCCTCAGTATTCGGGATGGTGCCGTTCCTGAACTCCATCCTGGGCACGATGCTCCCAATGCTGGGGATGGTGAAGCAGGACCCCATGAAGGCCGTCTTCTGTGTTTGTGAGTGACACATGGGGGTGACATTTGGTATTCACTAGATATACAGGCGCCTCAGATCCTGCATTGGTGCGTGTATGTGAGGAATATGGCATTCAGACACATCCTGAACTGTATCCGGTGGTCACCAACATAGGAATTCGATACCAAGATCTGCGAACAATTGCCAGGTGACAAGTTAATTATAGCAGAGAAGCAGGCCTGACCAGAGCAGACCCTCTGGTGACAAAAGTAATTTAGCTAGGGAAGTGGGCGGGCGACTGCTGGCCTCAGGAAAGCTTCAAAGGCATTTTGCAGGCAGCCAGGCTTGGAGGAAAAACTTACAATATTGGGGAGTGCATAGCTCCCACAAATAGGCAGGCCTATTCTCAGCCTTAGTGCAGCGAGACGCACATTACTCGTAATTTTCTTTAATAGTGTGATGTTCGTATCAGCCCATAATTTAATAACTAGGCAAGGGAAGACAATAGACCCATCATGTTTCCTAGTTAAGGATAGATAAAATTGTGACTGGAAATATGATGATACTGTCTTCCGCGTGGGACACTCGGAGGCGGAGATATGGGAAAAACTGCCAATTCATAATTTTCTGGATCCTCGAAGCCCATCTCATGTCCAACCCAGTTATAGGTCACTAGGTGGGCGGTATGTGGGAGATACATGGGTTCATAAATATCACAGCGGACGTTTTGAAGGTCGTTCTCCTCTGAGGTCACGTCCAGTAATGTGTGGGGAGTCCCAAGGAAATCGGTGGCTCCACAGCGACTCCCCTGTGCCGAGCCAGCACCGGGCAAAGCAACAAAGAAAAGGTATCTGATCCAGCTGTATATCCGCTTGCAGCTAACTCTTAAGGCCCTGTCACACACAGAGAGAAATCTTTGGCAGATCTGTGGTTGCAGTGAAATCATGGACATATTGTTCCATTTGTACACAGCCACAAACCTGCCACTGATTGTCCACAATTTCACTGCAACCACAGATCTGCCGCAGATTTCTCTCTGTGTGTGACAGGGCCTTTATTTGTATCTGTATCTCTGACCATACTGTCAGGAAATTCATCCTGTATATAGTGTATTTCTCGTGTACCCTTAAGGCGATTAAATATATAATTTAATCCTGGGCTATTCTTTTATCTCGATCCATGAACCCCATGTCTGTGAGTTTGCCTTAGTGTTACAGGCTACCTGGGCTGGTTTCTGGCTCGATACAATCCTGCTAACGGACCAGGCCTATATGTAACGAGGAACTGGAGTGGCTGATCCCTGTTTCACTGGGGCTAGTGAAAAGGGTCTGTCGGCCTGTCGGGGTTGTGAGCGAGTGGGGTGGCATGCCCGAGATTGCGTGACCTGCTGTCTCCCTCCCTGTGCCCGCGTGGACAGGAGGTGGCAGTGTAACCCTGCGCCACGTGGACATTACGTACCCCTTGGGTGCGGAGCGTCATGTGTTGGCGAAAGCGACGAGGACGTATCGCGTTGCTCCGACGTATTAAAGACGTCAGGGTGGCGCTGTGTTGTTGTCAGATTGGCGAACAGTGGTGGGGCGTCTGTGTGACTCTCCTTTTTCTTTTTCTTTTTCTCTCTCTTTTTCTTTTTTCTTTCTTTTTCTTTTTCTTTCTCTCTTTTTCTTCTCTCTTTTTCTTTCTCTCTTTTTCTTTCTCTCTTTTCTTCTCTCTTTCTTTCTCTCTTTTTCTTTCTTCTTTTTCTTTCTCTCTTTTTCTTTCTCTCTTTTTCTTTCTCGTCTTTTTCTTTCTCTCTTTTTCTTTCTCTCTTTTTCTTTCTCTCTTTTTCTTTCTCTCTTTTCTTTCTCTCTTTTTCTCTCTCTCTTTTTCTCTCTCTCTCTTTCTCTCTCTCTTCTTTTCTCTCTCTCTTTTTCTCTTCTCTCTCTTTTTCTCCTCTCTCTCTTTTTCTCTCCTCTCTCTTTTTCTCTCTCTCTCTTTTTCTCTCTCTCTCTTTTTTCTCTCTCTCTCTTTTTCTCTCTCTCTTTTTCTCTCTCTCTTTTTCTCTCTCTCTTTTTCTCTCTCTCTTTTTCTCTCTCTCTTTTTTCTCTCTCTCTTTTTTCTCTCTCTCTTTTTCTCTCTCCTCTTTTTCTCTCTCTCTTTTTCTCTCTCTCTTTTTTCTCTCTCTCTTTTCTCTCTCTCTTTTTCTCTCTCTCTTTTTCTCTCTCTTTTTTCTCTCTCTCTTTTTCTCTCTCTCTTTTTCTCTCTCTCTCTTTTTCTCTCTCTCTTTTTCTCTCTCTCTTTTTCTCTCTCTCTTTTTCTCTCTCTCTCTTTCTCTCTCTTTTTCGCTCCATCACAGTGTACATGGAGGTGATCAGTGCAGGGCTCTCTGGGGGGAGCGGGTGGACTGACTCTCACTTCCCTTTTTGCATTCGAGCTGTGCACCGGTGACTGAGGAAAGCGAGCGGTGCCACATGAGTGCTTCTTTTATAATTCGAGAAAGGTCCATGATCTTTACCCGCCAAGGTCACAGGGACAACGGCACAAACTGGGTGCAGCAGACGGGTAATAAAGGAGGTAACACAGGTGCAAAAATACTGATGAGCCCTCTCCGCCTCGCCGTGCACAGTGTCCAGTGTCAGGATTGCCCAGAGATGAGGCTTGTGTAGGGCGCTGGTCACACACGTGTGGTGCACAGTGTCCAGCTAACGGCCCATTACCCGCAATCATCTGTAATGGTCTGATGGTGCCGGGCAGCTGGATAGTGTGCACCGCACGTGTGTGACCAGCGCCCTATACAAGCCTCATATTAGAGCAATCCTGACACTGGACACTGTGCACGGCGAGGCGGAGAGGCCTCATCGGTATGATGTCGCCTGTGTTACCTCTATTAGTACCCGTCTGCTGCGCGCTGTCTGTGCCTTTGTTCCTGTGACCTCGGCTGGTGAATGGCATTATGGCTTTGCTGCTAAGTTTATAATTTCATTATTTGGGAATTTGTACAGAGTTTCTTTTATTTTTTGCTTTTTTTATTTTGTACGAGTGATTCTGACGTTATTGTGGAGTGCCCGGGTTCACTGGTCATGTTGGTAGTCAATCGCCCACAAACCTCCCACCTGCTGGCATCCCTGATTAGGAGGAAGCCATGATCCAGGAGAAGCAGCCGTGGTGGAAAGAGATGATTGTACACCTTGTAAGAGAAGATCTGCAGCTGTACATGAGCCCCGCCGGCCGGTCCATGCCACAAACCTTTTCTTCTCGTTTGTAGCGCCAGTAGGTCCATGCTGCTCCACCACTTCTACTGACTCCCCCTCCGGCTTGTGCGTAATTCTTGCTCGTCCTGCCGTCCAGTCTGCACCGCAGCACTTCTCCTGGTTCACCGCACCGGCAGGTCCATGCTGCACCACTTTTTCTTCTGACTTGCTCCGCTGGCCGGTCATGTCACAACACTTTTTCTTGCTCCCCCTGCCCGCAGGTCCGCACCACTTCTTCTGAATCGTTCCACCGGCCAGTGCATGCAGCAACACTTCTTCTGGCTCGCTCCGCCGGCAATCTTTGCCGTATTTACAATATGCAGGTAGCTCAGTGGCCTCTCACCATGGGATGATGACCGGTCTTATGTTATTTGAGTTTTCTGTGATGTTTTGTTCTCATGCTGGATGCATATATTTTCCTCCAGGGACCCTGCCTCGCTGTCCGCCCCCCAGCTGCGCCCCTTACTTCTGATATTTCCTTTTGATAGTGAAACCTATAAAGCGGCTCCTGAGTCTGTGCGATTTCTCGGGTCCCGCCCTCCGCCGCCCAGCCCGCTGCCGCCCTCCGCTGCCGCCCTCTGCCGCCCAGCCCGCTGCTGCCCTCCGCTGCCGCCCTCCGCTGCCGCCCTCTGCCGCCCAGCCCGCTGCCGCCCTCCGCTGCCGCCCTCCGCTGCTGCCCTCCGCTGCCGCCCTCCTCTGCCGCCCACACACACCACCTTCAATAAAAAAATATTTAAAAAATTGGTTCAAAGCTCAAAGTGGCAGCAAAAAAATCTCAATCTGAAAAAACCGTCCCCTCAGAGCTGTTCTTGTAGTACGATGAAAGACTGATTTATTTTTAATAAAGTCACTGATTTCTGTGAACTCCGGAGGACGGCCCCGACACATACAGCAGCTCCCAAGAAGCAACAAAGCGCCTCGTAGGACGCTCCCGAAACATAGAAAATCCTGCAACACGACAAGGAAAGACCCAAATGACGCCGAGGGCTTAAAGGGGTTTTCTATAAAAGCACCACGCCAGCGAACTTTTTTTTTTTCCTTTAATTCCAGCCAGTCCTGCCCTTGTTCCGTCCGGGCCTTATCCTCTCCTCGCCCCGTCCGGGCCTTATCCTCTCCTCGCCCCGTCCGGGCCTTATCCTCTCCTCGCCCCGTCCGGGCCTCGCCTTGCCTCGCCCCGTCCGGGCCTCGCCTCGTCCTGTCCTGGCCTCATCCCATCCTGGCTTCATCGGGGCCTCGTCCCGTCCTGTCCTGGCTTTGTTACAATGATGTATAACGTTGTGGGCGCTCCGTGTATGGCAGCATCGGTGCCAGGGGAGCTCCATGTATGGCGGCGGGCTGGGGGAGGCTCTGTGTATCTTAGCAGAGAGGCTCCTTGTATGGGGGGGGAAAGGCTGCATGTATGTGAGCGGGGTGGGCTTTGTATGGGGGTGTAAGGACTCCGTATATGGCTGGATCTGAGGGGCCGCTGTTATTGGTGGGCCGGTGGTTTGTGTGGCCGCTGACGCTCTTTTCTTATCTCAGCTCTGCAGCATTTCTGTGAGAGCATTCTGGAATATCTTGCTAATCTGGATAAGGCCCCGGACCCCACAGTGAGGAAGGCGACCTTCTCCGGCGACCTCTACAGCGCCCATGACGTCCTGTTCAATAACTGGCTGCAGAACCGCGAGTCCAAGGTGAGCGAGCGCAGGACAAGAGCTCTGCTGCCCCTCCACCTCACCCAGGAACTGCTCCATTGTCCCTGTAACTGACTGTGTCGCCCCCTGCAGGTCAGGCTCGCTGTGGTGGAGGCTCTTGGTCCAATGAGTCACTTACTTCCCAATGAGAAGCTGGAGGAACAGCTCGCCCGCCTCCTCCCGGGCATCCTGTCCCTCTATAAGAAGAGTGTGGAGCCTTACTATGTGACCAAGGTGAGAGCATGCTTCACTCGCCCCCTACCCCCCCAGCTCCCCTGTCCTTCTTTCCTCTTACCGGCTCCTATCCTCTGACCCCTCTTTCTTTCCGGCTCCTATCCTCTGACCCCTCTTTCTTTCCGGCTCCTATCCTCTGACCCCTCTTTCTTTCCGGCTCCTATCCTCTGACCCCTCTTTCTTTCCGGCTCCTATCCTCTGACCCCTCTTTTTCTTTCCGGCTCCTCCCTCCCGTGCTCTCCCTGTTTTGTCTTTCCTCTGATGTTTCCCATTTTTTTTTTCCCCTTCAGAGCCTGTGTCAGATCCTGGAGAGTGCGGTGTGTAATGAGAGTCGTACCCTGGAGCCTCAGATAGACTCTGTGCTGTCCGTGCTGCACTCCCAGGTGAGGAGACGGCCGCTCTGTGCTGTACAGACCAGGTCTATGATTATGGTGGGTAAGTGGTGCTGCAACGTAGTCAGCAGGAGCACGATGAGCGGCCACCATTAATCTGTCTGGCCCACTGGGACACCTCCCGGCTACCTGTGGCCCTCCTCTGGGGCGCTTCTCCTCTGCGGGGGCCCTCAGCCGCCTGTGGCCCTCCTCTAGGGGCCTTCTCCTCTAGGGGCCCCATTGATTGCCTGCGGCCCTCCTCTGTGGCACCCCTGGCTGCTCGAGACCTTCTGCGTTGTTGAAATATCCTAGGGAGGTGATACTGATACAATGCCTCGGAGTGTGGCGGAGGACACTCTGGGGCACAGGGCGGCATCATGTGCTGCGTATGTGGCGCTCTGTATCGCTGACTCCTCCTTGTTGTCTGCAGATCTGCTCCTCCACAGACTCGCCCTCACACATGCTGGTGAGGAATAGGAACGAGGTTCTGCGCTGCTTCACGGTTCTCGGTAAGCGGAGGGGATCTTCTGGATTTGTGGGGTGGAGGACTCTTGTTTTATCACATTGGGATTTCATTGACCCTTCATAAAAGGGACAGTCCTAATAAAATATTGTCCTCATAAAGGTGACTCGGGTCAGTAGTGGGGGCTCTGCTTCCTCTGGTGACTCGGGTCAGTAGTGGGGGCTCGGCTGCCTCTGGTGACTCGGGTCAGTAGTGGGGGCTCGGCTTCCTCTGGTGACTTGGGTCAGTAGTGGGGGGGCTCGGCTGCCTCTGGTGACTCGGGTCAGTAGTGGGGGCTCGGCTGCCTCTGGTGACTCGGGTCAGTAGTGGGGGCTCGGCTGCCTCTGGTGACTCGGGTCAGTAGTGAGGGGGCTCGGCTGCCTCTGGTGACTCGGGTCAGTAGTGGGGGCTCGGCTGCCTCTGGTGACTCGGGTCAGTAGTGGGGGCTCGGCTGCCTCTGGTGACTCGGGTCAGTAGTGGGGGCTCGGCTTCCTCTGGTGACTCGGGTCAGTAGTGGGGGCTCGGCTGCCTCTGGTGACTCGGGTCAGTAGTGGGGGCTCGGCTTCCTCTGGTGACTCGGGTCAGTAGTGGGGGCTCGGCTGCTTCTGGTGACTCTGGTCAGTAGTGGGGGCTCCCTACTATGTGCGTAGTGGATCCTGGTTAGCGGGGCATGGCAGGCGATAAGTAGGGATCGGCATTGGTGGGAGCCTCATTGTAACCTCTGTCTCTCCGTCCCACAGCCGCCTCATTCCCCGATAACCTCCTGTCGTTTCTGCTCCCCAAATTGGAGACCAGTAACCCCAAAGTGCGTGTGGGGACCCTGATAATTCTGAAGCAGGTCATTAACTCTGCAGGTAAGCGGGGCCCGGGGCCACATCTTCTCGTCTTCTCATGATGCTTTTCTCTTATTTTGTTACTTCTCTCTGATTTCAGCTTCTCTGATGGAAGTGAAGAAACCGCTGATCCTGACTGCGGTCAGAGGGTCCCTGCAGGACGGAAGCAACCAGGTCAGTGTCCCAACGTCCACGACCACCCTGCTGCCCACCAGGGACCTTCATGGTTCTCCCCTCTTGGTTGTCTGGTTGGCGCATTATGGTCCACCCCTCATCTTCCGAGTGGGCTCACCATGGTCATCCGCTTTGTCCGGCTTGTCTGTACTTCAGGGTCCTCTTGTATGTCCAGGGTCCTCCCCTCAGTCCGGCTTGTCTCTCCCCGGGGGTCCTCCCCTCTGTCAGTTTTGTCTGTGGTGCTTCTGGAGTCCTCTGCTCTATGGGGTCTTCTGCTATGTCCAGGGGTCGCTGCGGTGTCTGGGGGTTGAACAGTGTCTACAAACACCAGTCCTCTGCAGCATCGATTGTGGAGACGCATGGGTCAGAGGATGACCTCGTCTACTGGCCTGGCTGTCTTCCGAAAGACCGCACGGACCGAGCTCATCCCACTGGACACTCTCACTCCTTCCCCTCTCAGACAACACGGGGTGAGGGAACCACACATTGGTAAGAGTATTGGTTCAGCAGGTAAAGAAGGGAATTTTGTTACTTACCGTAAATTCCTTTTCTTCTAGCTCCTATTGGGAGACCCAGACGATTGGGTGTATAGCTACTGCCTCCGGAGGCCACACAAAGCATTACACTAAAAAGTGTAAGGCCCCTCCCCTTCTGGCTATACACCCCCAGTGGGATCACTGGCTCACCAGTTTTAGTGCAAAAGCAAGAAGGAGGAAAGCCAATAACTGGTTTAAACAAATTCACTCCGAAGTAACGTCGGAGAACTGAAAACCATTCAACATGAACAACATGTGTACCCGAAAAACAACCAAAAATCCCGAAGGACAACAGGGCGGGTGCTGGGTCTCCCAATAGGAGCTAGAAGAAAAGGAATTTACAGTAAGTAACAAAATTCCCTTCTTCTTCGGCGCTCCATTGGGAGACCCAGACGATTGGGACGTCCAAAAGCTGTCCCTGGGTGGGTAAAGAATACCTCAAGTTAGAGCTGCGAAGACAGCCCTCCCCTACGGGGAGGCAACTGCCGCCTGCAGGACTCTTCTACCTAGGCTGGCGTCCGCCGAAGCATAGGTATGCACCTGATAATGTTTGGTGAAAGTGTGCAGACTCGACCAGGTAGCTGCCTGGCACACCTGTTGAGCCGTAGCCTGGTGACGCAATGCCCAGGACGCACCCACGGCTCTGGTAGAATGGGCCTTCAGCCCTGATGGAACCGGAAGCCCAGCAGAACGGTAGGCTTCAAGAATTGGTTCTTTGATCCATCGAGCCAGGGTGGCCTTAGAAGCCTGCGACCCCTTGCGCTTACCAGCGACAAGGACAAAGAGTGCATCCGAACGGCGCAGGGGCGCCGTGCGGGAAATGTAGATTCTGAGTGCTCTCACCAGATCTAACAAATGTAAATCCTTCTCATACCGATGAACTGCATGAGGACAAAAAGAAGGCAAAGAGATATCCTGATTAAGATGAAAAGAGGATACCACCTTCGGGAGAAACTCCTGAATGGGGCGCAGCACTACCTTGTCCTGGTGGAAGACCAGGAAGGGAGCCTTGGATGACAGCGCTGCTAGCTCAGACACTCTCCGAAGAGATGTGATCGCTACCAGAAAAGCCACTTTCTGTGATAGTCTAGAAAGTGAAACCTCCCTCAGAGGCTCGAAGGGCGGCTTCTGGAGGGCAACTAGCACCTTGTTCAGATCCCATGGATCTAACGGTCGCTTGTACGGGGGTACGATATGACAAACCCCCTGCAGGAACGTGCGCACCTTAGAAAGACGTGCTAGACGCTTCTGAAAAAAGACGGATAGCGCCGAAACTTGCCCTTTAAGGGAGCCGAGCGACAGACCTTTTTCTAACCCAGATTGCAGGAAAGACAGAAAGGTAGGCAATGCAAATGGCCAGGGAGAGACTCCCTGAGCAGAGCACCAGGATAAGAATATCCTCCACGTTCTGTGGTAGATCTTAGCGGACGTGGGCTTCCTAGCCTGTCTCATGGTGGCAACGACCCCTTGGGACAATCCTGAAGACGCTAGGATCCAGGACTCAATGGCCACACAGTCAGGTTCAGGGCCGCAGAATTCCGATGGAAAAACGGCCCTTGGGACAGTAAGTCTGGTCGGTCTGGTAGTGCCCACGGTTGGCCGACCGTGAGATGCCACAGATCCGGATACCACGCCCTCCTTGGCCAGTCTGGGGCGACGAGTATGACGCGGCTGCAGTCGGATCTGATCTTGCGTAGCACTCTGGGCAAGAGTGCCAGAGGTGGAAACACATAAGGGAGCCGGAACTGCGACCAATCTTGCACTAAGGCGTCTGCTGCCAGAGCTCTGTGATCGCGAGACCGTGCCATGAAGGTTGGGACCTTGTTGTTGTGCCGGGACGCCATTAGGTCGACATCCGGCCTTCCCCAGCGGCGACAGATTTCCTGAAACACGTCCGGGTGAAGGGACCATTCCCCTGCGTCCATGCCCTGGCGACTGAGGAAGTCTGCTTCCCAGTTTTCTACGCCGGGGATGTGAACCGCGGATATGGTGGAGGCCGTGGCTTCCACCCACATCAGAATCCGCCGGACTTCCTGGAAGGCTTGCCGACTGCGTGTCCCCCCTTGGTGGTTGATGTATGCCACCGCTGTGGAGTTGTCCGACTGAATTCGGATCTGCCTTCCTTCCAGCCACTGCTGGAAGGCTAGTAGGGCAAGATACACTGCTCTGATCTCCAGAACATTGATCTGAAGGGTGGACTCCTGCTGAGTCCACGTACCCTGAGCCCTGTGGTGGAGAAAAACTGCTCCCCACCCTGACAGACTCGCGTCCGTCGTGACCACCGCCCAGGACGGTGGTAGGAAGGATCTTCCCTGTGATAATGAGGTGGGAAGAAGCCACCACTGCAGAGAGTCTTTGGCTGTCTGGGAAAGGGAGACTTTCCTGTTCAGGGATGTAGACTTCCCGTCCCATTGGCGGAGAATGTCCCATTGAAGTGGGCGCAGATGAAACTGCGCAAACGGAACCGCCTCCATTGCCGCCACCATCTTCCCGAGGAAGTGCATGAGGCGTCTTAAGGAGTGCGACTGACTTTGAAGGAGAGCCTGCACCCCAGTCTGTAGTGACCGCTGCTTGTCCAGCGGAAGCTTCACTATCGCTGAGAGAGTATGGAACTCCATGCCAAGATACGTCAGGGATTGGGTCGGTGACAGATTTGACTTTGAGAAGTTGATGATCCACCCGAACGTCTGGAGAGTCTCCAGTGCAACATTCAGGCTGAGTTGGCATGCCTCTTGAGAGGGTGCCTTGACAAGTAGATCGTCCAAGTAAGGGATCACAGAGTGTCCGTGAGAGTGCAAGACTGCTACCACTGCCGCCATGACCTTGGTGAACACCCGTGGGGCTGTCGCTAAACCAAATGGCAGCGCTACGAACTGGAGATGGTCGTCTCCTATCACGAAGCGTAGAAAGCGTTGGTGCTCTGTAGCAATCGGCACGTGGAGATAAGCATCTTTGATGTCTATTGATGCTAGGAAATCTCCTTGAGACATTGAGGCAATGACTGAGCGGAGGGATTCCATCCGGAACCGCCTGGCGTTCACATGCTTGTTGAGCAGTTTCAGGTCCAGAACAGGACGGAATGAGCCGTCCTTTTTTGGCACCACAAAGAGATTGGAGTAAAAACCTTGTCCTTGTTCCCGAAGAGGAACAGGGACCACCACTCCTTCTGCTCTTAGAGAATTCACCGCCTGCAGAAGGGCATCTGCTCGGTCGGGATGTGGGGAAGTTCTGAAGAACCGAGGCGGAGGACGAGAACTGAACTCTATCCTGTACCCGTGAGACAAAAGGTTTGTTACCCACCGGTCTTTGACCTGTGGCAGCCAAATGTCGCAAAAGCGGGAGAGCCTGCCACCGACCGAGGATGCGGAGGGAGGCGGCCGAAAGTCATGAGGCAGCCGTCTTGGAAGCGGAACCTCCGGTTGCTTTCTTGGGGCGTGAGTGGGCCCGCCAGGAATCAGAGCTCCTTTGCTCTTTCTGAGTCCCTTTGGACGAGGAGAATTGGGGCTTGCCCGAGCCTCGAAAGGACCGAAACTTTGACTGCCACTTCCTCTGTTGAGGTTTGCTTGATCTGGGCTGGGGTAAGGAGGAGTCCTTACCCTTGGACTGTTTAATGATTTCCGCCAATTGCTCACCAAACAGTCTGTCTCCAGATAATGGCAAGCTGGTTAAACATTTTTTAGAAGCAGAATCTGCTTTCCATTCTTTTAACCACAAGGCTCTGCGCAAAACTACAGAGTTGGCGGATGCCATTGCGGTACGGCTCGTAGAGTCCAGTACCGCATTGATAGCGTAGGTCGCAAACGCAGACATTTGCGTAGTTAGGGACGCCACTTGCGGCACTGCTGGACGTATGAAAGAGTCCACCTGTGCCAAACCAGCTGAAATAGCTTGGAGCGCCCACACGGCCGCGAATGCTGGAGCAAACGACGCGCCAATAGCTTCATAGACGGATTTCAACCAGAGGTCCATCTGTCTGTCATTGGCATCTTTAAGTGAAGCCCCATCCTCCACTGCAACTATGGATCTAGCTGCCAGCCTGGATATTGGAGGGTCCACTTTTGGACACTGGGTCCAGCGTTTGACCACGTCAGGGGGAAAGGGATAACGTGTATCCTTAAGACGTTTGGAAAAACGCTTGTCCGGATAAGCATTGTGTTTCTGGATTGACGCTCTGAAGTCAGAGTGGTCCAGAAAAGTACTCAATTTACGCTTGGGATACAGGAAATGGAATTTCTCCTGCTGTGCAGCTGCCTCCTCTGCAGAAGGGGCTGGGGGAGAAATATCCAACAGCCTATTGATGGCCGCAATAAGGTCATTTACCATGGCGTCACCATCTGGCGTATCCAAAGTGAGTGCGGTGTCAGGGCTAGACTCCTGATCACCCCCCTCTGTCTCATCATATAGAGACCCTTCTCGCTGAGACCCTGACCCGCGTGATGACGTGGAGGGTCTCTCCCAGCGAGCTCGCTTAGGCGGGCTGGGACTGTCATCAGAATCAGAGCCCTCAGCCTGTGATGCCTGGGACCCCCTTGAAGTACGGATTAGTTCCAACTGAGGGGGACCGGGGAACATAGGCACAGCGGTGTCCATGGTCTGAGCAACTGGCCTGGACTGCAAGGTCTCCAGGATTTTTGTCATAGTCACAGACATTTTATCAGCAAAGACTGCAAATTCTGTCCCCGTCACCGGGGCAGGGTTCACAGGCGTCTCTGCCTGGGCCACTACCACCATATGCTCTGGCTGACGAAGTGCCACTGGGACTGAACATTGCACACAATGAGAGTCGTTGGAGCCTGCCGGTAGATTAGCCCCACATGCTGTACAAACAGTGTATACAGCCCGTGCCTTGGCACCCTTGCGTTTTGTGGATGACATGTTGTCTCCCCAGAGCAATATAGGGTATACAGCCAAGAAGCGACCTTACAGTGCAGTATATATATATCTGGTACAGGAAAAAGTACACCAATATAACACTGTGGCACTAAGTGGGGCCAGCACTAAAGTGCTGCTTACCGCCCGCTAAACGCGGGTGTGTGGTCGCCAGAAATCCCTAGTCTGGGTCTCCCAGAGCCTGTGTCCGTCCTCCAGCCAGACTGCATGCAGGAATGGCTGCCGGCGTCCTGTGGAGGGGGGGGGCGGGCCCTGGGCGTGCCAGACTAAAAGCGGGAAACCTGCGTCCCACTGTGCCTAGTGAGAGGGCTGGAGCATGTAAATAAGGCTCCAGCCCTCGGCGCTGAGTAAACGTACAGCGTCTCTCCCCTTCCCTGATTGACAGGGTGGGGGCGGGAACGAAGCGGAGCTAGGCCGCAAAAGCCGGGGACTAAATTTATAAGCGCCGCCGCCGTAAAAGCGCGGTCGGCGCTAAGTCTCCGGCGCACTACAAGTCCCAGCCGCGCCGCCGCTCCGAGAGTGGCCGGCGCGGTAGTTCCCAGCATATGACGTCACCCAGCTAAGCTGCTGTGACTCCAAACCCCAGCGTACAGCGCTACTGTCCCCGGCGCACTAACACACCCAGCAAGTCTGGCGTGTGCGTGCCTGCCTGTACGGGGACACAGAGTACCTGAAAGTTGCAGGGCCTTGTCCCTGAATGGTACCCAGCTCCGTATCCAGCAGGTTCACTGGGTCTGTGGATGGAGCCCGGCCTCAGGGCTTGGGGGCCGGTAAGATCCCACTTCCCCAGAGCCCCTCAGGGGGATGGGGAAGGAAAACAGCATGTGGGCTCCAGCCTCCGTACCCGCAATGGGTACCTCAACCTTACAAACCACAAGTGGGGTGAGAAGGGAGCATGCTGGGGGCCCTATATGGGCCCACTTTTCTTCCATCCGACATAGTCAGCAGCTACTGCTGACTAAACAGTGGAGCTATGCGTGGATGTCTGACCTCCTTCGCACAAAGCAGAAAACTGGTGAGCCAGTGATCCCACTGGGGGTGTATAGCCAGAAGGGGAGGGGCCTTACACTTTTTAGTGTAATGCTTTGTGTGGCCTCCGGAGGCAGTAGCTATACACCCAATCGTCTGGGTCTCCCAATGGAGCGCCGAAGAAAAACATATATACATTCTCAGCAAGAATACGAAATGGTGTGACAGAATCTGGCCCTTCCGCTGGCCTGCTAGGGACCGAATCTTTGTGACTTTGGAGCAAACCTTCCCAGCCAGCAGCACCTCTGTTTTGGCAGGCACCCACTGAGAGGAGATTGCCGAAAGCTTAGGAAGCTGACCGAGGACAGCAAGATATGTAGCCCGGCGACTGAATTGTCCCATCCTGCGTTCTCCAAGTGAATTTGTGCGCTCAGTGTTGAGAAGTGAAGCAGTTCTGTGATCCTCCAGCTGGAACCGTGGACCCTAGGCTGAAATCCTGTAGAGTGAATGTGGTGACAAGAGCGAGTATTTTTCAGGACTTGTGGGAGATGGCTGCTCTTTCATTGGTTGTTCAACCCGATTGCATATTTTTTTTCCTCTCATTTAGTCAAAGGGGCTGAGGCAATCCACACTTATCAGATAATAGTCCGGTCAGTCTGGCATGAAACAATGGCTAACTTCACTTGATTTATCAAACAAAGGAACAATACATCTGGCCTAATTAAGAACAGTTCACCCCACATGTGATCAGATATCATCACAGTCCTCCCCTGTCAGTCTTGTCTGTGCCCCGGGGTCCTCCACTCTGTTTGGGGGTCCTTTTTCTTAATCCGAATTGTCTCTGCCTTGGGGGTCCTTCCTGTCTGCTCCAGGGGTCCTCTGCTCTGTTGGTCTTGTCTCTGACCTGGGGGTCTTCCGCTCTGCCCCGAGGAGCCTCACCTCAGTCCAACTTGTCTCTGCCCAGAGGTCCTCCACTCTTTCCGGGGGGTCCTCCCCTAAGTCCGACTTGTCTCTACCCCTGGGGTCTTCACCTCTGTCAGTCTTGTTTGTGTCCCTCGGGTCCTCTGCTCTGTCTTGTTTGTTCCCTGGGGGTCCTCCCCTGTGTCTGGGGGTCTTCGGTCTTGGCACAGCCTCCTGTATTCTCTCTCGGCAGGTGAGGAAGGCGATGGTGCAGCTGGCCAGTACTATGGCCCATCACGGGTACCTGGAGCAGCCGGGGGGAGAGGTGATGCTGGACTACATCATCCGGCTGTGCTGTGTGTCAGCAGAGAATTCGGTAAGATGCATGATGGGAGTCATCATAGTACCCGTACGGGGGTCTGCTCCATCTGGAGCGTCCAGCAGCAGACCCCCCCCCCCCCCCCGCAAAGGTAACCGATGTCCGCTCCATCATCAGGTGCGACGTCAAAACTTCGAGCAGGAGGAAGTGACGGAAGAAAGCGTCAGACGGATCAGCGTCAACACCCTGTACCTGGTCAGCACCACGGTGGAGCGTATGAGCAGCGTGAGTCCACCGCTATACAGAAAGGTGTAAACCGGTTTATGGCAGCTCAAGGGTTAATGTGCCGCTCACATTGTGTTCCTACGGCAGATCCTGTGGCCCCACCTGTTGGAGTTTGTGGTCCCCGTACAGTTCACCAACGCGCTGACCCCGGTGTGTAAGAGCCTGGTGCACCTGGGCCAGAAGAAGCAGGAGGAAGGTGTGGAGGGGTTCCTCATCAACTACAATGTGAACGGTGAGCCCCCACCTCACTGCTCAAAGGATCCACCGCCCGCAGTGTGACCGCTCGTAGGGTCCGCAGCCCACAATGTGACCGCTCGTAGAGGGTCCGCCGCCCGCAATGTTACCGCTCGTAGAGGGTCCGCCGCCCGCAATGTGACCGCTCATAGGGGATCCGCCGCCCGCAATGTGACCGCTCGTAGAGGGTCCGCCGCCCGCAATGTGACCGCTCATAGGGGATCCGCCGCCCGCAATGTGACCGCTCGTAGAGGGTCCGCCGCCCGCAATGTGACCGCTCGTAGAGGGTCCGCCGCCCGCAATGTGACCGCTCATAGGGGATCCGCCGCCCGCAATGTGACCGCTCGTAGGGGATCCGCCGCCCGCAATGTGACCGCTCGTAAGGGATCCGCCGCCCGCAATGTGACCGCTCGTAGGGGATCCAGCACCCGCAATGTGACCACTCGTAGAGGGTCTGCTGCGCGCAGTGTCAGCGCTCGTAGAGGGCCCGCAGTGTCAGCGCTCGTAGAGGGCCCGCCTCCCCCCAATGTCAGCGCTCGTAGAGGGTCCGCCGCCCCCTACTCAATTTATCTGAGAATTTCCATCTTCTGTTCACAGTGACTCTGCCATCTCCACACGCTCTGTATGCAAGACTGCTGGTACGTGTCCCCCTAATGTGTATATAGTATATATCAAGGAGGAGGGTGAGGAGGAGTGGACACATCTAGTCCTGTCCTGTAGTGATGTATATAGTATATTGGGGGTGTTGTTGTCTTTTTCAGGTGGTCTCGGCCTCTCTGGACCCCAGTGATGGGAGGAATGCGGCTGCTCTTCGCCTTCTGTCCGTTCTGCAGATTAATATCCACCCCAGTATTGGGCAGTGCTGGGAGCAGGAGATTCCGCCCCTCCTGCTGCTCCTGGAAGGTGAGGGGTCTTATGGATGATGTTGGATATTTTTCTGCTCTCCTGATATAATTTGTGGCATTGAACCTCGTAATGATGTGGACGCTGTTTGTGTCAGTCTGTGGCTTCCAGACTCTGTATCGGTCTGTCTGTTGGGGTGCTGTCACTCTGTGCTTGTGTCGGTCGGGGAGCCGTCGCTCTGTGCTTGTGTCGGTCGGGGGGCCGTCGCTCTGTGCTTGTCGGTCGGGGGGCTGTCGCTCTGTGCTTGTCGGTCGGGGGGCCGTCGCTCTGTGCTTGTCGGTCGGGGGGCCGTCGCTCTGTGCTTGTCGGTCGGGGGGGCCGTCGCTCTGTGCTTGTCGGTCGGGGGGCCGTCGCTCTGTGCTTGTCGGTCGGGGGGCCGTCGCTCTGTGCTTGTCGGTCGGGGGGCCGTCGCTCTGTGCTTGTCGGTCGGGGGGCCGTCGCTCTGTGCTTGTCGGTCGGGGGGCCGTCGCTCTGTGCTTGTCGGTCGGGGGGCCGTCGCTCTGTGCTTGTCGGTCGGGGGGCCGTCGCTCTGTGCTTGTCGGTCGGGGGGCCGTCGCTCTGTGCTTGTCGGTCGGGGGGCCGTCGCTCTTTGCTTGTGTCGGTCGGGGGGCCGTCGCTCTGTGCTTGTGTCGGTCGGGGGGCCGTCGCTCTGTGCTTGTGTCGGTCGGGGGGCCGTCGCTCTGTGCTTGTGTCGGTCGGGGGGCCGTCGCTCTGTGCTTGTGTCGGTCGGGGGGCCGTCGCTCTGTGCTTGTGTCGGTCGGGGCGCCTGTGAGGAAAATTCTGAGAAATATTGTGAGGATTATGACATTCATATAAGTGCAAAGAATTCCCCAGATCTAGTCACCAAATGGCCAAGGTGACAAAATCCAATTAAGCCTAAAGAAAAAGTTCCTTACAAGAAGCAACCCGCTGCTGTGAAGAGTATTCAGCCAAGTAGATGGGCGTTTACAAGTTTTACAACTAAGCTGCAAACCAGGGTCCTCAACTCGGAGGTGCCTATGTAAGAGTTACAATATTAGGGAGCGCTTCGCTCCCACATCTAGGGCAGGTATATTTCTGGCTTCACGCACGTCACACACACTTTCTTTTAATAGTGTGACGTGCGACTCAGTTCCAAATTAATATCTCGCTGTGGGAAGGAAAATAATGGTCATATCTTCCGCGTGAGACGCTCAGGGGCGGAGATATGGGAAAAACTGCAAGTACATATCTTTCTGGAAACTAAAGGCAAACCTATGTCCAGCCCAGTCTTAGGTCACAAAAGGGATGGGACATGGAGGGGGTCGTAGATTCATTAAAACCGAAGTAGACGTTTGGTGAGTGTTCTTATCTGAGAGGTCACGTGTGGTACACGTATGAGGAGTCCCAGGAAAATTCATGATTCCACAGCGCCTCCCTGTGCAAGCCAGCACCAGGCCTAATCACAAAGGAACAAGGTAACTGATCCATCTGTATAGCTGTTTTTGACCACGTTTTACCTGTATTTCTGAGAGATAGATTATATATATATATATATATATCTCTGTAAATCAATCTTGTATATTGTGTATTATCCAGTGTGCCCTTAAGGTGATTAAATATAAAATTTAATCTTGGGCTGTTTCTTTTATCTCGATCTTTGAACCCCATGTCCGTGAGTTTGACTTAACACTACACGCTACCTGCGCTGGTTTCTAGCACAATATAATCCTGTTAACAGACCAGGCCTATATCTCACGAGTAACTGGTAGCAGTCTACCACACTGTACCCAACCAGCCGGGGCTACTGGAAAGTCCCTGTCGGGACTGTGGAAAGAACTGGGTGCCCCGCCGGAGGTTGCGCTGCCTGCTCTATCCCCCTCACCGTGCCTCCCTGTGCCCGCAGGGACAGGAGGCGTCAGTGTTGCATTACGCCAAGCGGACCCCACACGCTTCTTGGGGGCGCGGAATATCATATGTTAGCGGACGTGACGATTTCTTATTGCGTGGCTCCGACGTATTAGAGACGTCAGGGTGGAGCTGCGAGGTGCGGTGTCGTCACAGAATGACAGGTCCACGACTGAGCGGAGGGATCTTGATTGACACCCCCCCTTCCCGGCCTCTTTCGTAACAGTGTTGTTGCTCTGTGTCTGTCTGTCGGTCGGGGGGGGGCCGTCGCTCTGTGTCTGTCGGTCGGTCACTCTTTTCATTGATCTGCAGACTCAGGATCTGATGGTTAAACTCTTCTGGTTTTAGAAACTCCGGAGAAACTTCCACAGCAGACGGCGTGGGAGGATCGCTTACTAAAGGTACGGGGCAAGGGAGGAGCTTACTAAAGGTACGGGGCAAGGGAGGAGCTTACTAAAGGTACGGGGCAAGGGAGGAGCTTACTAAAGGTACGGGGCAAGGGAGGAGCTTACTAAAGGTATGAGGCAAGGGAGGAGCTCACTGAAGGTATGGGGCAAGAGAGGAGCTTACTAAAGGTATGGGGCAAGGGAGGAGCTTACTAAAGGTATGGGGCAAGGGAGGAGCTCACTGAAGGTATGGGGCAAGGGAGGAGCTCACTGAAGGTTCGGGGCAAGGGAGGAGCTCACTGAAGGTTCGGGGCAAGGGAGGAGCTCACTGAAGGTACGGGGCAAGGGAGGAGCTCACTGAAGGTACGGGGCAAGGGAGGAGCTCACTGAAGGTTCGGGGCAAGGGAGGAGCTCACTGAAGGTATGGGGCAAGGGAGGAGCTCGCTGAAGGTTCGGGGCAAGGGAGGAGCTCGCTGAAGGTTCGGGGCAAGGGAGGAGCTCGCTGAAGGTATGGGGCAAGGGAGGAGCTCACTGAAGGTATGGGGCAAGGGAGGAACTCGCTGAAGGTTCGGGGCAAGGGAGGAGCTCGCTGAAGGTTCGGGGCAAGGGAGGAGCTCACTGAAGGTTCGGGGCAAGGGAGGAGCTCACTGAAGGTTCGGGGCAAGGGAGGAGCTCACTGAAGGTTCGGGGCAAGGGAGGAGCTCACTGAAGGTTCGGGGCAAGGGAGGAGCTCACTTGAAGGTATGGGGCAAGGGAGGAGCTCACTGAAGGTATGGGGCAAGGGAGGAGCTCACTGAAGGTACGGGGCAAGGGAGGAGCTCACTGAAGGTATGGGGCAAGGGAGGAGCTTACTAAAGGTTCGGGGCAAGGGAGGAGCTTACTAAAGGTATGGGGCAAGGGAGGAGCTTACTAAAGGTATGGGGCAAGGGAGGAGCTTACTAAAGGTATGGGGCAAGGGAGGAGCTCGCTGAAGGTACGGGGCAAGGGAGGAGCTCACTGAAGGTACGGGGCAAGGGAGGAGCTCACTGAAGGTACGGGGCAAGGGAGGAGCTCACTGAAGGTACGGGGCAAGGGAGGAGCTCACTGAAGGTATGGGGCAAGGGAGGAGCTTACTAAAGGTATGGGGCAAGGGAGGAGCTCGCTGAAGGTACGGGGCAAGGGAGGAGCTCACTGAAGGTACGGGGCAAGGGAGGAGCTCACTGAAGGTACGGGGCAAGGGAGGAGCTCACTGAAGGTATGGGGCAAGGGAGGAGCTCACTGAAGGTATGGGGCAAGAGAGGAGCTCACTGAAGGTATGGGGCAAGGGAGGAGCTTACTAAAGGTATGGGGCAAGGGAGGAGCTCGCTGAAGGTACGGGGCAAGGGAGGAGCTCACTGAAGGTACGGGGCAAGGGAGGAGCTCACTGAAGGTACGGGGCAAGGGAGGAGCTTACTAAAGGTATGGGGCAAGGGAGGAGCTCACTGAAGGTATTATTATGGGATGTGAAATATTGAGGGGTTTAATGAAGTTGGGGCAGGGAGGAGAAGTCCAGAATAATCACTGTGCTGTATACAGCTCCTGGTGGGCTCGCTGCGGGCCGTCCAGTACATTTCCCCCTCTTTTCTTGCGGCTCCTGGTGGGCTCGCTGCGGGCCGTCCGGTACATTTCCCCCTCTTTTTCTTGCAGCTCCTGGTGGGCTCACTGCGGGCCGTGTCCGATGACGCCTGGATCTTTCAGCTCTCACAGGAGATGAGGCGGCAGCTGCCCGGTTATACCTCCGCTCTGGAGAAGGTGAGTGGCCTCTGTGCACTGGAGGATGATGGTCATTCTGGTTTGTGACCACTGGAGGGCGACATTGTCCACTTTCTTCTCTCAGAATTTCCTGTATAAATGCATCGGGAGCAGCCTGGGCGCCTGTGCCAACCGCGAGCTGGTGAGGAGGGAGCTGCAGGAGCTGCTGACCGGTGCCCGCTACCAGGACGAGGCCGAGAGAGAGGTATCGCCATCTCATCCTCCGCCATGTGTATCTCATCCTCCTCCGCCACGTGTATCTCATCCTCCTCCGCCACGTGTTTCTCATCCTCCTCCGCCACGTGTGTCTCATCCTCCTCCGCCCCGTGTTTCTCATCCTCCTCCGCCACGTGTATCTCATCCTCCTCCGCCACGTGTATCTCATCCTCCTCCGCCACGTGTTTCTCATCCTCCTCCGCCACGTGTTTCTCATCCTCCTCCGCCACGTGTTTCTCATCCTCCTCCGCCACGTGTTTCTCACCCTCCTCTGCCACGTGTATCTCATCCTCCTCTGCCACGTGTATCTCATCCTCCTCTGCCACGTGTATCTCCTCCTCCTCTGCCACGTGTATCTCCTCCTCCTCTGCCACGTGTATCTCCTCCTCCTCCGCCACGTGTATCTCCTCCTCCTCCGCCACGTGTATCTCATCCTCCTCCGCCCCGTGTGTCTCCTCCTCCTCCGCCCCGTGTGTCTCATCCTCCTCCGCCCCGTGTGCCTCATCCTCCTCCGCCCCGTGTGTCTCATCCTCCTCCGCCCCGTGTGTCTCATCCTCCTCCGCCCCGTGTGTCTCATCCTCCTCCGCCCCGTGTGTCTCATCCTCCTCCGCCCCGTGTGTCTCATCCTCCTCCGCCCCGTGTGTCTCATCCTCCTCCGCCCCGTGTGTCTCATCCTCCTCCGCCCCGTGTGTCTCCTCCTCCTCCGCCCCGTGTGTCTCCTCCTCCTCCGCCCCGTGTGTCTCCTCCTCCTCCGCCCCGTGTGTCTCCTCCTCCGCCCCGTGTGTCTCCTCCTCCGCCCCGTGTGTCTCCTCCTCCGCCCCGTGTGTCTCCTCCTCCGCCCCGTGTGTCTCCTCCTCCGCCCCGTGTGTCTCCTCCTCCGCCCCGTGTGTCTCATCCTCCTCCGCCCCGTGTGTCTCATCCTCCTCCGCCCCGTGTGTCTCATCCTCCTCCGCCCCGTGTGTCTCATCCTCCTCCGCCCCGTGTGTCTCATCCTCCTCCGCCCCGTGTGTCTCATCCTCCTCCGCCCCGTGTGTCTCATCCTCCTCCGCCCCGTGTGTCTCATCCTCCTCCGCCCCGTGTGTCTCATCCTCCTCCGCCCCGTGTGTCTCATCCTCCTCCGCCCCGTGTGTCTCATCCTCCTCCGCCCCGTGTGTCTCATCCTCCTCCGCCCCGTGTGTCTCATCCTCCTCCGCCCCGTGTGTCTCATCCTCCTCCGCCCCGTGTGTCTCATCCTCCTCCGCCCCGTGTGTCTCATCCTCCTCCGCCCCGTGTGTCTCATCCTCCTCCGCCCCGTGTGTCTCATCCTCCTCCGCCCCGTGTGTCTCATCCTCCTCCGCCCCGTGTGTCTCATCCTCCTCCGCCCCGTGTGCCTCATCCTCCTCCGCCCCGTGTGTCTCATCCTCCTCCGCCCCGTGTGTCTCATCCTCCTCCGCCCCGTGTGTCTCCTCCTCCTCCGCCCCGTGTGTCTCCTCCTCCTCCGCCCCGTGTGTCTCCTCCTCCTCCGCCCCGTGTGTCTCCTCCTCCTCCGCCCCGTGTCTCTCCTCCTCCTCCGCCCCGTGTCTCTCCTCCTCCTCCGCCCCGTGTCTCTCCTCCTCCTCCGCCCCGTGTGTCTCCTCCTCCTCCGCCCCGTGTGTCTCCTCCTCCTCCGCCCCGTGTGTCTCCTCCTCCTCCGCCCCGTGTGTCTCCTCCTCCTCCGCCCCGTGTGTCTCATCCTCCGCCCCGTGTGTCTCATCCTCCGCCCCGTGTGTCTCCTCCTCCTCCGCCCCGTGTGTCTCCTCCTCCTCCGCCCCGTGTGTCTCCTCCTCCTCCGCCCCGTGTGTCTCCTCCTCCTCCGCCCCGTGTGTCTCCTCCTCCTCCGCCCCGTGTGTCTCCTCCTCCTCCGCCCCGTGTGTCTCCTCCTCCTCCGCCCCGTGTGTCTCATCCTCCTCCGCCCCGTGTGTCTCATCCTCCTCCGCCCCGTGTGTCTCATCCTCCTCCGCCCCGTGTGTCTCATCCTCCTCCGCCCCGTGTGTCTCATCCTCCTCCGCCCCGTGTGTCTCATCCTCCTCCGCCCCGTGTGTCTCATCCTCCTCCGCCCCGTGTGTCTCATCCTCCTCCGCCCCGTGTGTCTCATCCTCCTCCGCCCCGTGTGTCTCATCCTCCTCCGCCCCGTGTGTCTCATCCTCCTCCGCCCCGTGTGTCTCATCCTCCTCCGCCCCGTGTGTGTCTCATCCTCCTCCGCCCCGTGTGTCTCATCCTCCTCCGCCCCGTGTGTCTCATCCTCCTCCGCCCCGTGTGTCTCATCCTCCTCCGCCCCGTGTGTCTCATCCTCCTCCGCCCCGTGTGTCTCATCCTCCTCCGCCCCGTGTGTCTCATCCTCCTCCGCCCCGTGTGTCTCATCCTCCTCCGCCCCGTGTGTCTCATCCTCCTCCGCCCCGTGTGTCTCATCCTCCTCCGCCACTGCCCCTCTCATCCTCCAGCCTTGACTGCACTGAGAGGGTCCTGATCAGCACAGATTGAGGGGTCCGGATAGTCTGCCTGACTCTGCTCATTATAGGGTTAATATCAGGCTGCCTCTAAGTCCCTCTGTTAGTTCTTCCTGGTAGCCAACCAGTCAGGAAGGCTCCCAATATCCATCCTATAGGAAAAAATGAGTCTGCTCTGCTACAACTACAACTCCCAGCAAGTCAGGCAAGTGGGGACCACAGTAGAGGGACGATGGGAGCAGTGATGAGACCTGTCCGGGCATGCTGGGCAGTGTAGTGCGGACGCTGGGATGAGATCTGCCCTGGGGACGCTCCACCTGTCATGTGTAACAGCGTCTCCGCCGTCCTCAGCCTCTGCTGCAGTACTGTACACTGCCTGCGGGCCGGGGTGGCGCTGTGTGATGGCCCCAGCGGCCGCTCTCTGGTAATGCCTCTGTGTGCAGGGTCTGGCGGTGGCGCTGTGTGTGATGGCCGCTCTCTGGTAATGCCTCTGTGTGCAGGGTCTGGCGGTGGCGCTGTGTGTGCAGGGTCTGGCGGTGGCGCTGTGTGTGCAGGGTCTGGCGGTGGCGCTGTGTGTGGCGGCCTCTCTCTGGTAACGCCTCTCTGTGTGCAGGGTCTGGCGATGGCGCTGTGTGTGCAGGGTCTGGCGGTGGCGCTGTGTGTGGCGGCCGCTCTCTGGTAACGCCTCTCTGTGTGCAGGGTCTGGCGGTGGCGCTGTGTGTGCAGGGTCTGGCGGTGGCGCTGTGTGTGATGGCTGCTCTCTGGTAACGCCTCTCTGTGTGCAGGGTCTGGCGGTGGCGCTGTGTGTGCAGGGTCTGGCGGTGGCGCTGTGTGTGATGGCCGCTCTCTGGTAACGCCTCTGTGTGCAGGGTCTGGCGGTGGCGCTGTGTGTGATGGCCGCTCTCTGGTAACGGCGCTGTGTGTGATGGCCGCTCTCTGGTAATGCCTCTGTGTGCAGGGTCTGGCGGTGGCGCTGTGTGTGATGGCCGCTCTCTGGTAACGCCTCTCTGTGTGCAGGGTCTGGTGGTGGCGCTGTGTGTGCAGGGTCTGGTGGTGGCGCTGTGTGTGATGGCCGCTCTCTGGTAACGGCGCTGTGTGTGCAGGGTCTGGCGGTGGCGCTGTGTGTGCAGGGTCTGGCGGTGGCGCTGTGTGTGATGGCCGCTCTCTGGTAACGCCTCTCTGTGTGCAGGGTCTGGCGGTGGCGCTGTGTGTGGCAGCCGCTCTCTGGTAACGCCTCTCTGTGTGCAGGGTCTGGCGGTGGCGCTGTGTGTGATGGCCGCTCTCTGGTAACGCCTCTCTGTGTGCAGGGTCTGGCGGTGGCGCTGTGTGTGATGGCCGCTCTCTGGTAACGCCTCTCTGTGTGCAGGGTCTGGCGATGGCGCTGTGTGTGATGGCCGCTCTCTGGTAACGCCTCTCTGTGTGCAGGGTCTGGCGATGGCGCTGTGTGTGATGGCCGCTCTCTGGTAACGCCTCTCTGTGTGCAGGGTCTGGCGGTGGCGCTGTGTGTGATGGCCGCTCTCTGGTAACTGCTCTCTGTGTGCAGGGTCTGGTGGTGGCGCTCTGTGTGCAGGGTCTGGCGGTGGCGCTGTGTGTGCAGGGTCTGGCGTTGGCGCTGTGTGTGCAGGGTCTGGCGGTGGCGCAGTGTGTGATGGCCGCTCTCTGGTAACTGCTCTCTGTGTGCAGGGTCTGGCGGTGGCGCTGTGTGTGATGGCCGCTCTCTGGTAACTGCTCTCTGTGTGCAGGGTCTGGTGGTGGCGCTGTGTGTGCAGGGTCTGGCGTTGGCGCTGTGTGTGCAGGGTCTGGCGGTGGCGCAGTGTGTGATGGCCGCTCTCTGGTAACGCCTCTCTGTGTGCAGGGTCTGGCGGTGGCGCTCGGCATCTGCTCCGCTCATCACTTGGACGACGCTCTGGATAAGATGTCCGAGTTCCTGAAATCCGACATCATGAAGAAAAACACCGGAATCTTCAACCTCTTCAAGGTGCGTAAAGCGGAGCGAGCGACCACCACCGAGGCCTGGAGGGTGACAGTGGCCATCGCCTCCGCCAGGGTGCCCACCCAGTGCCAGCCATCGAGTACCCCCCCCCATGTACTGCCATCGAGTACCCCCCTATGTACTGCCATCGAGTACCCCCCCTATGTACTGCCATCGAGTACCCCCCCTATGTACTGCCATCGAGTACCCCCCCATGTACTGCCATCGAGTACCCCCCCCATGTACTGCCATCGAGTACCCCCCCATGTAGTGCCATCGAGTACCCCCCCATATGTACTGCCATCGAGTACCCCCCCTATGTACTGCCATCGAGTACCCCCCTATGTACTGCCATCGAGTACCCCCCCTATGTACTGCCATCGAGTACCCCCCCTATGTACTGCCATCGAGTACCCCCCCTATGTACTGCCATCGAATACCCCCCCCAATGTACTGCCATCGAGTACCCCCCCCCTATGTACTGCCATCGAGTACCCCCGTCCCCCATGTACTGCCATCGAGTACCCCCCCCATGTACTGCCATCGAGTTACCCCCCCCCCCCCTATGTACAGCCATCGAGTACCCCCCCCCATGTACTGCCATCGAGTACCCCCCCCCCCCCTACGTACTGCCATCCGTGCGACGTGGCCCCCAGTATCGGTGCCGGGTCCTCTCTGCTGTATATTTGGTGCTGCACTGAGCATTGGGTCCTGGTGCGGTGCTGGGCGGCATTTCTGGGGTGAGGAGTGGGTGACCTCTCCTGGGGATGGGCAGAGCCCGTGAGACCCCTGACCTGTAGCGTTGTCTTAGCAGTTGGCGCATGACCCTGGCGGCGGTGGCGGGCTGTGTATTCGCTGGCGCTGCGGCCCCCTCCTCCGTACTGGTGACGCTCCTTGTGGGGAATGTTAATTCGATCTTCAGCCCTCGCTGTAATGGACCTAGCAGACCCTGGTGTTGTTGTGATGTTGGATAACATGGCCGCCGCTTCCTCCCCGAGGAGACGACCTGCACCGGAGGCCGGGGGCGTGCGCTCATCTCCACAGCTCCAGTGTACGGGGGGCTCCACAGCGTCCGCTGCACACAGTGTACTGCTGCCCCGCAGAAACCTCTGCTCAATATGATGGGCACAAAGACCCCACCCGGGAGGGTCCGGAGCCAGGGGTCCGATAATCCCCGGGAGAGTCCGGAGCTGGGGGTCCGATCCCCGGGAGGGTCCGGAGATGAGGGTCTGATAATCCCCAACCCCTGTAATAACCCGCGGGGGTCCGATAATCCCTGCGAGGGACCAGAGATGGGGGGTCTGATAATCCCCGACCCCTGTAATTACCCGGGAGGGTCTGGAGATAGGGGTCCAATAATGCCCACGAGGGTCCGGAGATGGGGGTCCGATAATCCTCGGGAGGGTCTGGAGCTGGGGTTCTGATAATCCTCGGGAGGGTCTGGAGCTGGGGTTCTGATAATCCTCGGGAGGGTCTGGAGCTGGGGGTCTGATAATCCTCGGGAGGGTCTGGAGCTGGGCGTCTGATAATCCTCGGGAGGGTCTGGAGCTGGGGTTCTGATAATCCTCGGGAGGGTCTGCAGCTGGGGGTCTGATAATCCTCGGGAGGGTCTGGAGCTGGGGGTCTGATAATCCTCGGGAGGGTCTGGAGCTGGGGGTCTTATAATCCTCGGGAGGGTCTGGAGCTGGGGGTCTGATAATCCTCGGGAGGGTCTGGAGCTGGGGGTCTGATAATCCTCGGGAGGGTCTGGAGCTGGGGGTCTGATAATCCTCGGGAGGGTCTGGAGCTGGGGGTCTGATAATCCTCGGGAGGGTCTGGAGCTGGGGGTCTGATAATCCTCGGGAGGGTCTGGAGCTGGGGGTCTGATAATCCTCGGGAGGGTCTGGAGCTGGGGGTCTGATAATCCCCGGCCACCATTATAAGACCCCCACCTCCTGGGTTAGTTCGGGGGTTATCACACGCTGTGCATTATCCGCTCATCATTGTCTCTTCCAGGATCGGGTGGACGGTGATCTGGAGAAGATCAAGAGCGCGCTCATCCTCAGCTACGGATACGTGGCGGTTTACGCTCCCACAGAACTCGTCCTGCCGCGGATTGAATCTGATATTTTGCGCAATGTCTTCCTTTACTTCCACACCAAGGTGAGACTCCAATGCCAGCCTCCATTATATTGTGCCCCATGTGCCAGCCTCCATTATATTGTGCCCCATGTGCCAGCCTCCATTATATTGTGCCCCATGTGCCAGCCTCCATTATATTGTGCCCCATGTGCCAGCCTCCATTATATTGTGCCCCATGTGCCAGCCTCCATTATATTGTGCCCCATGTGCCAGCCTCCATTATATTGTGCCCCATGTGCCAGCCTCCATTATATTGTGCCCCATGTGCCAGCCTCCATTATATTGTGCCCCATGTGCCAGCCTCCATTATATTGTGCCCCATGTGCCAGCCTCCATGTCCTCCCACCCAGAACGACCATGCCCCCTCACCTGTGTTCCCGCCTCTCGTGTGCCCCCTCACCTGTGTTCCCGCCTCTCGTGTGCCCCCTCACCTGTGTTCCCGCCTCTTGTGTGCCCCCTCACCTGTGTTCCCGCCTCTTGTGTGCCCCCTCACCTGTGTTCCCGCCTCTTGTGTGCCCCCTCACCTGTGTTCCCGCCTCTCGTGTGCCCCCTCACCTGTGTTCCCGCCTCTCGTGTGCCCCCTCACCTGTGTTCCCGCCTCTCGTGTGCCCCCTCACCTGTGTTCCCGCCTCTCGTGTGCCCCCTCACCTGTGTTCCCGCCTCTCGTGTGCCCCCTCACCTGTGTTCCCGCCTCTCGTGTGCCCCCTCACCTGTGTTCCCGCCTCTCGTGTGCCCCCTCACCTGTGTTCCCGCCTCTCGTGTGCCCCCTCACCTGTGTTCCCGCCTCTTGTGTGCCCCCTCACCTGTGTTCCCGCCTCTCGTGTGCCCCCTCACCTGTGTTCCCGCCTCTCGTGTGCCCCCTCACCTGTGTTCCCGCCTCTCGTGTGCCCCCTCACCTGTGTTCCCGCCTCTCGTGTGCCCCCTCACCTGTGTTCCCGCCTCTCGTGTGCCCCCTCACCTGTGTTCCCGCCTCTCGTGTGCCCCCTCACCTGTGTTCCCGCCTCTCGTGTGCCCCCTCACCTGTGTTCCCGCCTCTCGTGTGGCCCCTCACCTGTGTTCCCGCCTCTCGTGTGGCCCCTCACCTGTGTTCCCGCCTCTCGTGTGGCCCCTCACCTGTGTTCCCGCCTCTCGTGTGGCCCCTCACCTGTGTTCCCGCCTCTTGTGTGCCCCCTCACCTGTGTTCCCGCCTCTTGTGTGCCCCCTCACCTGTGTTCCCGCCTCTCGTGTGCCCCCTCACCTGTGTTCCCGCCTCTCGTGTGCCCCCTCATCTGTGTTCCCGCCTCTCGTGTGGCCCCTCACCTGTGTTCCCGCCTCTCGTGTGGCCCCTCACCTGTGTTCCCGCCTCTCGTGTGGCCCCGCCTCTCGTGTGGCCCCTCACCTGTGTTCCCGCCTCTCGTGTGGCCCCTCACCTGTGTTCCCGCCTCTCGTGTGGCCCCTCACCTGTGTTCCCGCCTCTCGTGTGGCCCCTTACCTGTGTTCCCGCCTCTCGTGTGGCCCCTTACCTGTGTTCCCGCCTCTCGTGTGGCCCCTTACCTGTGTTCCCGCCTCGAGTGGCCCCTTACCTGTGTTCCTGCCTCTTGTGTGGCCCCTTACCTGTGTTCCCGCCTCGTGTGGCCCCTCACCTGTGTTCCCGCCTCGTGTGGCCCCTCACCTGTGTTCCCGCCTCGTGTGGCCCCTCACCTGTGTTCCCGCCTCGTGTGGCCCCTCACCTGTGTTCCCGCCTCGTGTGGCCCCTCACCTGTGTTCCCGCCTCGTGTGGCCCCTCACCTGTGTTCCCGCCTCGTGTGGCCCCTCTCCTGTGCCCCCTCTGGTGCTCACTGCTCAGAGCTGCCACGTTGATCCTGTTAGTGCCAGTCTCCTCTTGCGGACCCCCGCCCCTGCTCCCCGCCTCCCCTAGATGCTGTCCGTGGTGGGCACAGGTAGGTATTTCTGCGTTCTACAGTCGGACCCTAACCTTCTGTTCTCCCAATTTACCCCTCAGGTTCTGGGGATAAAGGTAGAGCCCAAGGTAACGTGTTTCTGCTGCTGCTTCTGCCCTCTCCTCTCTCTGCTGCTTGCATGCCCTGCAGACTGCCAGTGCGGGTAGAGGGTCCCAGACCCCCAGAGATGAGGCCAGTGCGGGTACAGGGGGCCAGTGCAGCCACCACTGCAAGCCCCGACCGGAGAGAAGCCCGTGTGACCGGGCACAGATAGCCCTCTATGAGTGGGCGCGAACCTGGGCGGAGCCTAGATTGTGTCCAGTAGGCAGAGCCTTGAATATTGGTGGCAGAGGCGTAGGCTCAGGGTTACTGGTGATGAGCTTTGGGCCTAGGACTGGGTATTATAGACTTGTAAGCCATTGTTGGATCAGTGGTTCAAGAATTGTTGGGTGGCGCCCAAGCTGTTATTGGCTGACGCCCGGGCTCTGGTTGGTTGGGGGGTGTCTGGGCTCTGGTTGGTTGGGTGGCGACGCCTGGGCTCTGGTTGGTTGGGGGGTGTCTGGGCTCTGGTTGGTTGGCGATGCCCGGGCTCTGGTTGGTTGGGTGACGATGCCCGGGCTCTGGTTGGTTGGGTGGCGATGCCCGGGCTCTGGTTGGTTGGGTAGCGATGCCCGGGCTCTGGTTGGTTGGGTAGCGATGCCCGGGCTCTGGTTGGTTGGGTAGCGATGCCCGGGCTCTGGTTGGTTGGTTAGTTGGGTGGCGACGCCCGGGCTCTGGTTGGTTGGTTGGGGGGTGTCTGGGCTCTGGTTGGTTGGGGGGTGTCTGGGCTCTGGTTGGTTGGGGGGGCACCCGGGCTCTGGTTGGGGGGTGTCTGGGCTCTGTTTGGTTGGGGGGGCGCCCGGGCTCTGGTTGGTTGGGTGGTGCCCGGGCTCTGGTTGGTTGGGTGGTGCCCGGGCTCTGGTTGGTTGGGTGGTGCCCGGGCTCTGGTTGGTTGGTTGGGGAGTGTCTGGGCTCTGGTTGGTTGGGTGGTGCCCGGGCTCTGGTTGGTTGGGTGGTGCCCGGGCTCTGGTTGGTTGGTTGGTTGGTTGGGGAGTGTCTGGGCTCTGGTTGGTTGGGGGGGCGCCCGGGCTCTGGTTGGTTGGGTGGTGCCCGGGCTCTGGTTGGTTGGGTGGCGCCCCCCAACCAAAGCACCGCCTGAGGATGGTGGCAGTAAATTGTGTTCTTACCTTCGCACTCATCTTCATCACTAATGCTTTTATGCTGCAAAATGTGTAACTAACATGGCGACTGGGTGGGGGCGACATAATGAGACCGCGGACGACGAGACTGCGGGGACTACAGGTGATGTATAACGAGAGCACCACCGCGCAAATACACCCCATATCACACCCCACTCCCTGTATATCTGGGGGGCATGATGTAATATTACAACCCGGTCCCTGTATATCGGGGGGGGGGGGGGGTGATGTAATATTACTCCCCGGTCCCTGTATATGGGGGGGGGGGTGTGATGTAATATCACTCCCCGGTCCCTGTATATCGGGGTGGGGGGTGATGTAATATTACTCCCCGGTCCCTGTATATCGGGGGGGGGGGGGTGATGTAATATTACTCCCCGGTCCCTGTATATGGGGGGGGGGGTGTGATGTAATATCACTCCCCGGTCCCTGTATATCGGGGTGGGGGGTGATGTAATATTACTCCCCGGTCCCTGTATATCGGGGGGGGGGGGGGGGTGATGTAATATTACTCCACGGTCCCTGTATATCGGGGGGGTGATGTAATATTACTCCCCAGTCCCTGTATATCGGGGGGGTGATATAATATTACAACCCGGGCCCTGTATATTGGGGTGAGGGGGGGGTGATGTAATATTACACCCCGGTCCCTGTATTTCGGGGGGCAGCGCTCTTTAGTGGCCCAGATTGCGGCACGGACGGGGGGGAGCGGTTCATTTCAGGGTAAGTGGCGGTCTCCTTTTGGCTTCTGCTGGTGACACGAGCGGCCGGCGGTGACTTCATCGCGTCATCTTCTATATTTAGGGGCTGAGATCAGGGGGCTGCAGTCTCCAGAGTCACCACCGGGGGGCAGCGTCTGTAAGTTCAATAGTCACACTGTGTAATCCTGGAGACAGAGCTGCGGCCACCGACTCCACAAAGTAATGCAGGGGTCCCCCACCCGAGACATCGAGGGAGGGGCCCCCCCTCCCCCATTATCCTGCAGACCCCCAGTGATTCCTCTACAGACGCTCACACAATCACAGGCCCCAAAACTCTCACAGTAGTCGCCCTTCATAAGGACGGCGGGGGTTGTGGTCTATAAAGAAGATGGCGGGGGGGGGTTGTGGTCACTATATAGAAGATGGGGGGGGGTTGTGGTCTCTATATAGAAGATGGCAGGGGGTTGTGGTAACTATATAGAGGATGGCGGGGGGGGTTGTGGTCTCTATATAGAGGATGGCGGGGGGGTTGTGGTTTCTATATAGAGGATGACGGGGGGGGGTTGTGGTCTCTATATAGAGGATGACGGAGGGGTTGTGGTCTCTATATAGAAGATGACGGGGGGGTTGTGGTCTCTATATAGAAGATGACGGGGGGGTTTGTGGTCTCTATATAGAAGATGACGGGGGGTTTGTGGTCTCTATATAGAAGATGACGGGGGGTTTGTGGTCTCTATACAGAGGATGGCGGGGGGTTGTGGTCTCTATACAGAGGATGGCGGGGGGTTGTGGTCACTATATAGAGGATGACGGGGGGGTTGTGGTCTCTATATAGAAGATGACGGCGGTTGTGGTCTCTATACAGAGGATGACGGGGGTTGTGGTCTCTATACAGAGGATGGCGGGGGGTTGTGGTCTCTATACAGAGGATGGCGGGGGGTTGTGGTCTCTATACAGAGGATGGCGGGGGGTTGTGGTCTCTATACAGAGGATGGCGGGGGGTTGTGGTCTCTATACAGAGGATGGCGGGGGGTTGTGGTCTCTATACAGAGGATGGCGGGGGGTTGTGGTCTCTATACAGAGGATGGCGGGGGGTTGTGGTCTCTATATAGAAGATGACGGGGGGGGTTGTGGTCTCTATATAGAAGATGACGGGGGGGGTTGTGGTCTCTATATAGAAGATGACGGGGGGGGGGTTGTGGTCTCTATATAGAGGATGACGGGGGTTGTGGTCTCTATATAGAGGATGAAGGGGGGTTGTGGTCATATACACAATGTTCCAGATTATTATGCAGATCGGCTGTGAGTGTCCTCGCCATTAATAATGAAGCCCATTGCTGGTTTGTGTCTCGGGGTCTTTGGTCACTGAAATCAGTCTCAGATCCCTGTGATCATTAGTTTCCAGGTGAGGCCCAATAAAAGGAAACCTGGAGGCTCCACAATATTAAGCAGCCACAATTTTCAAGTCACATTGGAAAGAAAAAGGACCTCTCTGCTGCCGAAAAGCAAAAAATAGTGCAATGCCTTGTACAAGGGATGCAAACATTAGATATTTCATGAAAAATGTGCGCGTGATCATCGCACTGTGAAGAGATTTGTGGCTGATTCTCAGCACAGACGTGTTGGTGCAGATAAAGGCAGAATGAGGAAGGTTTCTGCCAGACGAGTCCATCGGAATAAGAGAGCTGCTGCTAAAAAGCCTTTACAAACCAGCAAACAGATGTGAAGCTGCTGGAGCCTCTGGACTCCCTCGAACCTCAAGGTATAGGATCCTTCAAAAGCTTGCTGTGGGGTATAAACCTACCATCCGGCCACCACTAACCAGTGCTCACAAGCAGAAACGGTTGCAGTGGGCCCAGACCTACTGATGAGTGTCAAGCAACCCTTGATGGTCCAGATGGATGGAGTAGTGGATGGAGCAGTGGATGGCCACCATGTCCCAACAAGGCTGCGAGGTCAGCAAGGAGGTGGAGGAGTCATGTTTTGGGCCAGAATCATGGGGAGACATCTGGTAGGCCCCTTTAGGGTTCCTGAAGGTGCGAAAATGACCTCTACAAAGTATATAGAGTTTCTGACTGACAACTTCTGTCCATGGTACAAAAAGCAGAAGCGTGCCTTCAGGAGCAAAACCATCTTCATGGATGACAATGCACCATCTCATGCTGCAGAGAATACCTCTGTGTCATTGTCTGCTATGGGCATAAAAGGAGAGAAACTCATCTTCCCCTGACCTCAACCCTATAGAGAACCTCTGGAGTGTCATCAAGCAAAAGATCTGAGGGTGGGAGGCAGTTTACATCAAAACAGTAGCTCTGGGAGGCGATTCTGACATCCTGCAAAGAAATTCAAGCAGAAACTCTCCAAAAACTCACAAGGTCTATGGATGCGAGAATTGTGAATGTCAAAGAAGGGCTCCTGTGTGACATGTGACGTGGCCTGTCTGGAGGTTCTGGATGTAAATCGCTTTTTATTTCGGTGAATGTGACCTCCTAATGCTGCGAATTCCACAAATCAGCATTTTCACTTCTATAAAACATATAAAATGTTTAGAAACTCTCCGGTGCCTAATAACGTGGAACAGGAGGATTACACTGGTATCATCGGGAGGTTTCTACAATAACACTCCATGTATCCTCTAACGGGTGAGGACTGTTATTAGACGGACGTCGTCTGCACCGAGCATTGAGGAAAAGCAGAGAACAATATCATGTGCATAATAATTTGGAACATGGTGTAGAAGATGGCTGGGGGTTGTGGTCACTATGCAGATGCAGGCGACGCGGTTGGTATATGGAGGTCGGCGTGCGGAGGATGGCGAGGGGGGGGCGTGCAGGTCGGCATGCGGAAGACAGCCAGGGACGCGGTGGGTATATGGAGGACGGCGGGGTACGCGGTGGGTATATGGAGGACGGCGGGGTACGCGGTGGGTATATGGAGGACGGCGGGGGACGCGGTGGGTATATGGGGGACGCGGTGGGTATATGGAGGACGGCGGGGGATGCGGTGGGTATATGGAGGACGGCGGGGGATGCGGTGGGTATATGGAGGACGGCGGGGGACGCGGTGGGTCTATGGAGGACGGCGGGGGACGCGGTGGGTCTATGGAGGACGGCGGGGGACGCGGTGGGTCTATGGAGGACGGCGGGGGACGCGGTGGGTATATGGAGGACGGCTGGGGATGCGGTGGGTATATGGAGGACGGCGGGGGACGCGGTGGGTATATGGAGGACGGCGGGGGATGCGGTGGGTATATGGAGGACGGCGGGGGATGCGGTGGGTATATGGGGGACGCGGTGGGTATATGGAGGACGGCGGGGGATGCGGTGGGTATATGGAGGACGGCAGGGGATGCGGTGGGTATATGGAGGACGGCGGGGGACGCGGTGGGTATATGGAGGACGGCGGGGGATGCGGTCCGTATCTGCGGGTTGCGGTGACATCTCTCCCAGGTGAGGACTGTGTGTTTCTTCAGCAGTGATGTTCTCTGAGCGGAGACTTTCTGGTGTCACCTGATGATGATGATGATGATGTTGATGATGATGATGATGATGATCCCGTTATTAGTGGCTGCAGGGTCTATTTGGTGGAATCAGTCCTCACATCTGGGTACATGGAGCGCCCCCTCCTGGGGGATACATTGCTCCCTCCTGACTGTCTCCTTTTTTTCTCCTCAGGACCTGACCCTGAAGCTGAGCCTGATTCGCAGCATCTCCATGATGGGGATGTCCATCTGCAGCAGCTCGCAGGCCGGGTTCTTCCACTTCAGCCGCAAAGCTGAGCTGATCAGCCAACTGATGGTGAGAGCGAGCCCCGTCCTGGGCCAGGGTATGGCGCCCCCTCTCCCGTCTGCCACGTGGGCCCCCTTTCCCCACCTCACGTGTGCAATATGCTCTCTCCCCATGCCCCCCAACGTGTGCCCCCCCCCCCCCCCCGTCACATGTGCCATCCCCACCCCTTCACGTGTGCTGCTTTTCTCCAGGAGTTCCTGAAGCTGGAGCCCGTGGACGTCCTGAAGTCTCCCCTGCGGCACCGCGCCCTCGCCGCCTGCTCTTACCTGGTGTATCCTAACTCAGATCGGAACTCCCACCATTGTGAGGGGTGGAGCCTCTATAATATCCAGCTGTTGGGGGATTTTTTTTGTACCCACAGGCTTACTGACTGTTTCCCTCCTGATCAGGGGGCGGTATAGCGGTGCAGGCTTCTCCGCCTCCTCTGTGCTACCTTCCTGTCTGTAGGTGGGGGAGGGGTGTGCACAGGCTTGCTGACGGTTTCCCTCCTGATCAGGGGGCGGTGCAGACTTTCCCGCCTCCTCTGTGCCGCCTTCCTGTCTGTAGGTGGGGGAGGGGTGTGCACAGTCTTGCTGACGGTTTCCCTCCTGATCAGGGGGCGGTATAGTGGTGCAGACTTCCCCGCATCCTCTGTGCCGCCTTCCTGTCTGTAGGTGGGGGAGGGGTGTGCACAGGCTTGCTGACGGTTTCCCTCCTGATCAGGGGGCGGTATAGCGGTGCAGACTTCCCCGCCTCCTCTGTGCCACCCGCCTGCTCCTCACCATGATTTCCCTAGATTATGCTTCTTAGTTTGTGGTTAGTAAATTGGAGCCGCCTCTGAGCGACGCGGAGAAGGCGGAGCTGATGAATACGGCGCTGTCCTGCGTCTTCCCGCTGCCGCCCGTGTCTAGCGGGAGCCTGGGAGAACTGCACAAAGAGGTAAGAGCCCCAATGTGGGAGGAGTCTACACAGCCATGTGGAGGCACATGACTAAATCCAACAAATGACATGTAAGGGGGAGGGGCTGAATGCTTGTGTGAACCGAGGGGGGGGTGGCCACTTGTGAGAAACGAGGAGGAGGGCGGAGACTTGCGTGAAACGAGTGGGGACCGTGGACGTTTTTGTTAAGAGGGGGAGTGCCAAGGCGGACAATTTAGTATTCCGAGGGGGGAGGGGTGTGGGATGACAGCAGTCCCAGCAGACAGTGAGTTAGGCGTCCACGTATCTGTGACTGGCTGGTTTAGGGCTGATGTGACCGGAGAGCAGGGTGGGTTTTGGGCAACGTGACCAGAGAGCGGGGCGGGTCAGGGGCGACGTGGCCGGAGGGCGGGGCGGGTCAGGGGCGACGAGGGCGGGGCGGGTCAGGGGCGACGTGGCCGGAGGGCGGGGCGGGTCAGGGGCGACGTGGCCGGAGGGCGGGGCGACGTGGCCGGAGGGCGGGGCGGGTCAGGGGCGACGTGGCCGGAGGGCGGGGCGGGTCAGGGGCGACGTGGCCGGAGGGCGGGGCGACGTGGCCGGAGGGCGGGGCGGGTCAGGGGCTTCGTGGCCGGAGGGCGGGGCGACGTGGCCGGAGGGCGGGGCGGGTCAGGGGCGACGTGGCCGGAGGGCGGGGCGGGTCAGGGGCGACGTGGCCGGAGGGCGGGGCGGGTCAGGGGCGACGTGGCCGGAGGGCGGGGCGGGTCAGGGGCGACGTGGCCGGAGGGCGGGGCGGGTCAGGGGCGACGTGGCCGGAGGGCGGGGCGGGTCAGGGGCGACGTGGCCGGAGGGCGGGGGCGGGGCAGGGGCGACGTGGCCGGAGGGCGGGGCGGGGCAGGGGCGACGTGGCCGGAGGGCGGGGCGGGGCAGGGGCGACGTGGCCGGAGGGCGGGGCGGGGCAGGGGCGACGTGGCCGGAGGGCGGGGCGGGGCAGGGGCGACGTGGCCGGAGGGCGGGGCGGGGCAGGGGCGACGTGGCCGGAGGGCGGGGCGGGGCAGGGGCGACTTGTCTCGAGTATGTGGCAGATGGTGAGCGTACCTGTTGTTGGTGGGTGGGTGTACACGATGGGCCTCCTCACTTCGGGCCGCTCTCTCTCCAGGTGCTCTACCAGGACACGATGGACGCTCTGTCGGAGCTGCTCCGAGGTCTCCTCTTCTGGAACATCACCCCACAGGGGCTGGAGGATATGTTCCAGGTGGGTGGTCACACGGGGTGTCTCCTCCTCCAGGGGGCCATTATTGGGGTTCAGGACGTCTCATTGTGTTTTGTTTCGGTAGATCCTCAACCCCTGGATCAGATCCAGTAAGGAGCACGAGCGGGAGCGAGCCCTGGAGATCAGCAGCGCCCTCCTGGACTTCTACCTGCACAAGCTCAATGTCAATGTGAGGTCGGCCACATCACATGGTCAGGGGTCCCCTCCAGTGCAGGAGGTCCCGGTGACACCACAGCTCCCCAGCGGCACAGAGTATTTCAGCAGAGGAGTGGCAGAGTTATATAGTGGGAGTATTTCAGGAGATGATGCCTTTAGCCTCTCCCTGTATCCCCCCCGCCCGTTTCTCCCCCACACCACACGCTGCCCCTCTGCTCCTCACTGCTCTGCCCATGACTGGTCAACTGCTGCTCTGGTAACGGCTTGTACATGTTGGGGGTTGTAGTCTCCTGGTACTGACCACCTCTGCCTCCTTGTCCCGCAGTGCGTGGTGACATTCCATAACCTGGGGCTCCTGGTGGGCCGGTTGTCCCCTCGCTGCTCGGACTCTCTGGCTTCCATCCGGCAGCACACGCTGGACTGCATCTATTCCCTGCTGTACATCCAGCTGAGATATGAAGGTAAGCGGCGCCATCTCCTCCTCTGACCATGCAGGAATGTACCGCCACATGGCAGCCTGGGCAGGCAGTACACACCACATACACTGAGGAAAATAAGTATTTGATACACTGCTGATTTTGCAAGTTTTCCCACCTACAAATAATGGAGCGGCTGCGGGTCTGCAGCTCACAGGCGGGGCTGCCTAGCCTGGGCCTTTTTTTTTTTTTTTTTTTTGAGACCACAAATGATGACCTAACTTTTCGTTTTCTGCAACGTTTGTAAACAACGACTCAGTAGAGGCAAAAATTCCAATGATTTGACTACTACACACAGGAACCGGCGCGTGGGCTACCAGCATGCATTACTGTGGGAATCTTACTGCACTAAAATGCTG
Source organism: Anomaloglossus baeobatrachus (assembly GCF_048569485.1). Lineage (NCBI taxonomy): Eukaryota > Metazoa > Chordata > Amphibia > Anura > Aromobatidae > Anomaloglossus > Anomaloglossus baeobatrachus. The sequence continues at coordinate 13,913,539 of NC_134358.1, read as the reverse complement.
CGTATTGGTCCTCCCCAGCCACCGTTCGCCCCATCATCCGCGTCTGCTACTTCTTCCTCCTCAGTCACCGCACCCAGTGTTCTCTCACATAGGTCTCCGGCCGCAGAACCTCCTCTTGTTTACCCGCTACAGTCGGGGTGAGTGAGGGACCGTCGGCAGTTACGGACGTGACCGTGCCTGGTGCTTTAGAACGATCTCAGACGCCGAGCACACCACGTGTTTCTCAATCCACCATTACACCTCCGCCTGCACCTCCCGCACCGTCCACCGCTCTCTCCTGCACACCGTACTCCACCCTCTCGGCACAGCAGACAGCCCTCGGTCCCGCAGTTCTGGTCACGTAAACGATCGTTTCCTCCCACACATGGCAAAACGAAGAGCTGGAACTTCACCACATCGAAACTGTTGGCCACGGAGATGTTGACTTTCTGCCTGGTGGATAGACTATTTCCGAAACCTCCTGGCTGTCGCAGTCCCCCAGTACCAGTTGCCCAGTCGCCTGTGCCTGCGGTACACCATCATGTTGCAGAATACATTACCCGTTCCTTGAAAAACTGTCTCCCGGGGGCATTTCACCACTGACACCTGGACGAGCAAGCACAGTCAGGGGCGTCATCTCTCCGACTGGGTGACTGGAGGCTGCGAGGACAGGCGGGGAAGGGGCTGCTTCCCAAGTGTTGAACTCCCCAAGGCTTGTGGGAAAAACCTCCTAGATCTACCGCTTCCTCCACCTACTTTAGGGCCTCCACCTGTGCCCTCAACTTCTCTTTTAACCCATTCATGATCAATGACTTACTATTAAGTCATTGGTTGTGTTTCTCCAGTTACTGCGAGCGCTGGCGGCCAGTCCGAGGTAATCCCCGCACATGTCTGCTGATCTGATCAGCAGACATGTGTGCCTGTCTTTTAGATCGCACTGTCAGACTCTGCGATTTTAAAGGACCGCGGTAGGGATACGTTGTTCCCCTCCACCATCGGCGGCCCCATGACGCGATCACCGGGCACCAGTGTTACCCTGACAGTGCGGGGTCAGATGATGACCCCTGATGCTGTTATGAGTCCCTTTCTGTGAAAGCCGGCAGAGCGCAGCATTTCTCACGATCAGAGTGATGCTGATAATGATGAAGCATCACTCTGATTAGCAGAAGCGATCAGACAGCGCAGTCACACGTCCTCCTAAGGGGACTAGTAAAATCAATAAAAATTTAAAAAAAAAAAAAATTCTTTTTTTTTTTTTTTTTTACAACATGAAAAAAATCGTTTAAATCGCCCTCATTTACCCCATTAAACATAAACAAAAAAACCCCCCACACATTTGGTATCACCCTGTTCTGATACGCCCGATCGATCAAAATATAAATCAATTAATCTTAGTGGTACACGATGTAGCGAGAAAAAAAATTCCAAACGCCAAAATTAACGATTTTTTTAGTCGCTGCAACATTGCATGAAAATACACTTAGGCTCGGTTCACACTAGAAAAAGGATTTTTGTCGCCATGTTCAGAGACTCGCAGCGTTCTCATTTTTCGGGATCCGGGGCTCAGTGGTTAATTTTTTTTGAGTCTTGAGCTGACGTTTTTTTAATTCCACCATTTTTGGGTAGATGCGAAGTTTTGATCGCCTTAGGCCTTGTTCACAAATTACGTTTTTACTCGCGTTTTTTTGCGTTTTTGCAGCAGAAATTTCATGAGAAAATGGTTGTAACCTTTCTGCAGACATTCCCCAGCAAAACGTATGGAAAAAAAAAAAGTAATAGCTGTGCGCACACTGCGTTTTTTTTTTTTTTTTTCCTCAAGAACAGAGTTTCTTGAGAAAAATGTGTGAAGTCACTTCTTCTTTTCTGCAGTTTTATGCCATAGATAATGTTTAAAAAAAAACAAAAACCCGCAGGGACCAACCTGCGGAAAAAACGCACCAAAAACGCATGCGGTTTTCCGTGCATTATTGGTGCGTTTTTTTGACCGCAAGTGCACTAATCTTTCAGACTCAAGAAATTTATTGAGAAAAGCGCAATTTTTTTTTTTATTTTTTTTTTTTTTTTTTTTTGGACAAATTTCTGAATTTTTATTTCACCCCTTATATAAAAGTAAAAGTATACATGTTTGATATCTACAAACTCGCACCGACCTGAGGCATCACAGCGACACATCAGGTTTACCTTATAGTGAACATTGTGTATTTTCACTTCTTTTTTACACCATTTTTCCACATTTGGAATTTTTTTTCCCGTTTTCTATAGTACACTTTATGGTAAAATGAATGGCGTCATTCAAAAGGACAAGTCAGCCTGCATAAAACAAGCCCTCCTATGGCAATATTGATGGTAATAAATATATATATATATTATATATATAATTTTTATTTCTTTGTCGCTCCATTGGGAGACCCAGACAATTGGGTGTATAGCTACTGCCTCCGGAGGCCACACAAAGTATTACACTAAAAAGTGTAAGGCCCCTCCCCTTCTGGCTATACACCCCCAGTGGGATCACTGGCTCACCAGTTTTGTGCTTTGTGCGAAGGAGGTCAGACATCCACGCATAGCTCCACTGTTTAGTCAGCAGTAGCTGCTGACCATGTCGGATGGAAGAAAAGAGGGCCCATACTAGGGCCCCCAGCATGCTCCCTTCTCACCCCACTCTTGTCGGGTGTTTGTTAAGGTTGAGGTACCCATTGCGGGTACGGAGGCTGGAGCCCACATGCTGCTTTCCTTCCCCATCCCCCTCAGGGCTCTGGGTGAAGTGGGATCTTACCGGTCTCCAGGCACTGAGGCCGTGCTCCATCCACAGCTCCTGGGAATCTGCTGGACATGGAGCGGAGTATCCTCAGGGACATGGCCCTGCTACGTTAAGGTACTCTGTGTCCCTGTGGGGACCGCGCACGGACACACGGCAGCATTGCTGGGTGTGTTAGTGCGCCAGGGACGGCGGCGCTGCCCGCACTAGTGCCATCGCACACTACAGCTTGCTGGGTGTGTTAGTGTATTAGGGGACTACCGCGCTAACCGCCGTTGCCATTTTTATTTCGGGCGCGGCTGGGACTTGTGGTGCGCCGGGGACTTCCGCGCCGACCAAGGCTTATATGCCGGCCGCGCTTATCACTCGAGTCCCCGGCTTGCGCGGCCTAGTCTCACTTCGTTTCCGCCCACAGACCTGCCAGTCAGGGTAGGGGCGTAACGCTGCACAGCACGGCAGCGCTGAGAGCTGGAGTATGCTTTGCATACTCCACCCCTCTCACTGTGTGCACTGTGAAACCGGCAGCGCTGAGAGCTGGAGTATGCTTTGCATACTCCACCCCTCTCACTGGATGCACGGTGAATCCGGCAGCGCTGAGAGCTGGAGTATGCTTTGCATACTCCACCCCTCTCACTGTGTACGCTGTGAAGCCGGATTCCCGCACTTTCTCAGGCACGCCCACGGCTTCCTCCTCTGCACAGGACGCCGGCAGCCATTCTTGTCAGTGTTTTCTGTAGCGACAGAAGAGACAAGTTTAGGAATCCCTGGCAGGGATTCGGATAGTCACACAACTGCTGTGACCAGGCGTTAAGCAGCACCTGTGGGGCTGACTCCACTAGTGCCGAAGTGCACATATACATATATGCTTATTCACTATGCATTGCACTGTTTAGCTGCATTTTTGTATATACCCTCCTTGATTGTGCGGAGGACATAACAGCATATTGTCTGTGTAAAACAGAGGTGCAGAAGCACATGTTTTCTATGCAGCCGGTACAGCATGTACGGCTATATGGCCGGCAGTGTACAGAGACCCCCATTGTATACTACGGAGTCTCTGCTAACCGTCCAGGACATGGGGACGGTGCCTGCAGTATTTACTGACAGTTTTTCTGAGACTATGGCTATGATACTAGAAGCCTTGCAGTCCAGACAAGTCTCTCAAATCCATGGCCACTGTTCACATTATCCATGGTCCCCCTCAGTGGGAACAATGAGCTCCGAGGGGTCATGTGCTTCCCAGAGTGACGGCTCTGACACGGACGACAGTCCCAGATAGTCTGAGAGGCTCACTATGAGCGGCCATCGACTTCATCACACTAGTCAGGGTCCCAGCAAGCGGACTCTCTGTGTGATGTGGCGGAGATAGCTGCTTAAGATCTAACTGACTGACAGAGGGATCTCTGGTCGAAATCCATCTATGAGGCTATCGGCGCGCTGTTAGCTCCAGCATTCGCAGCCGTAGAGGCACCCCAAGCTACTTCAGCTTGTCTTACACAGATGGACACGGTCACACGTACATCTGTTCCGCAAGTGTCATCCTTAACCGCTCAAATGTCTGCATTTGCGTCTTAGGCGATTAATGCTGTCCTGGACTCTACGACCCGTACGGCAGTGGCGTCCGCTCACTCCGTGGTTTTACGCAGGGCCTGGGTGTTAACTGAATGGAAGGCAGATTCTGCTTCCAAAAAAGGGCTTAACCAGTTTGCCTTGTTCTGCTGACCGACTGTTTAGTGTGCGTGAGATGTAATCATTAAACAGTTCAAGAGTAAGGATTCTTCCTTACCTCAGCCCAGACAAAACAAACCCCAACATACCAAGGGACAGTCGGGGTTTTCGGTTTTTTCAAGGCTCGGGCAGGTCCCATTTCTCCTCGTCCAAAGAGGACTCAAAAGGATCAGAGGAGCTCAGTTTCTTGGCGGGCTCAGTCACGCCCAAAAAAGACAGCCTGAAAACCCACTTCCAAGAGGCTTCCTCATGACTTGCGGCCTCCTCTCTCCGCATTCTCGGTCGGTAGCAGGCTCTCCCGCCTTGGCGATATTTCGCTGTCACAGGTCAAAGACCGTTGGGTGAGAGACATTCTGTCTCACGGGTACAGGATAGAGTTCAGTTCTCGTCCTCCAACTCAATTCTTCAGAACTTCTCCACCTCCCGACCGAGCCGACGCTCTTCTGCAGGCGGTGGGCACTCTAAAGGCACAACGAGTGGTGACCCCCGTTCCTCTTCAGGAACAAGGTCACGGTTTTTACTCCGAATTATTTGCGATGCCAAGAAAGGACGAGTATTTCCGTCCCGTTCTGGATCTAACACGGCTCAACCAGCTCGTGAACACCAGGCGGTTCCGGATGTAATCCCCCGCTCCGTCATCGCCTCAATGTTTCAAGGAAATTTCCTAACATCGATAGACGTCAAGGATGCTTATCCCCACGTGCCGATTGATCCAGAGCTCCAGCGTTTCTACGCTTTGTTATAAGACGCGAACACCTTCAGTTCGTAACCCTGCCTTCTGGCTGGCGATAGCCCCACGGGTCTTCGCTAAGGTCATGCCAGCAGTAGTACCAGTCCTGCAATCTCAAGGTCACTCTGTGATCCCGTGTTTGGGAGATCTACTTGTCAAGGCACCCTCATAAGGAACATGCCAACACAGCCGAACGTTGCGCTGGAGACTCTCCAGAGTTTCGGGTGGATCATCAACTTTTCAAAGTCAGATCCGACCCCGGGCCAATCACTAACATATCTAGGCATGGAGTTTCATACTCTCTCAGCGATAGTGAAGCTTCCGCTAGACAAACAGCGTTCACTACAGACAAGGCTGCAATCTCTCCTTAGGATCAGTCGCACACATTGAGACGCCTCATGCACTTCCCACGTAAGATGGTAGCAATGGCGGCAGTCCCTTTCGCGCAGTTTCATCTGCGTCCACTACAATGGGACATTCCCCGCCAATGAGACGGGAAGTCGACGCCCATCGACAGAGACGTCTCCCCTTCTCAGGCGGCCAAAGAATCTCTACGGTGGTGGCTTCTTCCCACCTCATGGTCAGAAAAAAGGTCCTTCCTACCCCCATCCTGGGCGGTAGTTACGACAGGCACGAGTCTATCAGAGTGGGGAGCAGTTTTTTCTCCGCCACAGGGCTCAAGGTACGTGGATTCAGCAAGAGTCCACCCTTCAGCTCAATGTTCTGGAAATCAGAGCAGTGTATCTTGTCCTACAAGCCTTCCAGCAGTGGCTGAAAAGCAAGCACATCCGAATTCAGTCGGATATCTCCACAGCGGTGGCATACATCAACCACCACGGAAGAACACGCAGCCGGCAAGCCTTCCAGGAAGTCCGGCGGATTCTAACGTGGGTAGAAGACACGGCATCCACCATATCCGCAGTTCACATCCCAGGCGTGGTAAACTAGGAAGCAGACTTCCTCAGTCGCCAGGGTATGGACGCAGGGGACTGGTTTCTTCACCCGGACGGGTTTCAGGAGATCTGTCGCCGCTGCGGGATGCCGGACGTCGACATAATGGCGTCACGGCACAACAACTTTATTCCGGCTTCATAGCACAGTCTCACGATCATCGAGCTCTGGCGGCGGACGCCTCAGTTCAACATTGGTCTCAGATTGGCCGAGGAGGTCGGGGTTCCCGGATCTGTGGTACCTCACGGTAGGCCAACCGTGGCCACTACCAGACCGACCAGACTTGCTGTTTCAAGGGCCCTTTTTTCCATCTGAACTCTGCGGCCCTGAACATGACGGTGTAGCCATTGAGTCCTGGATCCTAGCGTCTTCAGGATTATCTCAGGAGTGGTTGTCACCATGACGCAGGACAAGACGCCAACGTCCGCCAAGATCTACCACAGATCGTGGAAGATATTCTTCTCTTGGTGCTCTGCTCAAGGAGTTCTCCCTGGCCATTTGCATCGCCTATTTTTCCTTCCTTCCTACAATCTTGGTTGGAAAATAGTTGGTCGCTCAGCTCCCTTAAAGGACAAGTCTCAGCGCTATCTGTATTTTTTCAGAAACGCCTAGCCGACTTCCGCAGGTATGCACGTTCCTGCAGGGAGTTTGTCTTCTCATCACTCCGTACAAGCGGCCATTAGAGCTCTGGAGTCTGAACAAGGTTCTAATGACTCTCTTGAAGCCGCCTTTCGAGCTTTTGAAAGTTGTTTCCCTTTCCGTATTTCACAGAAAGTGGCTTTTCTAGTAGCGGTCACGTCTCTTCAGAGAGTGTCCGAGCTAGCAGCGCTGTCATGCAAATCTCCATTCCTGGTCTTCACCAGGACAAGGGGGTTCGGCGTCCGATTCCGGACTTTCTCCCTAAGGTGGTATCCCACTTTCATCTCAATCAAGATATCACCTTGCCTTCTTTGTGTCCTCATCCAGTCCATCAATTTGAAAAGGATTTGCATCTGTTGGATCTGGCGAGAGCACTCAGGATCTACATTCCCGCACGGCGCTCCTGTGCCGCCCGGATGCACTCTTTGTCCTTGTCGCTGGTCAGCGTAAGGGGTCGCAAGCTTCCAAATCCACCCTGACTCTGTGGATCAAGGAACCAATTCTTGAAACCTACCGTTCTGCTAGGCTCCCGGTTCCCTCAGGGCTGAATGCCCATTCTACCAGAGCCGTGGGTGAGTCCTGGGCATTACGGCACCAGGATACGGCTCAGCAGGTGTGCCAGGCACCTACCTGGTCGAGTCTGCACACTTTTACCAAGCATTATCAGGTGCATACCTACGCTTCGGCAGACGCCAGCCTAGGTAGACAAGTCCTTCAGGCGGCGGTTGCCCACCTGTACGAAAGGGCTGTTTGACAGCCCTACCACGAGGTATTCTTTTACCCACCCAGGGACTGCTTTTGGACATCCCAATTGTCTGGGTCTCCCAATGGAGCGACAAAGAAGAAGGGAATTTTGTATACTTACCGTAAATTCCTTTTCTTCTAGCTCCAATTGGGAGACCCAGCGCCCGCCCTGTTTTCTTAGGGTGTTTTTCGGTACACATGTTGTTCATGTGAATGGTTGCAGTTCTCCGATGTTTCTTTGGATTGAATTGGTCTTTAAACCAGTTATTGGCTTTCCTCCTTCTTGCTTTTGCACTAAACTGGTGAGCCAGTGATCCCACTGGGGGTGTATAGCCAGAAGGGGAGGGGCCTTACACTTTTGAGTGTAATACTTTGTGTGGCCTCCGGAGGCAGTAGCTATACACCCAATTGTCTGGGCCTCCCAATTGGAGCTAGAAGAAAAGGAATTTACGGTAAGTATACAAAATTCCCTTCTTTTCTTAATTCTTTCCTGGATGAGGGGGAGGGAAAAAAAAGGAAAATCCCCTGGGGATGAAGGGGTTAATGTAACAGGCGTTACAACAGTGCAGAGCAAATTCCCCCCCCCCCCCCCCCCCGTAACAGCGTGTCCCTCCCCCGCCTGTGCTCATGGTGTAAGTGTCTGTCCTCCTTTGTGCTGCTTCTGCTGGGGGATTGTTTGTTCCTCTCATCATGGCACTTCTCCAACCACAACTTGGTAAACAGAACAGAGCCAGGAGTCTACGGTCCATTCATGTATCAGATGTCTAGGGGGAGTTGGGTCCACCTAAGGGGCTGATCCCAAGAGCGAAGAACAATGAGACTCATGTTAGGTTAGTTGGATCTCGGCTGGAGAAGGACTAGGATCTATAGCTGAGGCTGGATCCTAGGGCCTGTGTATGGACTGTTACAGACTGGAGATCAGTGGCCACGTGGGATTGTGTTTTGTTGTTCCCCCTGTTGGACTCAAGGAACTCATATAAGGACCATTGCCCTATTTTCCCTGGCATCGGAATAGCAGGCGGTGCCCCTGGATCTTTTGTTTTGTTGTGGACTCCTTGCAGACTTTAAGGATCTATATTTGTTTGGTGCTTTATCTTTGTGGTTTTAATAAAGCCCTTTGGATTGTTCCTTGGCCTGGCGTCCCTCACTGCTCTGCCGCATACGCCGCCCCCACCCCCCACCTCCGTACAGTTCGGCCAGGGCTCATTGCAATGAGAAAGCATTGGAGAACGCAGTCGCAGAGTTGTGGACCGCTATCCGGGCCGAGTTTGATCGATGGCGGTCTCCTCTGAACCTGGAGCCAGGGAAGGCCGTGTCCAATAACTGGTGGCGGTACTATACCGAGGTAACCCCACTCACGGGCCTTGCATGGCGCACGTCCTCAGCCTGGTTGTATAGCAATTTGTAGACCACTATCCCGGCCTGGATGTGGCGCTGCAGAAGGCACGGTCGCTGTGCGCTCACTTTCACTGTTCACACCTCGCGGCTCATCAACTTGCATCGCTACCGAGGTCTTTCAGCATGCCGGGTAACCGGTGGATATTTGATGTGTCGACACGGTGGAATTCCACTCTGCACACATTGCAGTGACGAGATGTGGTGCAAGTCATGACGCATAGTCTGAGACAACGCAGTCCAGTCATGGGGCAAATCAGGATTGCAGAGTGGATACAGATGAAGGACCTCTGCACCCTTCTGCAGAGTTTCAAAATGGCTACTAAGGTTATTATTAATAATAATATTTATTATTATTATTATTATTATTATTATTATTATTATTATTATCATAGCGCCATCAATTCCATGGCGCTTTACATGTGAAAGGGGTGTACATAATAGGGACAAGTACAATATTCATAAACCATACAAGACACAGACAGGTAAAGAAGGAGAGAGGACCCTGCCCGTGAGGAGGAGAGAGGACCCTGCCCGTGAGGAGGAGAGAGGACCCTGCCCGTGAGGAGGAGAGGAGGAGGAGAGAGGACCCTGCCCGTGAGGAGGAGAGAGGACCCTGCCCGTGAGGAGGAGAGAGGACCCTGCCCGTGAGGAGGAGAGAGGACCCTGCCCGTGAGGAGGAGAGAGGAGGAGAGAGGACCCTGCCCGTGAGGAGGAGAGAGGACCCTGCCCGTGAGGAGGAGAGAGGAGGAGAGAGGACCCTGCCCGTGAGGAGGAGAGAGGACCCTGCCCGTGAGGAGGAGAGAGAGGAGGAGAGAGGACCCTGCCCGTGAGGAGGAGAGAGGACCCTGCCCGTGAGGAGGAGAGAGGACCCTGCCCGTGAGGAGGAGAGAGGACCCTGCCCGTGAGGAGGAGAGAGGACCCTGCCCGTGAGGAGGAGAGAGGACCCTGCCCGTGAGGAGGAGAGAGGACCCTGCCCGAGAGGAGGACCCTGCCCGTGAGCAGGAGAGGGGAGGAGAGAGGACCCTGCCCGTGAGGAGGAGAGAGGACCCTGCCCGTGAGGAGGAGAGAGGACCCTGCCCGTGAGGAGGAGAGAGGACCCTGCCCGTGAGGAGGAGAGAGGACGCTGCCCGTGAGGAGGAGAGAGGAGGAGAGAGGACCCTGCCCGTGAGGAGGAGAGAGGAGGAGAGATGACCCTGCCCGTGAGCAGGAGAGGGGAGGAGAGAGGACCCTGCCCGTGAGGAGGAGAGAGGACCCTGCCCGTGAGGCCTCACAGTCTACAAGGGATGGGTGAGGATACAGTAGGTGAGGGTAGAGCTGATTGTGCGGCGTTGTATCAGACTGAGGGTTACGGCAGGTTGTAGGCTTGTCAGAAGAGGTGGGTCTTCAGGTTCCTTTTGAAGCTTGTCAAGGTAGGCGAGAGTCTGTGTTGTGGCAGAGCATTCCAGAGTATGGGGGAGGCACGGGAGAAATCTTGGATGCGATGGTGGGAAGAGGAGATGAGAGGGGAGTAGAGAAGGAGATCTTGTGAGGATCTGAGGTTGTGTGCAGGTAGGTACCGGGAGACTAGGCCACAGATGTAGGGAGGAGACAGGTTGTGGATGGCTTTGTAGGTCAAGGTTAGGGTTTTGAACTGCAGTCGTTGGGCGATGGGAAGCCAGTGAAGGGATTGGCAGAGAGGAGAGATCAGGGGGTAGCGGGGGGAGAGGTGGATTAGCCGGGCAGCATAGTTTAGAATAGATTGTAGGGGTGCAAGAGTGTTAGAAGGGAGGCCACAGAGCAGGAGGTTGCAATAATCCAGGGGGGGAGATAAGGGCTAAGATGGTTAGCGCTGACAATGCCGTCATCCGCATCACTATTCCGGTCATCTACATGCTGGAGCGCATTTTGAACAGTCTGCGGGAGGAGGCCGGGGTCCCAGAGGAAGAGGATGCGGCATTATCCTGCCACCAACACGCCATGCACTTGGACCTCACAGAAGTCCCTGACGCATAGTGCAGCAAGATGGTGCTCATCTGCAACGTGATGCCCGTATTGTTAGGATTAGAAATGGTGCGGACTACTGGGTTGTCACTCTGTTACGTCCACGGTGCAAGAGTAAAGGGAGGTGCGGATGCTGGAGAAACAAGCTTGTAGACCATCTTAAGAGTGGTTTTCTTCAAGACAGCCGTGAGACGCACCGCGTGCATGGCAGTTCTGCACTTCCAACCCCGAGAACGTTATCGCAGAAACAGCAGCAGCAGTTTAAGTGGCAGAAGCAATTTCTGAGATTTGTGGCACATTTATTCCACCATCGCATGCACCAGCAGAACAGAGAAGTCTGACACATAGTGAACGACTGGAGAGGACGGTGCAGAAGGACCTAGCGCTCAATATGGATGCCACAAGGGAGATATTGGACCCTTTTGCTTTTTGGTCTTCACGCATTGGAGGTTTTGGCCTGCCCGGCAGCCAACGTTGTCAGAACGTGTCACCAGCGCTGCTTGTAGTGTCTTGACGGATAAGCGCATCCAGCTGTGCCCTGAAAGTGTAGACCGCCTAACGTTCATCACTATGAACAAGTCATGGATCTCCAATGACTTTTCCACCCCTTTCCCAGACTGTGCAGACTAGGCGATGGTGTAGTTTTCATTTAGATGCATTGATCTTCTGTGGCACCTTTCTCGTGGCTTCTGTGGTTGCTACTGCTGCTGATATTACATAAGGGGGCTTTACACGCTACGACATCGCTAATGCGAACTCGTTGGGGTCACGGAATTGGTGACGCACATCCGGCCGCATTAGCGATGCCGTTGCGTGTGACACCGATGAGCGATTTTGCATCGTTGCAAAAACGTGCAAAATCGCTCATCAGTGACACGGGGGTCCATTCTCAAAAATCGTTACTGCAGCAGTAACGAGGTTGTTCCTCGTTCCTGCAGCAGCACACATCGCTCCGTGTGACGCCGCAGGAACGAGGAAGCTCTCCTTACCTGCCTCCCGGCCGCTATGCGGAAGGAAGGAGGTGGGCGGGATGTTACGTCCCGCTCAGCTCCGCCCCTCCGCTGCTATTGGGTGGCCGCTCAGTGACGTCGCTGTGACGCCGCACGGACCGCCCCCTTAGAAAGGAGGCGGTTCGCCGGTCACAGCGACGTCGCCGGGCAGGTAAGTATGTGTGACGGGTCTGGGCGATGTTGTGCGGCACGGGCAGCGATTTGACCATGTCGCGCAACAGATGGGGGCGGGTACCCACATTAGCGATATTGGGACCGGTATCGCAGTGTGTAAAGCCCGCTATAGAAGTGCCTTGGTGGTGCAACAATCAAACCAGTGTGTCCACTGCTGTTACTTTTATAATTTGGCCTTTATGTATGAAGCATCTAAGATTCCTCCTATTCCTTCTCCGTTTGCTTCCTCCTGAGTCACGACGAGCCAATTTTTTTTATTTATTATAAATGAAGACTCTTATTCGGGTGTCCTTGTTATAGTTATATGCTGCCTGTAGTGGCAGGGGTCTCGGAGCGCCAGGCCTACACCTGTCACTCATCCATCTGCTACTGATCAATGTTTAAGCTAGAAATGCTGGGCCAGGCCTTGATCCTGGCCCCGTCCCATGCATCCATACTGTACTATTGCACTCTGGGGCAATTTATGCCAGTTTAGTGGTGTGTGCCCCTAATTTTTGGAAATGTGGAGACTCTTAAGTTGGTTTGTGTTGTCTGTAGTGGCAGGGGGCTCAGAGCACAGCCGGCATTCAGCCACCTTTCACTCATCCACATCTTACTATTCTTATGTGTCTCTGGCAATAACCTTCTATGGTGCTAATATTGCAGCCACCGGAGTGTGGCTGAGCAGAAAAGCAGTATGAGCAGTTGCATGAGGTATGAAGGCTCTCAGCCCACTAGGCCTACGCCTGTCACTCATCCACCTAAGTATTTATCATGCTTATAGTCTAGGAAGCTAATGGCTGTGCCACAACTGTTTGACTGCAATGTAAAACATTTTTGAGCTGTTTTGGCAGCTTTTCATTCCCCCCCCCCCCCTTCTTCCAACCCCAGGTGTTGTCTAGGCCTTTTATTTTTGCCTCTAATTGAATTAAATGGTGTTCGGATACCATCGGCGAACACAGGTAAATTCGTCTAAGGGCGGCTTTGCACGTTGCAACATCGCACGTGTGATGTCGGTGGGGTCAAATCGAAAGTGACGAACATCCGGCGTCACTTTCGACATCGTTGTGTGTAAATCCTAGATGATACGATAACGACGCTTTTGCGCTCGTTAATCGTATCATCGGTGCAAGCTCCGACTTTTTCATAATTACGCTGCCGCGACAGGTACGATGCTGTTCCTCGTTCCTGCGGCAGCACACATCGCTGTGTGTGCAGGAGCGAGGAACATCTCCTAACCTGCCGCCGGCGGCTATACGGAAGGAAGGAGGTGGGCGGGATGTTTACGTCCCGCTCATCTCCGCCGCTATTGGCCGCCAGCCGTGTGACGTCGCTATGACGCCGCACGACCCGCCCCCTTAGGAAGGAGGCATGTCGCCAGCCAGAGCGACTGTTGCAGGGCAGGTGAGTGCATGTGAAGCTGGCGTAGCGATAATTTTCGCTACGCCAGCTATCACAAGATATCGTACCTGCGACGGGGGTGGGGACTATCGCGTGCGACATCGCAGCATCGGCTTGTGATGGTGGCAGACCTTGCCCAAGTAATAGTGCCACAGCTCACATGGTGTCATAATCTTCAAAAGTTATACATTTGGTGGCTTTCCCCTGTGTTGTCCTCTCATCTGCTGTGTCTTGTCCTCCATCTTGTATATTTGGTAACTTCTCCCTATTTCATCCTCTCATCTGCTGTGTCTGGTCCTCCATCTTGTATATTTGGTGACTTCTCCCTATTTCATCCTCTCATCTGCTGTGTCTGGTCCTCCATCTTGTATATTTGGTAACTTCTCCCTATTTCATCCTCTCATCTGCTGTGTCTTGTCCTCCATCTTGTATATTTGGTAACTTCTCCCTATTTCATCCTCTCATCTGCTGTGTCTGGTCCTCCATCTTGTATATTTGGTGACTTCTCCCTATTTCATCCTCTCATCTGCTGTGTCTGGTCCTCCATCTTGTATATTTGGTGACTTCTCCCTATTTCATCCTCTCATCTGCTGTCTTGTCCTCCATCTTGTATATTTGGTACCTTCTTCCTATTTCATCCTCTTGTCTGCTGTGTCTGGTCCTCCATCTTGTATATTTGGTACCTTCGCCCTATTTCATCCTCTCATCTGCTGTGTCTGGTCCTCCATCTTGTATATTTGGTAACTTCTCCCTATTTCATCCTCTCATCTGCTGTGTCTGGTCCTCCATCTTGTATATTTGGTGACTTCTCCCTATTTCATCCTCTCATCTGCTGTGTCTTGTCCTCCATCTTGTATATTTGGTACCTTCGCCCTATTTCATCCTCTCATCTGCTGTGTCTGGTCCTCCATCTTGTATATTTGGTAACTTCTCCCTATTTCATCCTCTCATCTGCTGTGTCTGGTCCTCCATCTTGTATATTTGGTGACTTCTCCCTATTTCATCCTCTCATCTGCTGTGTCTTGTCCTCCATCTTGTATATTTGGTAACTTCTCCCTATTTCATCCTCTCATCTGCTGTCTTGTCCTCCATCTTGTATATTTGGTGACTTCTCCCTATTTCATCCTCTCATCTGCTGTGTCTGGTCCTCCATCTTGTATATTTGGTAACTTCTCCCTATTTCATCCTCTCATCTGCTGTGTCTTGTCCTCCATCTTGTATATTTGGTGACTTCTCCCTATTTCATCCTCTCATCTGCTGTGTCTTGTCCTCCATCTTGTATATTTGGTGACTTCTCCCTATTTCATCCTCTCATCTGCTGTGTCTTGTCCTCCATCTTGTATATTTGGTACCTTCTTCCTATTTCATCCTCTCATCTGCTGTGTCTTGTCCTCCATCTTGTATATTTGGTAACTTCTCCCTATTTCATCCTCTCATCTGCTGTGTCTGGTCTTCCATCTTGTATATTTGGTGACTTCTCCCTATTTCATCCTCTCATCTGCTGTGTCTTGTCCTCCATCTTGTATATTTGATGACTTCTCCCTATTTCATCCTCTCATCTGCTGTGTCTTGTCCTCCATCTTGTATATTTGGTGACTTCTCCCTATTTCATCCTCTCATCTGCTGTGTCTTGTCCTCCATCTTGTATATTTGGTGACTTCTCCCTATTTCATCCTCTCATCTGCTGTGTCTTGTCCTCCATCTTGTATATTTGGTGACTTCTCCCTATTTCATCCTCTCATCTGCTGTCTTGTCCTCCATCTTGTATATTTGATGACTTCTCCCTATTTCATCCTCTCATCTGCTGTGTCTGGTCCTCCATCTTGTATATTTGGTGACTTCTCCCTATTTCATCCTCTCATCTGCTGTCTTGTCCTCCATCTTGTATATTTGGTGACTTCTCCCTATTTCATCCTCTCATCTGCTGTCTTGTCCTCCATCTTGTATATTTGATGACTTCTCCCTATTTCATCCTCTCATCTGCTGTGTCTGGTCCTCCATCTTGTATATTTGGTGACTTCTCCCTATTTCATCCTCTCATCTGCTGTGTCTTGTCCTCCATCTTGTATATTTGGTGACTTCTCCCTATTTCATCCTCTCATCTGCTGTCTTGTCCTCCATCTTGTATATTTGGTACCTTCTTCCTATTTCATCCTCTCATCTGCTGTGTCTTGTCCTCCATCTTGTATATTTGGTAACTTCTCCCTATTTCATCCTCTCATCTGCTGTACCTTGTCTTCCATCTTGTATATTTGGTAACTTCTCCCTATTTCATCCTCTCATCTGCTGTACCTTGTCTTCCATCTTGTATATTTGGTGACTTCTCCCTATTTCATCCTCTCATCTGCTGTGTCTGGTCTTCCATCTTGTATATTTGGTGACTTCTCCCTATTTCATCCTCTCATCTGCTGTGTCTTGTCCTCCATCTTGTATATTTGGTAACTTCTCCCTATTTCATCCTCTCATCTGCTGTACCTTGTCCTCCATCTTGTATATTTGGTGACTTCTCCCTATTTCATCCTCTCATCTGCTGTGTCTTGTCCTCCATCTTGTATATTTGGTAACTTCTCCCTATTTCATCCTCTCATCTGCTGTGTCTGGTCCTCCATCTTGTATATTTGGTGACTTCTCCCTATTTCATCCTCTCATCTGCTGTGTCTGGTCCTCCATCTTGTATATTTGGTGACTTCTCCCTATTTCATCCTCTCATCTGCTGTGTCTGGTCCTCCATCTTGTATATTTGGTGACTTCTCCCTATTTCATCCTCTCATCTGCTGTGTCTTGTCCTCCATCTTGTATATTTGGTGACTTCTCCCTTTTTCATCCTCTCATCTGCTGTGTCTGGTCCTCCATCTTGTATAGTTGGTAACTTCTCCCTATTTCATCCTCTCATCTGCTGTGTCTTGTCCTCCATCTTGTATATTTGATGACTTCTCCCTATTTCATCCTCTCATCTGCTGTGTCTTGTCTTCCATCTTGTATATTTGATGACTTCTCCCTATTTCATCCTCTCATCTGCTGTGTCTTGTCCTCCATCTTGTATATTTGGTAACTTCTCCCTTTTTCATCCTCTCATCTGCTGTGTCTGGTCCTCCATCTTGTATAGTTGGTAACTTCTCCCTATTTCATCCTCTCATCTGCTGTGTCTTGTCCTCCATCTTGTATATTTGGTGACTTCTCCCTATTTCATCCTCTCATCTGCTGTGTCTGGTCCTCCATCTTGTATATTTGGTGACTTCTCCCTATTTCATCCTCTCATCTGCTGTGTCTTGTCCTCCATCTTGTATATTTGGTAACTTCTCCCTTTTTCATCCTCTCATCTGCTGTGTCTGGTCCTCCATCTTGTATAGTTGGTAACTTCTCCCTATTTCATCCTCTCATCTGCTGTGTCTGGTCTTCCATCTTGTATATTTGGTGACTTCTCCCTATTTCATCCTCTCATCTGCTGTGTCTTGTCCTCCATCTTGTATATTTGGTGACTTCTCCCTATTTCATCCTCTCATCTGCTGTGTCTTGTCCTCCATCTTGTATATTTGGTAACTTCTCCCTTTTTCATCCTCTCATCTGCTGTGTCTGGTCCTCCATCTTGTATATTTGGTAACTTCTCCCTTTTTCATCCTCTCATCTGCTGTGTCTGGTCCTCCATCTTGTATATTTGGTGACTTCTCCCTATTTCATCCTCTCATCTGCTGTGTCTTGTCCTCCATCTTGTATATTTGATGACTTCTCCCTATTTCATCCTCTCATCTGCTGTGTCTTGTCCTCCATCTTGTATATTTGATGACTTCTCCCTATTTCATCCTCTCATCTGCTGTGTCTTGTCCTCCATCTTGTATATTTGATGACTTCTCCCTATTTCATCCTCTCATCTGCTGTGTCTTTGTCAAGGTTAAAATGAAATACAGACAGCCGGATCCTTTAAAACCTACGCCTAGCCCCTATGGGGACTGGGTCCTCTAGCTCACCGGCGAGTGACAGTCACACCGTTAGGTCTCTGGCGCACTACCATTCTCCGGACTAGTGACCACCCCCTTTCACCAGGTGTCTCTCGAACCACAGGTAAAACAGCACACACAATGTATATGATGCTCACCGTGGAATGAAGGGTGATCAAATCCTTGATATCGAGCAACACCTGGATACTTGTGGAGCAGCCCCCAGACGTCCGGAAAATGGAAGCTCTGACTCACCCTTCTCGGTGGCCCCACACTTGGCGCGCCAACTGTCAAGGTTAAAATGACGATGATGATGAGACTCAAAGGATCTCTCGATATCCGGCTGCTGTTTCTAATTAAAAATGTCATGTGTGCACACGAGACTAAATAACTGGACAGCAAGTCAGTTACATCTATCTCCATGACTGGCTCTTGACCAAGTGCCCTTTTTATTGTTTGAAAGAAACTCTAGACCAAGCAGTAAGGGGGTGTAAACAAAAGTTTTAGTCCAATCAAGTATCACAGGTCAGGGCTTCATGACGTAGAGAGATCTGCACATCCTCCTTGGATTGGTCAGTCCAGACTCCAGGAATTTCCTTTGTCCATCTGTCTTGGGTGCAAAACAGGAAATGGCAGCCATCTTTACAATTACATGTGCTGGTATATACTGTGTCTAAGGAAAATACACTGAATATGCAATATACATATATACATGTTAGTAAGAAACAAAAGCATTCACAAATATGTGTGTTAGTTCACATCTACTGAACTATATAACTGAGTCTATGAAATGGCTGAATTAAGTATTTTTGGATACTCAATTCTTTATCCTCAACATCTTGTCCTCCATCTTGTATATTTGGTGACTTCTCCCTATTTCATCCTCTCATCTGCTGTGTCTTGTCCTCCATCTTGTATATTTGGTGACTTCTCCCTATTTCATCCTCTCATCTGCTGTGTCTTGTCCTCCATCTTGTATATTTGGTGACTTCTCCCTATTTCATCCTCTCATCTGCTGTGTCTTGTCCTCCATCTTGTATATTTGGTGACTTCTCCCTATTTCATCCTCTCATCTGCTGTGTCTGGTCCTCCATCTTGTATATTTGGTAACTTCTACCTATTTCATCCTCTCATCTGCTGTGTCTGGTCTTCCATCTTGTATATTTGGTAACTTCTCCCTATTTCATCCTCTCATCTGCTGTGTCTGGTCCTCCATCTTGTATATTTGGTGACTTCTCCCTATTTCATCCTCTCATCTGCTGTGTCTGGTCCTCCATCTTGTATATTTGGTGACTTCTCCCTATTTCATCCTCTCATCTGCTGTGTCTGGTCTTCCATCTTGTATATTTGGTAACTTCTCCCTATTTCATCCTCTCATCTGCTGTACCTTGTCCTCCATCTTGTATATTTGGTGACTTCTCCCTATTTCATCCTCTCATCTGCTGTGTCTGGTCCTCCATCTTGTATATTTGGTGACTTCTCCCTATTTCATCCTCTCATCTGCTGTGTCTGGTCCTCCATCTTGTATATTTGGTGACTTCTCCCTATTTCATCCTCTCATCTGCTGTGTCTGGTCCTCCATCTTGTATATTTGGTAACTTCTCCCTTTTTCATCCTCTCATCTGCTGTGTCTGGTCTTCCATCTTGTATATTTGGTGACTTCTCCCTATTTCATCCTCTCATCTGCTGTGTCTGGTCCTCCATCTTGTATATTTGGTGACTTCTCCCTATTTCATCCTCTCATCTGCTGTGTCTGGTCTTCCATCTTGTATATTTGGTACCTTCTCCCTATTTCATCCTCTCATCTGCTGTGTCTTGTCCTCCATCTTGTATATTTGGTGACTTCTCCCTATTTCATCCTCTCATCTGCTGTGTCTTGTCCTCCATCTTGTATATTTGGTAACTTCTCCCTATTTCATCCTCTCATCTGCTGTGTCTGGTCCTCCATTTTGTATATTTGGTGACTTCTCCCTATTTCATCCTCTCATCTGCTGTGTCTGGTCCTCCATTTTGTATATTTGGTGACTTCTCCCTATTTCATCCTCTCATCTGCTGTGTCTTGTCCTCCATCTTGTATATTTGGTACCTTCTCCCTATTTCATCCTCTCATCTGCTGTGTCTGGTCCTCCATCTTGTATATTTGGTAACTTCTCCCTATTTCATCCTCTCATCTGCTGTGTCTTGTCCTCCATCTTGTATATTTGATGACTTCTCCCCATTTCATCCTCTCATCTGCTGTGTCTGGTCCTCCATCTTGTATATTTGGTAACTTCTCCCTATTTCATCCTCTCATCTGCTGTGTCTTGTCCTCCATCTTGTATATTTGGTACCTTCTCCCTATTTCATCCTCTCATCTGCTGTGTCTAGTCCTCCATCTTGTATATTTGGTACCTTCTCCCTATTTCATCCTCTCATCTGCTGTGTCTTGTCCTCCATCTTGTATATTTGGTGACTTCTCCCTATTTCATCCTCTCATCTGCTGTGTCTTGTCCTCCATCTTGTATATTTGGTGACTTTTCCCTATTTCATCCTCTCATCTGCTGTGTCTGGTCTTCCATCTTGTATATTTGGTGACTTTTCCCTATTTCATCCTCTCATCTGCTGTGTCTTGTCCTCCATCTTGTATATTTGGTAACTTCTCCCTATTTCATCCTCTCATCTGCTGTGTCTGGTCTTCCATCTTGTATATTTGGTAACTTCTCCCTATTTCATCCTCTCATCTGCTGTGTCTTGTCCTCCATCTTGTATATTTGGTAACTTCTCCCTATTTCATCCTCTCATCTGCTGTGTCTTGTCCTCCATCTTGTATATTTGATGACTTCTCCTCATTACATCCTCTATTTCTGAGTCAGTTCTCCTATTTTCAGGTTTTGCTCCTGACCATCGGGATGAGCAGGTGGAGAAGCTGCAGACGCTGAGGGGCGGCCTCCTGAACCCGGACTCCAATGTCTTGTTCCATACTTGCTTTGAAATCGCAATGGTAAGATCTGGGGTCCGGGGGGTCCCAGAGTTTTGGTTTCTGAGGATCTCACTGCCATGTTGGACCAGTTGATTGTTGTGGAGCTGCAGAGACAGACCAGGAAACCTCTGCACAGCTAATTGTGTGAGGGCGCGGGGGTCTGCTTCTTGGGAGAGGGCGCGGGGGTCTATTGCTTGGGAGAGGGCGCGGGGGTCTGCTGCTTGGGAGAGGGCGCGGGGGGTCTGCTGCTTGGGAGAGGGCGCGGGGGTCTGCTGCTTGGGAGAGGGCGCGGGGGTCTGCTGCTTGGGAGAGGGTGCGGGGGTCTGCTGCTTGGGAGAGGGTGCGGGGGTCTGCTGCTTGGGAGAGGGCGCGGGGGTCTGCTGCTTGGGAGAGGGCGCGGGGGTCTGCTGCTTGGGAGAGGGCGCGGGGGTCTGCTGCTTGGGAGAGGGCGCGGGGGTCTGCTGCTTGGGAGAGGGCGCGGGGGTCTGCTGCTTGGGAGAGGGCGTGGGGTCTGGTCACTGTCAGGGGACGGAGCGCCTTGACTCTAGGGGGCGGGGGTGGAGCACCTTTTCTCTAGGGGACGGAGGCTTCTTTGATTTTGCGGGGCTGTTGCGATGTCTAATACAGTTGTCTCCACAGATCATCGGAAAGCGTCTTTCCCCGGAGCAGCTGACCAGTCTCCTGTTCATCACCTTCGAGGGTCTCTCAGATCCTGATGCCAATTGCTCCAGAGCAGCCACTGTGATGATCAACTCTCTTCTGAAGGATCGGGGAACCATCCTACTGTCCAAGGTATAATGCTGTGGAGGTGCCCTTCCCCCACTTCCGGCGTTGCCCGGACTCGCCCTTCCACCACTTCCCGCGTTGCCCGGACTCGCCCTTCCACCACTTCCCGCGTTGCCCGGACTCGCCCTTCCACCACTTCCCGCGTTGTGTCTCTTTCCCCTATTCCTTTCCCCCGGCGTTGCCCGGACTCGCCCTTCCCCCACTTCCCGCGTTGCCCGGACTCGCCCTTTCCCCACTTCCCGCGTTGCCCGGACTCGCCCTTCCACCACTTCCCGCATTTTCTCTTTCCCCTATTCCTTTCCCCCGGCGTTGTCTGATAATGGGGGACTGATGGTTTTTGATCACTTTTGTTCCTCTAAGGTCCCGGAGATAATTCAGCGTGTTCAGGAGCAGCTGGAGGAGACTCCGGAGGAGCACGTCAGGAAGGCAGCTGTACAGACGTTATATATACTGGCCACACAACATGTGAAGGCCGTGGTGTCCAGCCTACTCACCAGCCCTATACCATACGAAAGGTAATGGCCGACTCCTCAACTAAAGGCTTCATGACAAACCAAATATGTAGATATGCCCTCCTCCTCCTGTCCTCTAATCCTTCCTGACCGCACTCTATCTTTTCTGAACTACCCTTCTGTCTTCTGATCTTCTCTGACCTCTCCTCTCATCTTCTGATATCTGAGCCCTCCTCTCATCTTCTAATCCTCTCTGACCCCCTCCTCCTGTTGTCTGATCCTCTCTGACCCCCTCCTCCTCTCATCTTCTGATCCTCTCTGACCCCCTCCTCCTCTCATTTTCTGATCCTCTCTGACCCCCTCCTCCTTTCCTCTTCTGATCCTCTCTGACCCCGTCCTCTTCTTTCTTCTAGTGAGCTGTGCACCCTTTGGAGGGCACTGTCCTCGGATCCTCCTCTCACTTCTCAGGTTCTGAATATTCTTCTGGGAAAAATGACAGGTGACGTCCCCTACAAGGAGTGCAAGACATCGCTGCTGAGCTCCGCCTCCAACCGGGTGGCCACTCTCCAGCCGCTCGCTGTGAGTACAGCCCTGACCGGACATGTGACCCCGCGAACAGCGAGACGACTGGTTACTAATCCTGACACCAGCGCCGCTGGGGGACAACCTGTGTACAGTGTAGTATCAGCTATGTGAGGTTGTCACCCGGCCCGTACACTGTATACATCCTGTATACCCTGATCCTCCGCCTGACAACCTGTGTACAGTGTGGTATCAGCTATGTGAGGTTGTCACCCGGCCCGTACACGGTATACATCCTATATACTCTGATCCGCCACCTGACAACCTGTGTACAGTGTGGTATCAGCTATGCGAGGTTGTCACTTGGCCCGTACACTGTATATATCCTATATACCCTGATCCTCTGCCTGACAACCTGTGTACAGTGTGGTATCAGCTATGTGAGGTTGTCACCTGGCCCGTACACTGTATACATCCTATATACCCTGATCCTCTGCCTGACAACCTGTGTACAGTGTGGTATCAGCTATGTGAGGTTGTCACCCGGCCCGTACACTGTATACATCCTATATACCCTGATCCTCTGCCTGACAACCTGTGTACAGTGTGGTATCAGCTATGTGAGGTTGTCAGCCGGCCTGTACACTGTATATATCCTATATACCCTGATTTGCCGCCTGACAACCTGTGTACAGTGTGGTATCAGCTATGTGAGGTTGTCACCCGGCCCGTACACTGTATACATCCTATATACCCTGATCCGCCGCCTGACAATCTGTGTACAGTGTGGTATCAGCTATGTGAGGTTGTCAGCCGGCCTGTACACTGTATACATCCTATATACCCTGATCCTCCGCCTGACAACCTGTGTACAGTGTGGTATCAGCTATGTGAGGTTGTCACCCGGCCCGTACACTGTATACATCCTATATACCCTGATCCTCCGCCTGACAACCTGTGTACAGTGTGGTATCAGCTATGTGAGGTTGTCACCCGGCCCGTACACTGTATACATCCTATATACCCTGATCCGCCGCCTGACAATCTGTGTACAGTGTGGTATCAGCTATGTGAGGTTGTCACCCGGCCTGTACACGGTATATATCCTATATACCCTGATCCGCCGCCTGACAATCTGTGTACAGTGTGGTATCAGCTATGTGAGGTTGTCACCCGGCCTGTACACGGTATATATCCTATATACTCTGATCCGCCGCCTGACGACCTGTGTACAGTGTGGTATCAGCTATGTGAGGTTGTCACCCGGCCCGTACACTGTATATATCCTATATACCCTGATCCGCCGCCTGACAATCTGTGTACAGTGTGGTATCAGCTATGTGAGGTTGTCAGCCGGCCTGTACACTGTATACATCCTATATACCCTGATCCTCCGCCTGACAACCTGTGTACAGTGTGGTATCAGCTATGTGAGGTTGTCACCCGGCCCGTACACTGTATACATCCTATATACCCTGATCCTCCGCCTGACAACCTGTGTACAGTGTGGTATCAGCTATGTGAGGTTGTCACCCGGCCCGTACACTGTATACATCCTATATACCCTGATCCGCCGCCTGACAATCTGTGTACAGTGTGGTATCAGCTATGTGAGGTTGTCACCCGGCCTGTACACGGTATATATCCTATATACTCTGATCCGCCGCCTGACGACCTGTGTACAGTGTGGTATCAGCCATTAGAGGTTGTCACCCGGCCGTACACTATACCGGAGGAGGATCTGGGTATATACAGTGTATACGGTGTACGGGGTGGCTGACTACCTCTGTGATCTTCCCCGGGGCTGGTCGGGGTCAGGGCCCATGGTGGATGCTGCGCTCTGTTGCGGGACAGCGCTCAGTGTTTCCACATTACTCTTGCGCTTCCTGCCGCCGCCGTCCTGGCGTCCTCCTCTCTGGCCGTCCATCCTGAACAGGAGCTTCATTCCAGACGCGCAGCTGTAACACATCTTCATTTCCTCCTCGCAGGGGGAGGGGGAGCGCAGGGGAGTCTGGAAATACGGTCTGGACGGGGTTTACTCTCCCCGATTCCAGTTAATCCCTGGCTATATATACCTCTCCGCCGTCCAGGTGTTCATGCCTCCCCTCCCCCACACTTTCATCTACGCTCCCGCCAATGTCCCCTGTCACTGGCCTGTGCCCCCTCTCACTCCACCAACCCTGATACCAATCTGGGGCCCTGCTCACTGGGCTGGTGTATACACATTACTGATCCGGAGTTACCTCCTGCACTATACTCCAGAGCTGCACTCACTATTCTGCTGGTGCAGTCACTGTGTATATACATTACATTACTGATCCTGAGTTACCTCCTGTATTATACTCCAGAGCTGCACTCACTATTCTGCTGGTGCAGTCACTGTGTACATACATTACATTACTGATCCTGAGTTACCTCCTGTATTATACTCCAGAGCTGCACTCTTCTGCTGGTGCAGTCACTGTGTACATACATTACATTACTGATCCTGAGTTACCTCCTGTATTATACTCCAGAGCTGCACTCTTCTGCTGGTGCAGTCACTGTGTATATACATTACATTACTGATCCTGAGTTACCTCCTGTATTATACTCCAGAGCTGCACTCACTATTCTGCTGGTGCAGTCACTGTGTATATACATTACATTACTAATCCTGAGTTACCTCCTGTATTATACCCCAGAGCTGCACTCACTATTCTGCTGGTGCAGTCACTGTGTATATACATTACATTACTGATCCAGAGTTACCTCCTGTATTATACTCCAGAGCTGCACTCACTATTCTGCTGGTGCAGTCACTGTGCACATACTGTACATTACATTACTGATCCTGTACTGATCCTGAGTTACCTCCTGTATTATACTCCAGAGCTGCACTCACTATTCTGCTGGTGCAGTCACTGTGTACATACATTACTGATCCCGAGTTACCTCCTGTATTATACTCCAGAGCTGCACTCACTATTCTGCTGGTGTAGTCACTGTGTACATACATTACTGATCCTGAGTTACCTCCTGTATTATACTCTACTGTAGAGCTAAGGATCAGTAATGTAATGTATGTACACTGACTGCACCAGCAGAATAGTGAGTGCAGCTCTGGAGTATAATACAGGAGGTAACTCAGGATCAGTACAGGATCAGTAATGTAATGTACAGTATGTGCACAGTGACTGCACCAGCAGAATAGTGAGTGCAGCTCTGGAGTATAATACAGGAGGTAACTCGGGATCAGTAATGTAATGTATATACACAGTGACTGCACCAGCAGAATAGTGAGCGCAGCTCTGGAATATAATATATATAATGTTTTTGTGGTCACGTTCAGACACACTGTTGATTTTCTGTCTGTGACTTATGGTTGTCTGGAGGATGTAAGGGGTTAATGCGGGTGATGAGCGGAGGGTCTTGCAGACAGCTGTGAGTGGGTGGGCGTCCTGGTGAAATGTGATCCCCGCAGTGTCCTGTTATCCTCTCAGACGCTGGTCTCCTGGTTCCGGTGGTCTCCTGGTTCCGGTGGTCTCCTGGTTCCGGTGGTCTCCTGGTTCCGGTGGTCTCCTGGATCCGGTGGTCTCCTGTGATGCCCTAATCCCTTCATTGTCACCTACAGCTGTGTCTCTCGGGGCTCTGGGAAAGCTGGGTGATGGCCCCTGTGGGGCGCAGGGACACGGCTGAGTGTGGGGGCTGCCGGTGATGCCTGTGGCTTGTGTCTCCTCTCTTCTAGGCCACGTGTGCCCTCCGGGAGGTGCTGTCTCAGCCGCAGTCGTCCCCTGCTGTACAGGAGCTGTACTCGCAGCTGTTTGTGGCGCTCCTCCTGCGGGTCAGCTGTATGGTCGGCGTCCAGCCCCCCAAGAACCTCGGAGCAACCAAAGACCGGAAGAGCTCGACCCAGAGCAGCCGCAGCCTGGACCCGTGCAGGTAGAGCCCCCGACAGTGACCCCCGACCCTGCACCATAACTATTCCTGAGCCAGAGGTAATCCCCCTCCCCCCCATACTTCAGGCTCGCCCCATGCACTGGACACAGGGGACTTGTGGCCGCGGTCAGAGTTTCCAGTCCTTCATCCTTCCTCCCCGCTCTGTCTCTTCTCGTGGTGACAGCTTCTTTGCTTCGAGGATGATGAGATGTTTCCTTTGATCATAACATCCCCAGATGTGCCGAGTGGTGGGGGGCACAAACTTATCTGGTGTCAGTACACCAGAACCGGGGACACCCTGCACCCCAGAATATTAAATAATGACTGTCCATCTTTCAAGACCCCCACCAATTCTGGTTTGCTCAGACAGCAAACTCACCGGTCCCCTGATCAGGACCGTGCCCTTATTTCACCGTTGACTGGAGGTGTCTAATCAATGCCACTGGCCTGGTGCCATCCAACCCCCCTATCTCTCCGGCTGCTGGTGGCCCCCTCTCTCGGGTGGGCTGTCTCCGGCTCCTTCCCCCTTTTGCCTCTCTGGTGTGCCTCAAAAAGGCCACCCCTCCTTTCTCCTTTTTGTCTGATGCACTCCCTGTCTGATGCACTACTTCCCGTCCCCTTCCCTTTTTCTCCAGTGCGCTGCTGCCCACCCCCTTTTCTCTCTGGTACATTACCCTTGTGCTGCTGCCCGCCCTCCCTGTCTCTGCTGTGCTGCCCCCTTCCCTTTCTCTCCGGTGTACTATTACCCGTCCCCTTTTTCTCTCTGGTGTGTTGCTGCCCACCCTCCCTCTTTCCGCTGCTTTGCCGCCCACCCCCTTCCCTTCCTCTCCAGAGTTCTACCACCCGCCCCCCTTTTCCCTGTGGTGTGTTGCCGGTGCGCTGCCACCCTCCCTCTCTCCGCTGCGCTGCCGTCCGCCCTCCCTCCCTCTCTCCGCTGCGCTGCCGTCCGCCCGCCCTCCCTCTCTCCGCTGCGCTGCCGTCCGCCCGCCCTCCCTCTCTCCGCTGCGCTGCCGTCCGCCCGCCCTCCCTCTCTCCGCTGCGCTGCCGTCCGCCCGCCCTCCCTCTCTCCGCTGCGCTGCCGTCCGCCCGCCCTCCCTCTCTCCGCTGCGCTGCCGTCCGCCCGCCCTCCCTCTCTCCGCTGCGCTGCCGTCCGCCCGCCCTCCCTCTCTCCGCTGCGCTGCCGTCCGCCCGCCCTCCCTCTCTCCGCTGCGCTGCCGTCCGCCCGCCCTCCCTCTCTCCGCTACGCTGCCGTGTCGCCCGCCCTCCCTCTCTCCGCTGCGCTGCCGTCCGCCCGCCCTCCCTCTCTCCGCTGCGCTGCCGTCCGCCCGCCCTCCCTCTCTCCGCTGCGCTGCCGTCCGCCCGCCCTCCCTCTCTCCGCTGCGCTGCCGTCCGCCCGCCCTCCCTCTCTCCGCTGCGCTGCCGTCCGCCCGCCCTCCCTCTCTCCGCTGCGCTGCCGTCCGCCCGCCCTCCCTCTCTCCGCTGCGCTGCCGTCCGCCCGCCCTCCCTCTCTCCGCTGCGCTGCCGTCCGCCCGCCCTCCCTCTCTCCGCTGCGCTGCCGTCCGCCCGCCCTCCCTCTCTCCGCTGCGCTGCCGTCCGCCCGCCCTCCCTATCTCCGCTGCGCTGCCGTCCGCCCGCCCTCCCTCTCTCCGCTGCGCATCCGTCCGCCCGCCCTCCCTATCTCCGCTGCGCTGCCGTCCGCCCGCCCTCCCTCTCTCCGCTGCGCTGCCGTCCGCCCGCCCTCCCTCCCTCTCTCCGCTGCGCTGCCGTCCGCCCGCCCTCCCTCTCTCTCTCTGCTGCGCTGCCGCCCGCCCTCCCTCTCTCCGCTGCGCTGCCGTCCGCCCTCCCTCCCTCTCTCCGCTGCGCTGCCGTCCGCCCACCCTGCCTCTCTCCGCTGCGCTGCTGCCTGCGCCATGTTTTCCTCTGATTCTGTGCCTTTTTGTTTCCAGCTCTGCGGCGGAGGCTCTGCACTTCATGCTGGTCCAGGGAGGCAGTGAGGAGGTTGCGCTGAATGTGGCAGCTGATGGAGGCTGGGAAAATATGAAAAAAGAGGACACCCATCATATAGGAGTATCGTCACTGAGCAGGTAACAGACCCCAATATCACCCCCCCTTTCCTCCCAGCAGTAGGTGAGCAGGGCCCTTCAGCTGACCCTCCACTGTCCCCTCTGATTATGGGACTCGTATACTGTGGCCCCCTCTTGTAATAATTATGGTGCCCCCAGATAACGGTCACCCTTTTGTGAGCACCCCATCTTCTTTCCTGCCATACATCTCCTCTCTATTTGCAGTGCCATGGTGCGGTACGCCGGACCCAAACTCCCAGACATCATAAAGAGACTGCAGGCGGTCCAGAGCAGCGCGTACGACAACCAGCGGGTGACCGCCACTGCCTTCCTCGCCCAGGTCAGGAGACCATACAGTGGCCAACGTGTATCCCCCTCCTAAGCCCATCTCTACCCCTGTACTGAAGCGCCCCCCCCCCCCTCTCCCACCTCTCCCGCTTTGACCACCCTCTCCCCGTCTGATTTAAGACTGTTCTTGACGTGTGTCGGCTGCATGTTGTGGAATGGGATCCGTGAAGGTGCTGGCTGCCTGTCTGGTGATATGGGCAGGCACTGATTGCCAATCAGGGCAACCCTAAGGGTGCCAGCCATCTGTCGAGGTATTGTGCGGGTGCCGGTTGCCTGTCAGGGGATTGTGCAGGTGGCGGTTGCCTGTCAGGGGTCTGTGTGGGGGCAGATTACCTGTCGGGGGTCTGTGTGGGGGCAGATTTCCTGTTGCGCGCCCTTGTAGGGGGCCAGTTGCCTGTCGGGGGATTGTACGGGGGCCGGTTGCCTGTCGGGGGATTGTACGGGGGCCGGTTGCCTGTCGGGGGATTGTACGGGGGCCGGTTGCCTGTCGGGGGATTGTACGGGGGCCGGTTGCCTGTCGGGGGATTGTTCGGGGGCCGGTTGCCTGTCGGGGGATTGTACGGGGGCCGGTTGCCTGTCGGGGGATTGTACGGGGGCCGGTTGCCTGTCGGGGGATTGTACGGGGGCCGGTTGCCTGTCGGGGGATTGTACGGGGGCCCGTTGCCTGTCGGGGGATTGTACGGGGGCCGGTTGCCTGTCGGGGGATTGTACGGGGGCCGGTTGCCTGTCGGGGGATTGTACGGGGGCCCGTTGCCTGTCGGGGGATTGTACGGGGGGCCCGTTGCCTGTCGGGGGATGGTACGGGGGCCCGTTGCCTGTCGGGGGTCCTTGCGGGGGCCGGTTGCCTGTCGGGGGATTGTACGGGGGCCCGTTGCCTGTCGGGGGTCCTTGCGGGGGCCGGTTGCCTGTCGGGGGATTGTACGGGGGCCCGTTGCCTGTCGGGGGATGGTACGGGGGCCCGTTGCCTGTCGGGGGTCCTTGCGGGGCCGGTTGCCTGTCGGGGGTCTGTGCGGTCTCCTGCTATGACGCGCTCCGTACACTTATGATCTAGCTCGTGTGCACACAGCGACGTGGATAGAGCGGTGTCCCGTCCTCGGTCATTCTCACCGCAGTCTGGAAGTTTCCAGCATAACAAACGTCTTGCATCAGCGCTCAGCGGCTCTGGCAGGACGTCCCGGGTTATGGAAAAATCCATCATCTGCCGCTTCTCCGTGCTCCCTGGACGGCGACTCGGCCACCGCTCCTGCGTCCTGGAAGCAGAGCCTGTAACCCGAGCAGCTGAGGCAGATCTGCGGTGCAGGAACGAGCCGGCCTGGCACGTCGCCCCATCTATCACCGCTGCAAACTATCCATACTAAATAGGAGGTGCAGGACACAACCACAACCCCCATCCTCCCCCTGGGGTTAACGTGCTGCGGAATGGAGGCCTGCTGCTTGTGCTTCACACCTCACCACGTACAGAATGGAGAAAGAGGGACATGTAAAACTGCAGCTAAAAACGCCACACACTGTCTGCATCCTCCATACACTGCAAAATGACGTCCGTCCATTAATTCAGAAGCCAAGAGGTGACGTCCAGGCAAAATATCGGAGTCTACAAGTCGCTCCTCACAAGGTCTATCAGTTCCGGTGGCACCCGGCAGTGGAGGCGGCTCATCTGCTCCATAATAGTGACATCACAGACGTCCATACAAGCACCGGGCGACGCGCGTTACACAAGTCTGGAATGGTGACCCGAAAAAAGGGAAAGACTCCTCAACTGCAATATCATCATAAGAAGCGTCGGCTCTAGATTACAAAGAAGAACAAGAAGTGGAAGATTGGAAACGGGCGATGTGGAGAGATGAGACTGAAGACAATAGAGGGCTCTGATGGGGGGAAATGGGAAGAAACAAGGGAAAAGGGGCGAACGGATCGAGAAGTCGGATGAACTGTCAAGAGGAAGAAGCCTGATATGAGGGTGTTTACTGCCAAAGGCGTTGGCTACTTGACCGGGATGGATGGTGGTCTCAATGCTGAGCTATATGTGAGGATCCTACAAGACAAGTTAGTTCATACACCTGAGTACTATGGGTATGAAAAGGACGTCATAGTGTTCCGGAAGGACAACGACCCGAAGCATACGCCGAGATTGGAGAATAAATGGGTCAATGACAATGGAGTAGAGGAGCCTGACTGTGCCTACAGACCCCAGACCTAGACCCAATCCAACACTTGAGGATTTATACAGCTTTTTCTTCCCCCACAAGTGACCAAACCGGTATACACCAACATTGGGAACGTGGAAAAGAGACCTGACCAGTATATACCAACACTGGGAACGTGGAGAAAGAGACCTGACCAGTATACACCAACACTGGGAACATGAAGAAGAAACCTGACCAGTATACACCAACACTGGGAACGTGGAGAAGAGACCTGACCAGTATACACCAACACTGGGAACGTGGAGAAGAGACCTGACCAGTATACACCAACACTGGGAACATGGAGAAGAGACCTGACCAGTATACACCAACACTGGGACCGTGGAGAAGAGACCTGACCAGTATACACCAACACTGGGAACATGGAGAAGAGACCTGACCAGTATATACCAACACTGGGAACGTGGAGAAGAGACCTGACCAGTATACACAAACACTGGTAACGTGGAGAAGAGACCTGACCAGTATACACCAACACTGGGAACAGGAAGAAGAGACCTGACCAGTATACACCAACACTGGGAACATAGAGAAGAGACCTGACCAGTATACACCAACACTGGGAACATGGAGAAGAGACCTGACCAGTATACACCAACACTGGGAACGTGGAGAAGAGACCTGACCAGTATACACCAACACTGGGAACGTGGAGAAGAGACCTGACCAGTATACACCGACACTGGGAACGTGGAGAAGAGACCTGACCAGTATACACCGACACTGGGAACGTGGAGAAGAGACCTGACCAGTATACACCAACACTGGGAATGTGGAGAAGAGACCTGACCAGTATACACCAACACTGGGAACGTGGAGAAGAGACCTGAGCAGTATACACCAACACTGGGAATGTGGAGAAGAGACCTGACCAGTATACACCAACACTGGGAATGTGGAGAAGAGACCTGACCAGTATACACCAACACTGGGAACGTGCAGAAGAGACCTGACCAGTATACACCAACACTGGGAACATGGAGAAGAGACCTGACCAGTATACACCAACACTGGGAACATGGAGAAGAAACCTGACCAGTATACACCAACACTGGGAACATGGAGAAGAGACGTGACCAGTATACACCAACACTGGGAACGTGGAGAAGAGACCTGACCAGTATACACCAACACTGGGAACGTGGAGAAGAGACCTGACCAGTATACACCAACACTGGGAACGTAAAGAAGAGACCTGACCAGTATACACCAACACTGGTAACGTGGAGAAGAGACCTGACCAGTATACACCAACACTGGGAACGTGGAGAAGAGACCTGACCAGTATACACCAACACTGGGAACGTAAAGAAGAGACCTGACCAGTATACACAAACACTGGTAACGTGGAGAAGAGACCTGACCAGTATACATCAACACTGGGAACAGGAAGAAGAGACCTGACCAGTATACACAAACACTGGTAACGTGGAGAAGAGATCTGACCAGTATACACCAACACTGGGAACAGGAAGAAGAGACCTGACCAGTATACACCAACACTGGGAACATAGAGAAGAGACCTGACCAGTATACACCAACACTGGGAACATGGAGAAGAGACCTGACCAGTATACACCAACACTGGGAACATGGAGAAGAAACCTGACCAGTATACACCGACACCAACAAGAATTGACATTTTACGGCACCTAAAACCATAAGGAAAAAATAAGCAACATGCGCACAACACTTCAGAATTCTCATTCACTTTTCTGGCATGAGGACACACGCAGATTTGGGGAACAAACTGCACCACAAATGTATCGATACTACACCGTGCACACAAGGAAAAAAAAGAAAAAAAGATAACCAGCACGATCTGAAATTGGCATGCATCATATAAAAAGTGAAAATTCACAAATTTATTCCAACTGTACTATAATAAAAAAATGAGATTTTTAGCAAATAATTGATCAATTTTTTGAGCCACCCCTGCCAACGTCACGGCAAATCTCAATAGGGGGGTCCTACTCTACATTCTGTATTTCATGTGCCATGCGGCCTCCTAGATAAAGTTAAAAGCAGAACCATAATGGAGCACACATACCTGCAACCAGTATATAGCCGCTTCCATGTTGCAAAAAAGGCACTTGTGGATAGAGACCAGCCCAGGTCCCAGCATGTGGAGAAAGCCCCACACATACCAGGACTATATCAGAACTGATCCTCCCAGTGCCAAACAGCAACCATTGATAAAGGCGGACCAGATCCAAGAATGGTGCTTAATTAGCAATGCCTGTGGAAAGGGGTGAGGTAACTGAGTCTGAACAGCCACCAACAGGAGGAATATATTGCAAACCAAAATCAGGCGTGCATGGTATGGTGTTGGTCAGACACCAGATTTGTAGCATAACTACGGTTGGTAGCTGTTCAGATTCAGTTACCTCACCCTTTTCCACAGGCAATGCTAATTAAGCACCATCTTGGATCTGGTCCGCCTTTATCAATGGTTGCTGGTTGGCACTGGGAGGATCAGTTGTGATATAGTCCTGGTATGGTGCAGAGCTTGCTCCACATGCTGGGACCTGGGCTGGTCTCTATCCACAAGTGCCTTTTTTGCAACATAGAAGCGGTTATATACAGGTTACAGGTATGTGTGCTCTATTATGGTTCTGCTTTTAACTTTATCTAGGAGGCCGCATGGCACATGAAATACAGAATGTAGAGTAGGACCCCCCTATTGAGATTTGCCGTGACGTTGGCAGGGGTGGCTCAAAAAATTGATCAATTATTTGCTAAAAATCTCATTTTTTTATTGTAGTACAGTTGGAATAAATCTGTGAATTTTCACTTTTTATATGTTGCATGCCAATTTCAGATCGTGCTGGCTCCCCTCTCTCACCGTGCACACAAGGCCTTACCCTTTTACTCGTCCATGTAAATATGATATCTGTCTGTCCGTCCTGTGTCCGGCTGTAGAGTCACCTCCGATCTCCTGTGTGTTTATACACACAAGGTGAAAATTGTTGGTCGCCCTTGTCCCTTGCTTAATGAAAGAAAACCCCACAATGGTCACAGAAATAACCTGAATCTGACAAAAGTAATAAATCTATGAAAATGAACAGATGACAGTCAGACATTGCTGCTTTTCTGCTTCCACGGAATTAAAAATAAAAAATAAAACTCATGAAACAGGCCTGGACAGAAATGATGGCGCCCCTGAAAATGTGACAAAAGGGACATGTCTACTAATTAGTATCACAGGTGACTACAATCTTGTAATCAATCAGTGGGCCTGTATAGAAGGCTACAGATACTCACTGTGCTGTTTACTGACATGGTGTGTACCATACTCAACATGGACCAGAGGAAGCGAAGGAAAGAGTTATCTCAGGAGATTAGATTAAAAATTATAGACAAGCATGTTAAAGGTTATAAGAGCATCTCCAAGCAGCTTGATGTTCCTGTGACTACAGTTGCACATATTATTCAGAAATGTAAGATCCATGGATCTGTAGCCTACCTCCCTGGACGTGGCCGCTGGAGGAAAATTGATGACAAATCAAAGCGACAAATAATATGGTAGCAAAAGAGCCCAGAAAAACTTATAAAGAGATTAAAGGTGAACTTCAAGCTCAAGGAACATCCGTGTCAGATCGCACCATCCATTGTTGTTTGAGCCAAAGTGGACTTCATGGGAGACGACCAAGGAGGACACCATTGTTGAAAAAAAAAAAACCCATAAAAATCCAGACTGGAATTTGCCAAACTACATGTTGACAAGCCACAAAGCTTCTGGGAGAATGTCCTATGGACAGATGAGACAAAAATGGAACTTTTTGGCAAGGCACATCAGCTCTATGTTCACAGATGGAAAAAGGAAGCCTATCAAGAAAAAAACACTGTCCCTACTGTGAAACATGGAGGAGGCTCTGTTATGTTCTGGGGCTGCTTTTCTGCATCTGGCACAGGGGGTCTTGAATCTTTGCAGGGACAATGAAATCTCAAGACTATGAAGGGATTCTAGAGAGAAATGTGCTGCCCAGTGTCAGAAAGCTTGATCTCGCAGGTCATGGGTCTTGTAACAGGATAATGACCCAAAACACACAGATAAAAACACCCAAGAATGACTAAGAGGAAACCCTGGACTATTCTGAAGTGGCTTCTATGAGCCCGGACCTAAATCCTATTGAGCATCTTTGGAAAGATCTGAAACGTCTGGAGAAGGCGACCTTCAAACACGAGACACAAGGAGCAGTTTGCTCTTGAGGAGCAGCCAAAATGCCTGTCGAGAGGCGCAGAAGTCTCATTGACAGTTACAGGAATCATCTGATTGCAGTGATTGCCTCAAAAGGGTGTGTAACCAAATATTAAGTTGAGGAAGGAGGAGGCGGATGAGGAGGAGGAGGGCGCCATCTTTTCTGTCCAGGCCGATTTTCATGAATGGAAGCAAAAAAGCAGCAATGTGTGACTTTCATTTGTTCCTTTTCTTAGATTTTTATTTATTATTACGTGTGTGTGTGTGTGTGTGTGTGTGTGTGTGTGTGTGTGTGTGTGTGTGTGTATAAAATATGTCTGTCTCTGTCCTGTGTCCGGCTGTAGGGTCACCACCGATCTCCTGTATGACTGATGTCTGTCTGTTTGTCCTGTGTACAGCTCCTGCAGAGTAGTGACCTCAGTGACCTCGTTTTCCTGGAGCCATTGATGGAGAACATGACCAGCCGGCTGAAGGACAGCAATGTCACCGTCCGCATGCTCGCCGTTCGTGGCTTGGGGAACATGGCAAGTGGATATCCGGAGAAGGTCAGGACCCTGAGGCTGGGAATGGGAAGGTAAGTAGTTAAAAATCTGCTGAGCCTCCATGTCTGACTCATTACAGGTACGAAAACATGGATCTCACCTGCTGACTGCCATGATCAACGCCATGGATGACCGAGAAGACCCCAACCACATAGTGACCCAGGAAGCCATGACCAATCTGTCTCTTCTGCTGCCCTATGTGCAGGACTCGGACATGCAGTCACTTCTCATCCACACGGCCATCCGCATCAGACCCTTCTTTGATCACGTAAGTAACAGGTAGCTGGAGACCCTATTCTATTAAGGCGTGCGACCCGCGCAAGGAACCCCAACAGTAAGAGGAGACTCCTTAGGACTGGGCCCCGAGGAACCTTAACCGTAAGAGGAGGGGGCCTAGAACTTAGCCCTGAGGAACCCTGATAGTAAATGGAGGGAGCCCAGGACTGGGCTCTGAGAAATCCTGACCATAAGAGGAGGGAACCTAGGACTGAACCCTGAGGAGCACCAACCGTAAGAGGAGGGGGCCTAGAACTTAACCCTGAGGAGCCCTGATAGTAAATGGAGGGAACCCAGGACTGGGCTCTGAGAAATCCTGACCGTAAGAGGAGGGAACCTAGGACTGAACCTCTAGGAACTACAACAGTAAGAGGAGAGTACCTGTGACTGAACCCCTGAGGAGCCCTGACAGTCAGTAGATTACGCCTAGGCTTGAGATCTGAGGAAGCCCAACAGTAAGAGGAGGAGACCTAGAACTGAACCCTGAGGAACCCTGACTGGAAGAGGAGAGGAAGAAGAGCTGGCAAATACAGTGAAGAAGCTATGAGAGAGGTAAGAGGAGTACCAGAAGAGAATGGGGTCCCTGAGCCCAACAGAGCGGAGCACAGTGAGGAGGAGCTGGTGATCCAGTGTCCGATGCTAGAGAGATCCAGGAGGATCAGCAGGGATCAGTAGATTCAGCTGTTAATTATTATATGCTTTAGTGAGGGCAGTTTCTGTAGAGATGAAAGAGCGGAAACCGGATTGTAATAGGTGACGAAGAGATCTGAGAGATGGCGGATTGGACTGGACCGAGCGATCCAGGAGTTTAGAGCTGAGGGGAGATTAGGTTTAGGGCTTAAAATGGGGTGGAAAGTTTTGAAAAGTGTTTTTTGAATGTCGGACAGTGATGTGAGGAGGGCGGTGAAGTCACTTGCGTGACCGCGACGCTTGGCTGCTGGAGCACCGCTGGAGGGAACGTGTTTACAGCGTGTGCCGGGGCTGCCTGTGCCGGGTGCTGGGGGTAGCAGCAGCTGCTTAATCTGGGGCACTTTCCAGTGTCTGATTATGTGACAATGCCGAGTTTGGACAGGACAGGGAGCGAAGGATGGCTGCGGGGTATTGGTGGCACATAGATTTCTGCATGTACAGTCCGTGGGGTCGTCCTGAGCGGGGCGACAAATATCAGAGGGCAATAGAAGATTGTGGGTGGAGAGGGCAGTTAGTAAAGTCATACACTGGGCAGAGTCGGGGAATATGAAGTCCCGTGTCTTCATGTAGGAGAATTAGTCACCTGTGAAAGTCGAAATTGGAGGTTAGAGAAAGAAGATGAGCTGCAGATGGGGAGAGCGGATTTTCAATGATGATGGAAAAGTCCCCCATGATAACGGTGGGGTGGGAAAGGTGGCAAAGTGATCCAGGATCTGGTGGGACTGACCATGGGGGGGGCAACAACCACCACTTACAGGGAGAAGGGTGTGAAGAGTCTAATTAATGTGGACCTCAATGGAAGGAAACCTAAGCAAAAGGTACACAGGGGATAACCTGGAAAGCTCAATGTGATAAGAGGAACAGACAACACCTGCTCTGCTCTCGGGAGGCATGTCAAAATTGTAGCCCACCATAGGAGAGCGTGTCATTGCCAGCGGTGTCCGACTGATGGATGCAGGATTCAGCGAGAGCCAGAAGCTTAAGAGAATTGGAAAAGAAAATGTTTTAGATATTGGAGAATTTGTTGCAAACTGTCATGCCTCGAGGTTCAGGACTAGGTGACCTTCGGCTCGGTGACCTGATGGTCTTTTACCTTTTGCTTCTATCTTTTTGGTTTGCGGTTATCCTGTGTTTTCACTTGTTCATTTTTCTTTGTCCCATCACATCAGAGGGATCTCCACAAGGGTCAAGTACAAAAGGGTCAAATACAAAAAGGGGTCACCACAAGCAGCCCACGCTGATGTAGACAGTTTTGATGGTCTGACATGACACTTGGTGACCTCCTTCACCTCCCTTAAATGTGCCTGGACTTGCGTAGCATTCATCATCCGATTCCACAGGGCATTGTTCACAATCAAGCAGCTGTCAGTGTGGGGATGTAGCCAGAGGACTCTGCTTCTCTGTCTTTCTGTGACTCTTCCAGTCTCTGGCCACTGAGCGTAGAATGACGGTGTCACCAGCAGGCTGTACACTTTTCTGCCTTTCTGTGACGCAGTCTCTCTGTATCTCTGTACAACCTGCTGGTGACACTCTATGCTCGGTCACATCCGTCTGAGAACATCCTGTTTGATCCTCCGTAATTGCGCGGTGCTGCTGATCAATTGTAAGATGTCGTCTTTGTCTCAGGATGTCCTAATGTGAGCAGCATGATGAGTAGGACGACGGTTTATTGCCAATTCTAACTGAACACCGAAGTTTACTGATCCCAGTCTGACTAATTCATGCCATGTGACAGATCTTTCCTTTTATTAAGGAATAACGTTTGGAACTCCATTCTATGTCTGAACTGGGTGCAAAAAACCTAAAAAAACATCACTATGGGGAGATAAGGTATGCACACCAGTGACTATGGAAGGGGAATACATGTATTCCCCTTCCATAGTCACTGGTGTGCATACCTTATCTCCCCATAGAGATCTTTCCTTTTAGTGTTTTAATAGAACAATGTATTTCAGAGGTAATCAATGTTGGTTTCGCATGTTGTGTTTTCTGTGATAAACGTTTTCATACCAGGCTTCCACCTCTTCATACATTTTTTTTTTTCCACTTTTCTGTGAAATATCTGGGAGTGGGAAAAGAACCATAGATGAAGGTATCAGAGGGGAGGGGGAGAACACCGGCGCTGGGACCACGGAGGAGGGGGAGAACACCGGCGCTAGGACCACGGAGGAGGGGGAGAACACCGGTGCTGGGACCATGGAGGAGGGGGAGAACATTGGCGCTGGGACCACGGAGGAGGGGGAGAACATTGGCGCTGGGACCACGGAGGAGGGGGAGAACATTGGCGCTGGGACCACGGAGGAGGGGGAGAACATTGGCGCTGGGACCATGGAGGAGGGGGGAACATTGGCGCTGGGAGCACGGAGGAGGGGCAGAACATTGGCGCTGGGACCACGGAGGAGGGGGAGAACATTGGCGCTGGGACCACGGAGGAGGGGGAGAACACCGGCGCTGGGACCACGGAGGAGGGGGAGAACACCGGTGCTGGGACCATGGAGGAGGGGGAGAACATTGGCGCTGGGAGCACGGAGGAGGGGCAGAACATTGGCGCTGGGACCACGGAGGAGGGGGAGAACACCGGCGCTAGGACCACGGAGGAGGGGGAGAACACCGGTGTTGGGACCATGGAGGAGGGGGAGAACATTGGCGCTGGGAGCACGGAGTCGGGGCAGAACATTGGCGCTGGGACCACGGAGGAGGGGGAGAACATTGGCGCTGGGACCACGGAGGAGGGGGAGAACACCGGCGTTGGGACCACGGAGGAGGGGGAGAACACCGGTGCTGGGACCATGGAGGAGGGGGAGAACATTGGCGCTGGGACCACGGAGGAGGGGCAGAACATTGGCGCTGGGAGCACGGAGGAGGGGCAGAACATTGGCGCTGGGAGCACGGAGGAGGGGCAGAACATTGGCGCTGGGACCACAGAGAGTTTATCTTTGTAGGGTCCAAAATGAAATTGGTGTTATCAATTTCAGTGGGGTGTCATTATGGGGTCGATAGCAGCACCCTTCCATAACATTCAGTGACTATCTGTGGGGTCCTTGGTTATGAGGAATGAATTCCATTTTTACTGTATGGTCATCATTTGTGAGTGGGTTCATCTTTGCTCAGCAGTAGGGACCTCTTGGGTTATCATTGGGATTTGGTTTCTACTGTGGTGGGTTACTCTCTGGTCATCATTGTTAGTGGCCTTCATGTTTGCTTGGCGATGGGGTCCTCACTGGTCATCATTGTGAGTGGGCTTTATGTTTGCTTGGCGGTGGGGTCCTCACTGGCCATCATTGTGAGTGGGCTTTGTTTGCTTGGCGGTGGGGTCCTCTCTGGTCATCATTGTGAGTGGGCTTCATGTTTGCTTGGCGGTGGGGTCCTCTCTGGCCATCATTGTGAGTGGGCTTTGTTTGCTTGGCGGTGGGGTCCTCTCTGGTCATCATTGTGAGTGGGCTTTATGTTTGCTTGGCGGTGGGGTCCTCACTGGCCATCATTGTGAGTGGGCTTTGTTTGCTTGGCGGTGGGGTCCTCACTGGTCATCATTGTGAGTGGGCTTTGTTTGCTTGGCGGTGGGGTCCTCACTGGTCATCATTGTGAGTGGGCTTTGTTTGCTTGGCGGTGGGGTCCTCACTGGTCATCATTGTGAGTGGGCTTTGTTTGCTTGGCGGTGGGATCGCTGTGGCACAATTTCATGTCTGTGGTTCTCTTATAGGACAGGGAAGATTTGCGCAGATCCTCTGTCATCTTGTTCGGGAATCTCACGAAGTTCAGCTCCGGCCACGGGGGGGAAACTCTGTTTGAGCAAATCCTGAATGGTTTAGTGACGTTACTTCTACACCTGCAGGATCCTAAACCGGATGTGGTGAAGGTAAATGTCTCAGCCTGAAGGAGAGGGGCAGGTGATCCTCCTCCAGGTTGTCATCCATCTTGTGCTGCAATTTCCACTCTAAAAAGGCCCCATCTGTATGTGTATACGGTCAATCCAAAGAACCGGGCACTGATGTTAGGAAATGTATTTGTCATCCAAAAGTAAGTGCACAACGTTTCAGTCACTGCCTGAGATTCATCAGGTAAAATAAATGCAAGATTTTGGACAATACAAGAGGACAGACGGTCCACACAGCAGATACAAGAACATCCAGTATAGCGTGCTCCATGTGTCAGTCCATAAAGGTCTCCATGACGTGTAGATAAAGAAAAAGAGGTGCTATGGAGCTGGTGACCTATAAGAGATCCAGTGCGGCCGGCCGGTGCCCTCTTCCCCCGTGCGGCCGGCTCAGTGCCCTCTTCCCCCGTGCGGCCGGCCCGTGCCCTCTTCCCCCGTGCGGCCGGCCCGTGCCCTCTTCCCCCGTGCGGCCGGCCCGTGCCCTCTCCCCCGTGCGGCCGGCCCGTGCCCTCTCCCCCGTGCGGCCGGCCCGTGCCCTCTTCCCCCGTGCGGCCGGCCCGTGCCCTCTTCCCCCGTGCGGCCGGCCCGTGCCCTCTTCCCCCGTGCGGCCGGCCCGTGCCCTCTTCCCCCGTGCGGCCGGCCCGTGCCCTCTTCCCCCGTGCGGCCGGCCCGTGCCCTCTCCCGTCTTAGTCTTTCTTCCTCTCCTGTGTTACAGGCCTGTAAGTTTGCTCTGCAAATGTGCGCCCCAAGTCTGAACAACCAAGGTCTGGCAGACATGTTCACTGCTCACCTGCACCCCGATAGAGGATTGCACTTTGGGGAGTTTATGAATGACGTCTGCAAACACCTGGTGAGTAGCTGTGTGTGGGCAGAGCGGAGGGGTCTTATATGTTGGGGTCTTCGTGTGTGTTCGCTGTCCTGGCGAGGAGCAGTGTATGAGTGGATAACCTTTACTGCATACCCACACAGTACCCTTCCCTATGTGACATTAACCTGTTCTTTTCCAGCTGCAGGGATATCCAGACATGACCCCTCGTCTCATCCAGACCAACATTTCCTACTTCAAGAGCATCTGGCCCGACATCCGAGCAGCGGCCCCATTATTCATTGGTATCTTTTGCCACAATCTTCATCTTATTGCTCCGCCCACTGCAGGGCGACATGGACATGTGTAAAGATTGCCCTTCCCTCTGCAGGGTGACATGAGTTTTATGTTTTTGTTTTTTCTCTATGCAGGGTTCTTGGTGTTGCACATGCAGCCGGATCAGTGCAAAATGGTGGATTTAGATCATCTGGTGTCATGTAAGTTCCTTGTTACATGGATGATGAGTTTATGCATTGGTAAAAGTGTTAGCGGGCTCTTCCCATTAGTCCTCTGCCTTCCTGGGCTTAGTCTTCCTCTTGTGTCATCCTTGCGTGCTTCATCTTACTCTGCCGTCTGTCCTCTCTACTTGTCTGTGCTAGTGTGCTTGTCCTTCTTCTTTATGTCCTCCCTGACTTTCTGCGCTTGGTCTTCCTTGTGTCCTCTCAGCATGTCTGCGCTTGGTCTTCCTTGTGTCCTCTCAGCATGTCTGCGCTTGGTCTTTCTCCACCTCGTCCTCTCTGCCTGTCTGCGCTTGGTCTTCCGTGTGTTCTCCCTGCCTGTCTATGCTTGATCTTCCTTGTGTCCTCCCTGCCTGTCTGAGCTTGGTCTTTCTCCACCTCGTGTCCTCCCTGCCTATCTGCGCTTGATCTTCCTTGTGTCCTCTCTGCCTGTCTATGCTTGATCTTCCTTGTGTCTTCCCTGCCTGTCTGCACATGGTCTTCGTTGTGTCCTCCCTGCCTGCCTGTCTGCGCTTGGTCTTTCTCCACCTTATCTCTCCTGCCTATCTGCTCTTGGGCTCCCTCACTCGTGTGCTCCCCTCCTGCCTGAGCTTTCTCTGACTTTTACCCTCTATTAGAGGCAGGTCCGGTGCATTCAGGCAGGGGAGACACACCAGATGCATGGGTCATTAAAACCAGGATGTATATGGTTGTAGTTGGCAGAGATGCATTTTGTAAATCCCTCCTC
Organism: Anomaloglossus baeobatrachus; assembly: GCF_048569485.1. NCBI lineage: Eukaryota > Metazoa > Chordata > Amphibia > Anura > Aromobatidae > Anomaloglossus > Anomaloglossus baeobatrachus. Next base: position 13,871,245 of record NC_134358.1, on the reverse strand, counting down.
TTGTGCCTCCTGTAGGGGGCGCTGTTCCACCATATCCCATTATCGGCACTTTAATGTATAGTATGTGGTCGGAGCAGGATCTGGTGGGTCATCATTCATCTTTATGGCCTGTGTCTGATTACCGGGACGCTGCTGTTTTCCTTCCTCTATTGCTGTGATCAGCTGAGCAGCTTCCAGGATAAGGAGATTTACAGCTGTGTAACCTGCTCCTCTGTCCCCCGGGCCCCTCGCTCTGACTGCGGGGGCAGGAGGAAGCACCATGATCTCATTAGGCCGTCTGTCCTGCTAACGTGCAGACGGATCTCTTCGAGCTTCCCATAGGGTCCCATGTAAACAGCTACTGGAAGTAAGGCTGCCCGGAGAGAGCGAGCCGGGCCCCGCGCCAAGGACAGAGCAGGGGGTGTAATAGAAGAGACAGGCGGAGAACCACTGACTGCCAAAACCCCAACACAAAGAGTGGGGAAGGGGCGTCCCCCAGGAAGAACAGGGGGAATCTATAGGTGATCGGACCTTCCAAATTATGACCACTGGTATTCCCTATATTACCGTAGAGGCAGCGCTTTACTATTAACCCTTTAGTTGTCTTTTTCATGTTCGCTCATCAGTTTTTTGGGGAGAAAACCAATTCGGAAAGTTAGGATGGTTGATCTCCAGTAACTGTCTGTCCTGCATGAGGAGGGCACTCTAACGGGAGAGACAAAAAAGGTGTTCTCCTAAAATCCCAGGCCCAATGTCTGAGGCTGCACTACTGCGAGATTAGTGACCCCCTTTCTGGCCTGCGCTCATCGGGTGCAGGTATTGACAAGGCGGAGGGTCTACGTCAGCTCTCACCGGCCTGTGCTCACAGGGTGCAGTTATTGACATGTATGTGGAGGGTCTACATCAGCTCTCCTGCCTGCGCTCATAGGGTGCGGTAATTGACAAGGTGGGGGGGGGGGGGGGGAGAGAAGGGGGGTTTCTACATCAGCTCTCTTCAGCCTGCGCTCATAGGGTGCAGGTATTGAAAAGGTGGGGGGGTCTATATCAGCTCTCTCTGGCCTGCGGTTATTGACAAGGTAGAGGGTCTACATCAGCTCTCTGGCCTGTGCGCAGCCTAAGGCCGGAGTCACACTTGCGAGAGACTCGCGCTAGTCTTGCATCACATCACCCGACATGGCCTGCAGCTCTCCTGACAGGAGCATCTCAGCTGCATAGAAATACATGCAGCTGACCCGCTCCAGTCAGGAGAGTATGTGGCCATGCCGGGTGATGCGATGTGAGACTCGCGCGAGTCTCTCGCAAGTGTGACTCCGGCCTTAGGCTGGAATTTCACACTTTTCTACAACTCTTCTGGATTTGCCACTGGGCAACTCTCTTGCTGTCTGTGAGCAGATACTCCTTGCTGACTCTCTCTTCTTTTTTCAGCTCTCATCGTCTTGTTGAAGGATCCAGTCCCACCTGTGCGAATTAAAGCTTCTGAGACCATGGGCCGCTTGGTGAAGTTTGTCTGACGTTGATTAGTGATACTCACCCGCGGTGTCAGCTGCTCCCGAGAAGTTGGCGCCTCGCGCATTCCGTCACCAGCATGTGATGTTTCGCATCGTCTCGTCTGCAGTGTGTTACATCCCGGACCTGGACGCGAGGTTGTAGAGCAGCAGCCTAGTGTTGGCCATGGTGGTTCTGGACTTTATGCAATAAAGACTTTGTGGTGGCCGGTCTGGGAGGTGCCGTCCCAGGTCATGATCTCCGTGCTCAGCCTCCTTTCTGTCTTCCCCCATGTTTTGTGTAGGTTCCTTGCTGGGGTGTGTATATTTGGCTGTGTCCACTGTTCTGTATATTTTGGGCTGGTGGGGCTTTTCTATTGTAGTGGCTTTGGGGATCATCAGAGAACATGACTATTTTCACAAAGGCTGTGAGTTGTGTATTAACCCTCACCGCGCCATTGTCATGGAGTGAACGCTGCGGACAAATGGCGCTGTGGTTTTATGTGTCTCCTATAATCTGTGTGCATCCCTTCACGGTTACAAAACCTCCACCTGTCAGACTGATTGGTTTGGGTTGCCATCCTGTAGGAATCTAGTGCAGTTGTGCTTTGTACAGAGGATGATGAAGGCAGTGCACGCCCCCCGCGGAGCCTATACCGACGCCTGCAGGTGGAGCTCACGTGTACGTGTGTGTGTGTACGTGTACGTGTGTGTGTGTGTGTGTGTCCCCCCATCTGTGAGATACGACAACTTGAGTCTGGGTTGCTACAAGGTAATCTCCGATCAGAGACTAGAACACACCGCAATTTTCTGTATTTGGGCTTATTGGAGGCAGTTCTACAACTGAGCTACCGGGCACAACGACTTACTACCTGCGGGTGAGGAGACCCCGAGTCTCCTGTATAATCCTTATCAGTGCACAGCTGCTGGACTATTATGAGGACACCGTGCAGCTGCACTCTGCGCTCCTTTTGATGTGACGCAGATCTGCTGGTGGCCTGCACTCCTTCAGTGTGACACAGGTATGCCAGTGGCCCACGATGCAGATCTGTGCTCCCTTTTGGTGTGATGCAGATCTGCTGATGGCCTGCGCTGCTTCAGTGTTGTGCAGATCTGCCTGTGGTGTTTCAGTGGGATGTAGATATGAAAATATCCTCCAAAAATTACTTACAGCAAGATGGGCTGCAGTGTGTACATCGCCCTGGCCAAAACTAGTACTCTAGCAGGATACAGCTAAACCCCCACTAAAGTGGAAGCGTCACAGGTGCAGGAGGAGCAAATCACACACACACACCTGCATGGAATGGAGGCGGGCGATTGCTAGATGATAAAACTGCACACTAGTGGCTTGCATAGAGCACTGTTCACATATGCAGATAACAGTCACAAACCCGCAGCTTATTAGGTGACGCCCATACCAAAAAAATAAATGAGGTTTTTGTTGGTATTTATGGCCATAAAAACGTAAGCCTACAACCTGCGTCACGGAACCTCATGCTTGTAGGTCCCTACACTAAATATTAATTTACTGTAGGGACCTACAAGCATGAGGTTCAGTGACGTGGGTTGTAGGCTTACATTTTTATGGCCATAAATACAACAAAAACCTCATTTATTTTTTTGGACAGGATACAGCCAGGCCCCTTTCTGTTGGGCCTTGCACTGTAGAGTGTCTGTCCGTGCATGATACACAGTGGGGTACGGCTTGGCAGCTGCCTGATCTAATAGTATGGGCGTCACCTAATAGGCTGCGGGTTTGTGCCTGTGTTATCTGCATATGTGAACAGCGCTCTATGCAAGCCACTAGTGTGCAGTTTTATTATCTAGCAATCGCCCTCCTCCATTCCATGGAGGTGTGTGTGTGATTTGCTCCTCCTGCACCTGTGACACTTCCACTTTAGTGGGGGTTTAGCTGTATCCTGCTAGAGTACTAGTTTTGGCCAGGGCGATGTACACACTGCAGCCCATCTTGCTGTAAGTGATGCAGGTCTGCCAGTGGCCTGCGCTCCTGTGGTGGGATCTGCCGGTTGTCTGTGCTGTTTCGGTGTGACACAGGTCTGCCAGTGGCCTGTACTCATTTGGTGTCACGTAGATATGCGCTCCCTTGGTGTGACGCAGGGCTGTCTGTTGTGGCTGGTGCTCCATTGCTTCAATGTAAAAATGCGCAGCTGTCGCTCGGGCACGGTTTCTAGTGTTGTGTCTGGGTTCCATTAATCAGAAGCTGATCTGGCACTCTTGGTTTCCAGAGCATTTGGCTAGTGAAGCTCCATTCTACAAGAGCAGGGTCCATTTGTGCCGCCCCAGAGGCATCTGATGTCACGGTGGTGACTCCGAGCGGTGATGTGGCCATACAGGGGACAGGCTTTTTGTGACTGGGAATAAAAAAAAAAAAATACAGGGGAAAAATAAAATAGTTTGAGATACATGTTGGGCTGTGGTAGGTCCGGGCACGGGTTATGGGCCCCAGGAGTTAGGACGACCCTCTGGCACTGCACATCACCCCTACTCCAACTAGGGCTGGCTCCTGGGGGATGTGATGAGGTAGGGATGAAGCAGCCGTGAATAATCCAGTCATAGAGACAGGACCAGGAGCTTTTACTGGAGCTCAGCAGAATGTTAACACCACATCCAATGATGGAGGTTCCTCCTGCCCTGACGGGAGTTTGGCTTCTCTGCTGTATAGTGATAGGGAAACAGCAGCAGAGGATGAGTACACTATCTGGGAATAGGTATCCTTGGATTTTCAAGACAAGAACTATCCAGATTTGTAATCTCTTCTGGCGAGCCGGTGGCTGGAATCCTGAGGGAAGACTAATTGTTCTAGAAGTTTCCAGACTCTCAAGTGCCACTGTTCTCCCAGGCAAATGTCACTGCCCCTTATAAAATAAAAGCCTGCAGCCTCTCAGTTCTGTCACTGAATTTGAAGGCACCGATGACCTAGGGACTGATACCCTGACAACTGCAGCTGCCCCTCCAGAGGTTTCTAGAAAATCACCTCAGGACCGGAGCTCTCCTCAGTACGCACCTCACTTCTCCTCACAAGTCTACAACTGCTCCTGACTGAAATTTACCTCACCACTAAGCTCCTCCTTTCCTCTTAGGGATCATCTCTGCAGTGACAGCCTCACTCAGGGAGTGTATGAAAATGTGTGTCCTGTTGTGCGCAGCGGAGAGCCAAATCCTCATGAAGGCTCAGGCCATGTGCCCACGGGGAACGTGTCCTGTGGTTATATCCGCAGAAGCTCCCAGAAAACCGCAGCTTTGTCTGTTTCCATGCTGCGGTTTATTTGTGGAATGTCCTGCGGATACGGTGCATTGAGGATACAGTACCATGGCTTCGGCACTTCATCCTCAGTGCAGAACAAGTGCTGAGCGATCAGGGCGTTTATACCTCCATCACACAGCACTTCTCTCCCGTCTCCGGCCGTGTTTACACTGTGAAGTAGTGATGTGTCGGTCACGAACGATCCGACACAAAGATCCGGCTCCCTGCTGTGAACGACAGGAACCGGATCACCACTGTGAGCCGCTAAAATATCTAAACGGCTCTTTTCGCCGTCAAAACCCCACCCACGGCTAAACTCCGCCTACTCAGCAATCTAATTGGCCATTTTGTAAGTGGGCGGGGCTTTAGCGGCGTTACTATAATCTTAAATATGTGTTCACCTGGGGTGAACACGTTTAATAAGGAGCAGAGAACGAGCTGAAAGATCCGGCTCTTTTTGGTGAACGGAGCCATAACAACCGGCTCACCAAAAAGAGCCGGACTGCCCATCACTAGTAAGTGGGCCTGAGCTAGCTCTGGCTGTCACATGACTGGTGCTCGTGCAGGCTCCACCCACTTCCTGCTCCTAGCTCCACCGCGCTCCTGTGCACCGGAAGAAAGTGACGGGTGTCTGCTATCAAGGCAGGTAAGCCTCTATCTCCATAGTGGAGCGCCAGGATTTCCACAGGAATAATTGACATGCAGTTATGTGCGGCTGCGGGACATCCGCAACATATTCCGCAGCGTGAACACAGACACTCCCCATGTCCCATAGGGCAACATGGGGAGTGTCTGTACTTGCTAAAACCTGCAGATTTATCTGGAAAATCCAGATAAATCCGCAGGAACAAACTCCCGTGGGCACATCGTATTACAATACATGTTATACAGATGGCTTATCTGTGGCATCTAGGCACAGGGCGCTACAACAGCACAAGATGTGACCACTATCTGGACAGGGCCACAGCACGACGCTTTCACTGGTCCTTACATTAACGCAGTTTTCTTCAGCGCTCCATTGGGAGACCCAGACGATTGGGGTGTATAGCACTGCCTCCGGAGGCCACACAAAGCATTACACTAAAAAGTGTAAGGCCCCTCCCCTTCTGGCTATACACCCCCAGTGGGATCACTGGCTCACCAGTTTTCTGCTTTGTGCGAAGGAGGTCAGACATCCACGCATAGCTCCACTGTTTAGTCAGCAGCAGCTGCTGACTATGTCGGATGGAAGAAAAGAGGGCCCATACTAGGGCCCCCAGCATGCTCCCTTCTCACCCCACTTTATGTCGGCGGTGTTTGTTAAGGTTGAGGTACCCATTGCGGGTACGGAGGCTGGAGCCCACATGCTGTTTTCCTTCCCCATCCCCCTGAGGGGCTCTGAGGAAGTGGGATCTTACCGGCCCCCAAGCCCTGAGGCCGGGCTCCATCCACAGACCCATGGAACCTGCTGGATACGGAGCTGGGTACCGTTCAGGGACAAGGCCCTGCGACATTAAGGTACTCTGTGTCCTCGTTTGTACAGGCCGCGCACACTCCAGACTTGCTGGGTGTGCTAGTGCGCCGGGGACAGTAGCGCTGCGCGCTGGGGTTACAGTCACTACACTTTGTCTGAGTGACTTTATGTGTTGGGGACTGCCGCGCCGGCCGCCCCTGGAGCGGCGGCGCGGCTGCGACTTGTAGTGCGCCGGGGACTTAGCGCCGACCGTGCTTTTATGACGGCGGCGCTTATAAATCTAGTCCCCGGCTTTTGCGGCCTAGCTCCGCTTCGTTCCCGCCCCCACCCTGTCAATCAGGGCAAGGGAGAGACGCTGTACGTTTATTCAGCGCCGAGGGCTGGAGCCTTATTTACATGCTCCAGCCCTCTCACTGAGCACAGTGGGACGCAGGTTTCCCGCTCTTTGTCTGCACACGCCCAGGGCCCGCCCCTCTCCACAGGACGCCGGCAGCCATTCCTACATGCAGTCTGGCTGGAGAACGGACACAGGCTCTGGGAGACCCAGACAAGGGATTTCTGGCGACCACACACCCGCGTTTAGCGGGCGGTAAGCAGCACTTAAGTGCTGGCCCCACTAGTGCCACAGTGTGATATTTGTGTACTTTTTTCTCTGTACCATATATATATATATATATATTTTGCACTGTAAGGTCGCTTCTTGGCTGTATACCCCTATTGCTCTGAGGAGACGACAGCATGTCATCTGCAAAACGCAAGGGTGCCAAGACACAGGCTGTGAACGCTGCTTGTGCCGCTTGTGGGGCTAATCTACCGGCAGGTTACAATGACCCCCATTGTGTGCAATGTTCGGTCCCTGTGCCACTTCGTCAGCCGGAGCCTATGGTGGTAGTGGCCCAGGCAGAGTCGCCGGTGAACCCTGTCCCGGTGACGGGGACAGAGTTTGCTGTTTTTGCTGACAGGATGTCTGTCACTATGACAAAAATCCTAGAGACCTTGCAGGCCAGGCCAGTTACTCAGTCCATGGACACTGCTGCGGCAATGTTCCCCGGTCCCCCTCAGTTGGAGTTAATTCGTGCTTCAAGGGGGTCCCAGGCATCTCAGCCTGACGGCTCTGATTCAGATGACAGTCCCAGGCAGCCTAAGCGTGCTCGCTGGGAGAGACCCTCCACGTCATCACGCGGATCAGGGTCTCAACGAGAAGAGTCTCTACATGATGAGACAGAGGAGGGGGATCAGGAGTCTAATCCTGAAACCGCTCTCAATCTGGATACTCCTGATGGTGACGCCATGGTAAATGACCTTATAGGGGCCATCAATAGTCTATTGGAAATTTCTCCCCCTGCCCCTTCTGCAGAGGAGGCAGCTGCACAGCAGGAGAAGTTCCATTTCAGGTATCCCAAGCCTAAACTGAGTACTTTTCTGGACCACGCTGACTTCAGAGAATCAGTCCAGAAACACCATGCCTACCCAGATAAGCGTTTCTCCAAACGTCTTAAGGATACACGTTATCCCTTTCCCCCTGACGTGGTCAAACGCTGGACCCAGTGTCCAAAGGTGGATCCCCCAATCTCCAGGCTTGCAGCTAGATCCATAGTTGCAGTGGAAGATGGGGCTTCACTTAAAGATGCCAATGACAGACAGATGGACCTTTGGTTAAAGTCTGTCTATGAAGCTATCGGCGCGTCGTTTGCTCCAGCATTCGCGGCCGTGTGGGCACTCCAAGCTATTTCAGCTGGCCTGGCACAGGTGGACTCTATCATATGTCCAGCAGTGCCGCGAGTAGCGTCCCTAACCTCGCAAATGTCTGCGTTTGCGACTTACGCTATCAACGCTGTCCTGGACTCTACAAGCCGTACCTCAATTGCGTCTGCCAACTCTGTTGTCTTGCGCAGAGCCTTGTGGTTAAAGGAATGGAAAGCGGATTCTGCTTCCAAAAAATGTTTAACCAGCTTGCCACTATCTGTAGATAGACTGTTTGGTGAACAATTGGCTGAAATCATTAAGCAATCCAAGGGTAAGGACTCCTCCTTACCCCAGCCCAGATCAAGCAAACCTCAACAGAGGAAGTGGCAGTCGAGGTTTCGGTCCTTTCGAGGCTCCAGCAAGACCCAATTCTCCTCGTCCAAAGGGACTCAGAAGGAGCAAAGGAGCTCAGATTCCTGGCGGGCTCATTCACGCCCCAAGAAAGCAACCGGAGGAACCGCTTCCAAGGCGGCTGCCTCATGACTTTCGGCCTCAGCCCTCCGCATCCTCGGTCGGTGGCAGGCTCTCCCGCTTTTGCGACATTTGGCTGCCACAGGTCAAAGACCGGTGGGTAGCAGACATTTTGTCTCACGGGTACAGGATAGAGTTCAGTTCTCGTCCTCCGCCTCGGTTCTTCAGAACCTCCCCACATCCCGACCGAGCAGATGCCCTTCTGCAGGCGGTGTGCTCACTAAAAGCAGAAGGAGTGGTGATCCCTGTTCCTCTGCAGGAACAAGGGCAAGGTTTTTACTCCAATCTCTTCGTGGTTCCAAAAAAGGACGGCTCGTTCCGTCCTGTTCTGGACCTAAAGCTGCTCAACAAGCATGTGAACGCCAGGCGGTTCCGGATGGAATCCCTCCGCTCTGTCATTGCCTCAATGTCTCAAGGAGATTTCCTTGCATCAATAGACATCAAAGATGCTTATCTCCACGTGCCGATTGCTACAGAGCACCAACGTTTTCTACGTTTCGTGATAGGAGACGACCATCTCCAGTTCGTAGCTCTGCCATTTGGTCTGGCGACAGCCCCACGGGTTTTCACCAAGGTCATGGCGGCAGTGGTAGCAGTCTTACATTCTCAGGGACATTCGGTGATCCCTTACTTAGACGATCTACTTTTCAAAGCACCCTCTCAAGAGGCATGCCAACACAGCCTGAATGTTGCGCTTGAGACTCTCCAGACTTTCGGGTGGATCATCAACTTTTCAAAGTCAAACTTGGCACCGACTCAATCACTAACGTATCTTGGCATGGAGTTTCATACTCTCTCAGCGATAGTGAAGCTTCCGCTGGACAAGCAGCGGTCTCTACAGACAGGGGTGCAGTCTCTCCTTCAGGGTCAGTCGCACCCCTTAAGGCGCCTCATGCACTTCCTAGGGAAGATGGTGGCAGCAATGGAGGCAGTCCCGTTCGCGCAGTTTCATCTGCTTCCACTTCAATGGGACATTCTCCGCCAATGGGACGGGAAGACAACTTCCCTGGACAGGAAAGTCTCCCTTTCTCAGACGGCCAAGGATTCTCTGCTATGGTGGCTTCTTCCCACCTCATTAACGCAGGGAAGATCATTCCTGCCCCCATCCTGGGCAGTGGTCACGACAGACGCGAGTCTGTCAGGGTGGGGAGCAGTTTTTCTCCACCACAGGGCTCAAGGGATGTGGACTCAGCAGGAGTCCACCCTTCAGATCAATGTTCTGGAAATCAGGGCAGTGTATCTTGCCCTATTAGCCTTCCAGCAGTGGCTGGAAGGAAAGCAGATCCGAATTCAGTCGGACAACTCCACAGCGGTGGCATACATCAACCACCAAGGAGGGACACGCAGTCGGCAAGCCTTCCAGGAAGTCAGGAGGATTCTGATGTGGGTAGAGGAAAGAGCATCCACCATATCAGCAGTTCACATCCCGGGCGTAGAAAACTGGGAAGCAGACTTCCTCAGTCGCCAGGGCATGGACGCAGGGGAATGGTCCCTTCACCCGGACGTGTTTCAGGAAATCTGCCGCCGCTGGGGGGTGCCGGACGTCGACCTAATGGCGTCTCGGCACAACAACAAGGTCCCGACCTTCATAGCGCGGTCTCGCGATCAAAGAGCTCTGGCAGCAGACGCCTTAGTGCAAGATTGGTCGCAGTTCCGGCTCCCTTATGTGTTTCCACCTCTGGCACTCTTGCCCAGAGTGTTACGCAAGATCAGATCCGATTGCGGCCGCGTCATACTCGTCGCCCCAGACTGGCCGAGGAGGTCGTGGTACCCGGATCTGTGGCATCTCACGGTCGGCCAACCGTGGGCACTACCAGACCGTCCAGACTTACTGTCCCAAGGGCCGTTTTTCCATCGGAATTCTGCGGCCCTGAACCTGACTGTGTGGCCATTGAGTCCTGGATCCTAGCGTCTTCAGGATTATCCCAAGGGGTCGTGGCCACCATGAGACAGGCTAGGAAGTCCACTTCTGCTAAGATCTACCACAGAACGTGGAAGATTTTCTTATCCTGGTGCTCTGTACAAGGAGTATCTCCCTGGCCATTCGCGTTACCTGTCTTTCTTTCCTTCCTGCAATCTGGGTTGGACAAGGGCTTGTCGCTCGGCTCCCTTAAAGGGCAAGTCTCGGCACTATCCGTGTTTTTTCAGAAGCGTCTAGCACGACTTTCTCAGGTGCGCACGTTCCTGCAGGGGGTTTGTCATATCGTACCTCCGTACAGGCGGCCGTTAGATCCGTGGGATCTAAACAAGGTCCTTGTTGCTCTCCAGAAGCCGCCCTTCGAGCCTCTGAGGGATGTGTCACTTTCTCGACTCTCACAGAAAGTGGCCTTTCTGGTAGCGGTCACGTCTCTTCGGAGAGTGTCTGAACTAGCAGCGCTGTCATCCAAAGCTCCTTTCCTGGTGTTCCACCAGGACAAGGTAGTGCTGCGCCCCATTCAGGAGTTTCTCCCTAAGGTGGTATCCTCTTTTCATCTTAATCAGGATATCTCCTTGCCTTCCTTTTATCCGCATGCAGTTCATCGGTATGAAAAGGATTTACATTTGTTGGATCTGGTGAGAGCACTCAGAATCTACATTTCCCGCACGGCGCCCCTGCGCCGCTCGGAGGCACTCTTTGTCCTTGTCGCTGGTAAGCGCAAAGGGTCGCAGGCTTCCAAAGCCACCCTGGCTCGATGGATCAAAGAACCAATTCTTGAAGCCTACCGTTCTGCTGGGCTTCCGGTTCCATCAGGGCTGAAGGCCCATTCTACCAGAGCCGTGGGTGCGTCCTGGGCATTACGACACCAGGCTACGGCTCAACAGGTGTGCCAGGCAGCTACCTGGTCGAGTCTGCACACTTTCACCAAACATTATCAGGTGCATACCTATGCTTCGGCGGACGCCAGCCTAGGTAGAAGAGTCCTGCAGGCGGCAGTTGCCTCCCCGTAGGGGAGGGCTGTCTTTGCAGCTCTAACATGAGGTATTTCTTTACCCACCCAGGGACAGCTTTTGGACGTCCCAATCGTCTGGGTCTCCCAATGGAGCGCCGAAGAAGAAGGGAATTTTGTTACCGTAAATTCCTTTTCTTCTAGCTCCTATTGGGAGACCCAGCACCCGCCCTGTTGTCCTTCGGGATTTTTGGTTGTTTTTCGGGTACACATGTTGTTCATGTTGAATGGTTTTCAGTTCTCCGATGTTACTTCGGAGTGAATTTGTTTAAACCAGTTCTTGGCTTTCCTCCTTCTTGCTTTTGCACTAAAACTGGTGAGCCAGTGATCCCACTGGGGGTGTATAGCCAGAAGGGGAGGGGCCTTACACTTTTTAGTGTAATGCTTTGTGTGGCCTCCGGAGGCAGTGCTATACACCCAATCGTCTGGGTCTCCCAATAGGAGCTAGAAGAAAAGGAATTTACGGTAAGTAACAAAATTCCCTTCTTCTTATCCCTAGAATATGCAACCATAGAAATCTACAATAGAAAACAAGTAACCTAGCCGTCCTGCGAGGCCCCAGGTATGCGTTCTAGGGTTATCCACCAAACAGATGCACAGATACTGCTGGACCGCTGTCCCAGAGTGAGGACATGTCATGGGGGGATGGGATAGTACAGAACAGACCCTCACATCGTAGAATCATTACGTTTTATTATAAAACAAACTGGCTGGGCTGATAGACGTATGTACAGAAGGACCACCGCCACTCCAGTGTGGAGGACAAGGACTTCCACTACATCCTTTACACAGGGGGCTGGATGGCATGAGGTCGAGTTATGTGAAGAGCCGGATTGTAGAGTCAGCTCCAGAAGAGAAGATCCAAGGCTGTGTGGGGTGGAAGACTACATCCAAGACGCCAAGATCGCGGGTGATATCATGTCCTCGGAGGACCTTCACGGGAACTATGAGAGGATTCTGCAGGAGATCGCTGCAAGACAAGAGACATTGGTCAGTTCATCCCACCCCGACAGCAGACCCTCCCCCACCACTGTGACATCACACTTACTTGTAGACCATGCCATGGCACACAATGACACTGCCATCATCAGAGCCAGAGGCGAAGAGCGGGTACTGTCGGTGGAAGGCCACGGCCCTCAGGGCTTTCTTGTGATGTCTGTAAAGTAAACAACATCTCCAGCAGCAGCTTCATTAACTCAATGCCCCCATAACCAGTGCAGCCCTCTCCTCACATCCTACCTGAGCACCTTGTAGGGCTTCGTGGAGAGATCCATGTCAAACCAGGCCAACTTAGAATCATAACTTCCATAGATCAGATTATCACCTGAGAAGACACGAGAAGTTGTGGCTCAGATCTAGTCTACAGGAGAAGCCCCCCAAATCATACTGCAGCACAGTACCCCATTACTAACCCGCAGGGTGGATGGCGATGCTGGAAATCCACTTGCAGTTGGCGAGCAGCTTCTTGGTCAGCTCCTGCTTCAGCAGATTGTAGACTCTGATGTAGCGCTGTGTGGCCACAAAGAAGAACGGGCGAGTGGGGTGGAATTGGACGCGCTGGACCTGACCTTTGTTTTTACGGAATGGGTTTTGACTGCGTCTGCGGCTGAGCTGATGAATCAGGACCTGAGAGTTTCCATTATCTGGAAGGACCACTGCAAAATAATCCCCACGTCCGTGCCACGTCACCTGCTTCACCGCCTGTGGGAAGGGAAACCATAACCATGTGAGGCGCAGCGGAGGCTGCAGGAAACTCTACCTGTCCTGGAGGTTCCTACCTTCTCATGGTGGAGCCGGAGCCGCAATCCCTGCTCAAAATCTGCCCCCTCTGCTGCCACCCAGGTCACCGGCTGCTGCTTCTGCTCCTCCGGTGACTTGTACCCCTCCAATTGCTGATCGGTGGAACTGCAAAGAAGACGGTCTCCAAGGCCGGGATTCACGATGACAACTGAGCTCTCCCTGAGCAAAACAATCAGTGTGACAGCACAAGTTAGAGCAGGCCGAAGCTGCAGCCTTCCAATAATAACCGGCAGAATAGTGAGCGCAGCTCTGGAGTATAATACAGGATGTATGTAACTCAGGATCAGTAATGTATGTACACAGTGACTGCACCAGCAGAATAGTGAGTGCAGCTCTGGAGTATAATACAGGATGTATGTAACTCAGGATCAGTAATGTATGTACACAGTGATTGCTCCAGCAGAATAGTGAGTGCAGCTCTGGAGTATAATACAGGATGTAACTCAGGATCAGTAATGTAATGTATGTACACAGTGATTGCTCCAGCAGAATAGTGAGTGCAGCTCTGGAGTATAATACAGGATGTATGTAACTCAGGATCAGTAATGTATGTACACAGTGACTGCACTAGCAGAATAGTGAGTGCAGCTCTGAAGTAGGATCAGTAATGTATGTGTACAATGAGTACAGCTCTGGATAGCCATACAGGATACTCACACACACGCAGCCACCAATACCAGTGAGGCGTTCGGGTTCCAGTTCACACTTTTGATGGCCCCGTCCAGCTGAATAGTTTTCATGCAACGACCAGAACAAATTTCCCAAAACTTGATTGTTGCGTCATCAGAGCCTAAGACCAAAACCAGCAGGGTCACGCTTTTGCAAACTGCCACCACTTACCAGGGGCTGCAGACTACGGTTTGTCCTTGGTGCCTTTAAGGTTTAAGTATGCTTTTTATGAGTCCGTTAGTCCAGCAAGCCTGATAATCCAGAATAACAATCTGACCCTGGCAGAACCTCGGTGCTGGTGCATGGGAGCCACCGCTGGAGTAATCCTCATCCTCCAAAGTGGTGTAAATAGTGTCGGCTCCACGGATGACGACAGAGGACATAATACAGAAATACTGGAAAAAAACTGATTGTGAAGCCACGTACCTGAGACGATCCACTGCCCGGAGGGGGAGACACTGATACAGCGCACAAGGGATGTGTGACCACGATAAATCTGCGGGGATCAGGGAAAGGGAGAGCAATCAGCAAAGGAGCAAAGATGGCTCTGAGCAGAGGCAAGAACCATGAGCGGAGGAAAACTAGCAAAATCCGGGGAGCGGCTGGAAGCACAGACTCACCATGGACTGTGTGGTGGGGAACGGCTGCAGATCCCGGGGTTTGGGTAGTTTGGGGATCAGATCCTCGGGGTCCACATTGACCTGTATGATACAAGCACAGATGAGCCGGACATTTCTGGAAGTGCAGCGCTCTCGTCTGGTGGCCACTTACCCTCATCTTCCTCTGCCGAGGACACAAGTACAGGTCCAAACAGCGCTCAAATCTCTCGTGTATGAAGCGGGCATACGCGGGAACGGAGCGCAGGGCACTGTACCGCTTGGGAAGGAACGGCAGCTTCCGGTCTTCAGGATCCTGCTGCTCCCAGGCCAATTTCTACAGAGGAACGAGGAGATATTGGACATGATGCCGCCGCACACAAATAGCAAGAGGTGGTCAATCACAGACATCGCACCTCCTCCTCGGTCATCAGATACTCCGGAGGGGGGTTATAAGATTCTTCATGTCCTGGGAGTGGCAGCCGCGGAGCCGGAACGTGCATCTTATGCCTCCCGAGTATGGCGTTAGGATCCTCCTGAGCCCACAGGTCATAGTAAGTGGGGGTGTCATCTCGAGGCTTCCGAGGACGGATCCAGCCCATCTTAATGGCATGAACCAACTTAGAAACCTGAAACCAGCAACAAATGTGATCACTGAAGAAGTTCTGCAGCAGCCGCCAGGACACCAATGGCCAAAATGTTGTTACCTTCTCCTTCTCAATGAGGGATGGAATGAAGCTTTTCTTGTCCGCCGGCCGGTTGGTGACAGGATGGATCATGGTCTCATGTGTGAAGAAATCCACCGATGGCTGCAGGAAAAGATCACAGGTCGTCAGCCCGAGAGGAGAAAAGTAATGGTCAGACAGTATACAGGACAGAGGACAACTGCAGCGACCACTGGGAGGGGCAGAACGGCTGCAGCGACCACTGGGAGGGGCAGAACGGCTGCAGCGACCACTGGGAGGGGCAGAACGGCTGCAGCGACCACTGGGAGGGGCAGAACGGCTGCAGCGACCACTGGGAGGGGCAGAACGGCTGCAGCGACCACTGGGAGGGGCAGAACGGCTGCAGCGACCACTGGGAGGGGCAGAACGGCTGCAGCGACCACTGGGAGGGGCAGAACGGCTGCAGCGACCACTGGGAGGGGCAGAACGGCTGCAGCGACCACTGGGAGGGGCAGAACGGCTGCAGCGACCACTGGGAGGGGCAGGGGGCAGGATGAATCCTGCAACTACTGGGAGGGGCAAGAAGACTACTGGGAAAGATAGGGGTGGTGTTCAAGAAGACTGCAGTGATGATTGGGGAAGACTGTAGTGGGGGGGAGGGAGAGTGGGCGCGTCAGGAGTGGGTCCAGCACAGTTTAACTTAATGGCAGCAATTTATTTAACAAAGGGAACAAAGCCTCAGGTGCGTATATATTCCAATCGGCCGTGTGCTTGTATACATGTACACTGTGTTCCAAATTATTATGCAAAAAAATATTTTTTCATATTTTCCTAAATTAACTTTCTGAATTGCAGTCATTGTTATTTTCCAGTCTCTACTATTCGAGTATAATTGAAATGTTTTTGATGCCTATGAAAACAGTATATTTTTAAAACTAATAAACACTCAAAATGTGTGTTCCAAATTATTATGCAGAGCAGAGTTTTCAACCTTTTTATTTTTAAAAACAAAATGGTGAATTGTGAAATTATACGCATTATCAGCTTATTACAAAATGAAATCAAACAGTTTTCAAGTCAATACTTAATTCTAGGTGATGTTACATTTGCACATAGGACCCCTTGTTTGAAAGAAGCTTCTGAACTCTCTCGTCCATTGAATTTGTCAGTTTTTGGATGGTTTGTGCTTCAATTGTTTTGCATGTGGACAGAATACCCTCCCTGAGCTGTTTCTTAGATGTGAACTGCCTCCCGCCATCATAAACACTCCTTTTGATGATGCTCCAGAGGTTCTCAATGGGGTTGAGGTCAGGGGAAGATGGTGGCCACACCATAAGTTTGTCCTCTTTTATGCCCATAGCAGCCAGAGATGCAGATGTGTTATTTGCAGCATGAGACGGTGCATTATCATGCATGAAAATGATCTTGCTGCGGAATGCACGGTTCTTCCTCCTGAACCATGAGCAGGAAGTGCTGTTTTAGAAACTCCACAAATATTATGGAGTTCATCTTTACCCCTTCTGGGATCCTAAAGGGGCCGACAATCTCTCTCCCCATGATTTCAGCCCAAAACATTACTCCACCTCCTCCTTGTTGGCGCCTTAGCCATGTTTTCATGGGGTGTCCATCAACCAGCCATCCTCCCCTCCATCCATCTGGACCATCGAGTGTTGCACAACACTCATCGGTGAACAAAACAGTTTGGAAGTCAGTCTTCATGTATGGTTTGGCCACTGGAGCCGTTTCTGCTTGTGTGCAGTGGATAGAGGTGGCGACAGGATGGCTTACGCACAGCTGCAAACCTCTGAAGGACCCGGCATCTTGTTGTTCAAGGGACGTTGGAGGCACCAGCAGCTTCAAAAACTTGTCTGCTGCTATGACCAGGCATTATAGCAGCTGCTCTTTTAACCTGATGCAATTGCTTGTTGGAAAGAGTCCTCAATTTTTCCTTATCAGCATGCACACGCGTGTGCTGGGAATCAGCTACATACTTCTTGATTGTGCGATGATCAGGATGAAGTGTCTTGGCAATGTTGATTGTAGTCATGCCTTCACCTAAATACTCCACAATTTGTTGCTTCTCAGCAGCCGAAACATCCTTTTTCTTTCCCATTTTGGCAAAAAATGTAGCTGCTTAATAATGTGGAACAGCTTTCTTCAGTCGTCTTGCCTTTATTTGGACTCACCTAACGCCAAACTAATGTGCACAGGTCTCTGCAATTGCTTTCACTGATATAAAGAGCCCTAACACCATCACCAGCAATGATATAAAGAGCCCGGACACCATCACCAGCATGAGTTTAATGACAAACAAAAAATGTCTAACCTTATCACTCCTAAACTCTATTTGCATAATAATTTGGAACACAGTGTAGATTATATATTCCCTTCGGCTGCACACTTGTATACGTATATGGTATATATTCCCATCTCCCGTGCAGGGTGCACTTTTTGTCTCCTCGGCCATTAAAAATTTCGTCCAGACCTCAGAGACGTTACTGTACCTCATATGGATCAAAGTTCACATCCCCAAACTGTCCTCGCTGCAGCCGGTCAACCAGATCCACCTGCTCGTCGGTCAGCTTTATGTCCTGGCCGGTTTTCTTATCGTGAACGGTTCGCCTGTAAGAAGAAGAAGAAAAGAAAGAGTCAAATCAATGGGGATGATGGGGCGATGGGGCCCTGGGGCAGGAGGGGGCAATGGGGTCCTGGGGCAGGAAGGGGGCCCTGGGGCAGGAAGGGGGCAATGGGGCAGGAGGGGGGCGATGGGGCCCTGGGGCAGGAGGGGGGCAATGGGGTCCTGGGGCAGGAAGGGGGCCCTGGGGCAGGAGGGGGGCGATGGGGCTGGAGGGGGCGATGGGGCCCTGGGACGTCTTCTAAAGAACGACACAAGCGTCAATAGGACGTAATCTACTCTGTCCTGAATGGCGGTATGTACCCCATGATGTGATCCACCTGATCACCTCCAGGACACACTCACCAGTAATCTGGATTCTCCATCTTGTCCAAAAACTCTTCCAGTTGGTCTTTATTCCGCAATGGTTTGAAGATCTTCTTCCCATCTAGGTCGTACCCAATGTGAGGGAAATCCTTGTACCATTCCATGGGAATATTCCCCACAGTGTTCCTGATGTCCTGAGAAGGAAAAAGATCCCCAGATGAGAAGGGATCAAACACGATAACACATGTGATCTACAGTCAGTCCAACAGATCCCAGCACAACCCCAGAAGCCACGGCTCCAGGATCGTGATCCAACATGGAAGAGAAGGTGTCCTGCAGAAGGGGACGTGCGTCTCGTGCGTGTGCGTCTTGCAGGGGGAGCGCGGGTCTTACATATTCCCATGATGGGGACAATCATTTCTTGGTAGCAAGTAGAGAGAATCTGTCTTCCAGTCTATACCAATTTTCTGCCTCGCAACCGACCCTGTCCCTGTTTGGTCTGTCGCTGTCTTTATGGTGGACAGAGTCAAAGCTAAGAGGTCGGAGGCCTCTTGCCTGAAGACCTCAAGTATAGACTGCTGGCACCAGATATCTTCCGCGCTCATAAGCTCCAGCCATGAGATGTGAATAACACCGCACAATATCACACACTGGAAAACACAACTGAGGGAAACAAATCCCCAAAAAGTGTTTGGTATTTCCAATAAGTTTCCAATCTAACGGTGAATTCCGAAAGAACCATGAGAGGGACCGATAAGGGTTAACGCTGCGCCTGGTTAGGAAGCACAGGCCAGTCTAGGCTGTTAAATCCCACAGCCGTCTGGGGACTCCCTTCCCCCCCTCTTCCAGCTTCCGATGGAGCCCCCCTCACTTGTGTCTGCTGCCGGCTGAGGGAGGAACCAGACTCACTCTCAAGGGTCACTATAAAAAGTCAATCACAGCTGCAGCTCCGCCAGACGGCTGCACTCCACACGTGCGAGATACCAGGACGCAGAGAGAGGAGGAGATGGACCGCGCGCCAGAGACACAGAGGAGGCAGTGACAGCGCCGGCCCGATCACAGGTGGAAATCAAACCTATAGAAGAGCACTCATCCCCCAGTGTCGCGGCTTCATCATGTCGTTTGCGATGCTCCGCCATGCCCCTCCTGCCCGCTTTCTCTACCCGGACATCAGCATGCTTTCTGACGATGAGGACAGTAGCAGTGACAGCTCCGGCTGTGGCGACAAAGGCTTCCATCACTCAGGAGGTGGAGGTAAAAGGGCAGATAAAAAGTGTCCGCGACTGCATCGAGAACCACGTCAGCGACATACGGCCAACGCCCGCGAGAGAGACCGGACCAACAGCGTCAACAACGCCTTCACCGCCCTGCGCACACTCATCCCCACCGAACCTGCGGACCGTAAGCTATCCAAGATAGAGACTCTACGCCTGGCGTCCAGCTACATCTCACATCTGGGAAATGTACTACTGCTCGGAGACACGTGTGGAGATGGACAACCCTGCCACACAAGCACGCCATACTACCCGCATCACCCCACCACTGCCAGCCCCAAACACCGGGAGCCCGAGCACGGCCAACCCAAGCAGATCTGCACCTTCTGCCTCAGCAACCAGAGGAAGCAGGTGAGCACCGCCCGCTGATGTGTCAGACGCCTCTGCGATGTCAGCTTATACCATCCTGTCCGTAAACGCGCTGCCCCAAGAGGGATCGCAGTGCCACCCAAAGAGCGCCGCGCTGCCCCAAGAGGGCCCGATGTGCTGCCCTGAGAGGACATGCCGTTGCCACACTACCCCAAGGAGGTCTGCTGTGCCGCCCCGAGATGGCCCGCCGCCCTGAGAGGGCCCGCTGAACCGCCCCAAAAGGGCCGCGCCTCCGCGATAGAGCCTGCAGCCATGCCACCCCAAGAAGGCCCGATGTGCTGGCCTGAAAGGGCCTGCCGTCGCCGCACTGCTCCGAGAGGTCCCATTGCCATACCGCCCCGAGAGGGCCTGCTGTGCCACACCACACTAAGAGGGCCCATCCTCCCTCACCCCCCTCCTGGGTATATACTATATACATCCCTACAGGACAGGACTAGAAGTGTCCGCTCCTCCTCACCCCCCTCCTGGGTATATACTATATACATCACTACAGGACAGGACTAGAGGTGTCCGCTCCTCCTCACCCTCCTCCTGGGTATATACTATATACATCCCTACAGGGAGGACTAGAGGTGTCCGCTCCTCCTCACCCTCCTCCTGGGTATATACTATATACATCACTACAGGACAGGACTAGAGGTGTCCGCTCCTCCTCACCCTCCTCCTGGGTATATACTATATACATCACTACAGGACAGGACTAGAAGTGTCCGCTCCTCCTCACCCCCCTCCTGGGTATATACTATATACATCACTACAGGACAGGACTAGAAGTGTCTGCTCCCCCTCACCCTCCTCCTGGGTATATACTATATACATCACTACAGGACAGGACTAGAAGTGTCCGCTCCTCCTCACCCCCCTCCTGGGTATATACTATATACATCACTACAGGACAGGACTAGAGGTGTCCGCTCCTCCTCACCCCCCTCCTGGGTATATACTATATACATCCCTACAGGGAGGACTAGAAGTGTCCGCTCCTCCTCACCCCCCTCCTGGGTATATACTATATACATCCCTACAGGGAGGACTAGAGGTGTCCACTCCTCCTCACCCCCCTCCTGGGTATATACTATATACATCCCTACAGGGAGGACTAGAGGTGTCCACTCCTCCTCACCCTCCTCCTGGGTATATACTATATACATCCCTACAGGGAGGACTAGAAGTGTCCGCTCCTCCTCACCCCCCTCCTGGGTATATACTATATACATCCCTACAGGGAGGACTAGAGGTGTCCGCTCCTCCTCACCCCCCTCCTGGGTATATACTATATACATCCCTACAGGGAGGACTAGAGGTGTCCGCTCCTCCTCACCCCCCTCCTGGGTATATACTATATACATCACTACAGGACAGGACTAGAAGTGTCCGCTCCTCCTCACCCCCCTCCTGGGTATATACTATATACATCACTACAGGACAGGACTAGAGGTGTCCGCTCCTCCTCACCCCCCTCCTGGGTATATACTATATACATCACTACAGGGAGGACTAGAAGTGTCCGCTCCTCCTCACCCCCCTCCTGGGTATATACTATATACATCACTACAGGACAGGACTAGAAGTGTCCGCTCCTCCTCACCCCCCTCCTGGGTATATACTATATACATCACTACAGGACAGGACTAGAAGTGTCTGCTCCTCCTCACCCCCCTCCTGGGTATATACTATATACATCACTACAGGACAGGACTAGAAGTGTCTGCTCCTCCTCACCCCCCTCCTGGGTATATACTATATACATCACTACAGGGAGGACTAGAAGTGTCCGCTCCTCCTCACCCTCCTCCTGGGTATATACTATATACATCACTACAGGGAGGACTAGAGGTGTCCGCTCCTCCTCACCCTCCTCCTGGGTATATACTATATACATCACTACAGGGAGGACTAGAGGTGTCCGCTCCTCCTCACCCCCCTCCTGGGTATATACTATATACATCACTACAGGGAGGACTAGAAGTGTCCGCTCCTCCTCACCCTCCTCCTGGGTATATACTATATACATCACTACAGGGAGGACTAGAAGTGTCCGCTCCTCCTCACCCCCCTCCTGGGTATATACTATATACATCACTACAGGGAGGACTAGAAGTGTCCGCTCCTCCTCACCCCCCTCCTGGGTATATACTATATACATCACTACAGGGAGGACTAGAAGTGTCCGCTCCTCCTCACCCCCCTCCTGGGTATATACTATATACATCACTACAGGGAGGACTAGAAGTGTCCGCTCCTCCTCACCCCCCTCCTGGGTATATACTATATACATCACTACAGGACAGGACTAGAAGTGTCCGCTCCTCCTCACCCCCCTCCTGGGTATATACTATATACATCACTACAGGGAGGACTAGAAGTGTCCGCTCCTCCTCACCCCCCTCCTGGGTATATACTATATACATCACTACAGGACAGGACTAGAAGTGTCCGCTCCTCCTCACCCTCCTCCTGGGTATATACTATATACATCACTACAGGACAGGACTAGAAGTGTCCGCTCCTCCTCACCCCCCTCCTGGGTATATACTATATACATCACTACAGGGAGGACTAGAAGTGTCCGCTCCTCCTCACCCCCCTCCTGGGTATATACTATATACATCACTACAGGACAGGACTAGAAGTGTCTGCTCCTCCTCACCCCCCTCCTGGGTATATACTATATACATCACTACAGGGAGGACTAGAGGTGTCCGCTCCTCCTCACCCCCCTCCTGGGTATATACTATATACATCACTACAGGGAGGACTAGAGGTGTCCGCTCCTCCTCACCCCCCTCCTGGGTATATACTATATACATCACTACAGGGAGGACTAGAAGTGTCCGCTCCTCCTCACCCCCCTCCTGGGTATATACTATATACATCACTACAGGGAGGACTAGAGGTGTCCGCTCCTCCTCACCCCCCTCCTGGGTATATACTATATACATCACTACAGGGAGGACTAGAGGTGTCCGCTCCTCCTCACCCCCCTCCTGGGTATATACTATATACATCACTACAGGGAGGACTAGAAGTGTCCGCTCCTCCTCACCCCCCTCCTGGGTATATACTATATACATCACTACAGGACAGGACTAGAAGTGTCCGCTCCTCCTCACCCCCCTCCTGGGTATATACTATATACATCACTACAGGGAGGACTAGAGGTGTCCGCTCCTCCTCACCCCCCTCCTGGGTATATACTATATACATCACTACAGGACAGGACTAGAAGTGTCCGCTCCTCCTCACCCCCCTCCTGGGTATATACTATATACATCACTACAGGGAGGACTAGAAGTGTCCGCTCCTCCTCACCCCCCTCCTGGGTATATACTATATACATCACTACAGGACAGGACTAGAAGTGTCCGCTCCTCCTCACCCCCCTCCTGGGTATATACTATATACATCACTACAGGGAGGACTAGAAGTGTCCGCTCCTCCTCACCCTCCTCCTGGATATATACTATATACATCACTACAGGGAGGACTAGAAGTGTCCGCACCTCCTCACCCCCCTCCTGGGTATATACTATATACATCACTACAGGACAGGACTAGAAGTGTCCGCTCCTCCTCACCCCCCTCCTGGGTATATACTATATACATCACTACAGGGAGGACTAGAAGTGTCCGCTCCTCCTCACCCTCCTCCTGGGTATATACTATATACATCACTACAGGACAGGACTAGAAGTGTCCGCTCCTCCTCACCCCCCTCCTGGGTATATACTATATACATCACTACAGGACAGGACTAGAAGTGTCCGCTCCTCCTCACCCCCCTCCTGGGTATATACTATATACATCACTACAGGACAGGACTAGAAGTGTCCGCTCCTCCTCACCCCCCTCCTGGGTATATACTATATACATCACTACAGGACAGGACTAGAAGTGTCCGCTCCTCCTCACCCTCCTCCTGGGTATATACTATATACATCACTACAGGGAGGACTAGAAGTGTCCGCTCCTCCTCACCCCCCTCCTGGGTATATACTATATACATCACTACAGGGAGGACTAGAAGTGTCCGCTCCTCCTCACCCCCCTCCTGGGTATATACTATATACATCACTACAGGGAGGACTAGAAGTGTCCGCTCCTCCTCACCCCCCTCCTGGGTATATACTATACACATCACTACAGGGAGGACTAGAAGTGTCCGCTCCTCCTCACCCTCCTCCTGGGTATATACTATATACATCACTACAGGACAGGACTAGAAGTGTCCGCTCCTCCTCACCCTCCTCCTGGGTATATACTATATACATCACTACAGGACAGGACTAGAAGTGTCCGCTCCTCCTCACCCCCCTCCTGGGTATATACTATATACATCACTACAGGGAGGACTAGAAGTGTCCGCTCCTCCTCACCCCCCTCCTGGGTATATACTATATACATCACTACAGGACAGGACTAGAAGTGTCCGCTCCTCCTCACCCCCCTCCTGGGTATATACTATATACATCACTACAGGGAGGACTAGAAGTGTCCGCTCCTCCTCACCCTCCTCCTGGATATATACTATATACATCACTACAGGGAGGACTAGAAGTGTCCGCACCTCCTCACCCCCCTCCTGGGTATATACTATATACATCACTACAGGACAGGACTAGAAGTGTCCGCTCCTCCTCACCCCCCTCCTGGGTATATACTATATACATCACTACAGGGAGGACTAGAAGTGTCCGCTCCTCCTCACCCTCCTCCTGGGTATATACTATATACATCACTACAGGACAGGACTAGAAGTGTCCGCTCCTCCTCACCCCCCTCCTGGGTATATACTATATACATCACTACAGGACAGGACTAGAAGTGTCCGCTCCTCCTCACCCCCCTCCTGGGTATATACTATATACATCACTACAGGACAGGACTAGAAGTGTCCGCTCCTCCTCACCCCCCTCCTGGGTATATACTATATACATCACTACAGGACAGGACTAGAAGTGTCCGCTCCTCCTCACCCTCCTCCTGGGTATATACTATATACATCACTACAGGGAGGACTAGAAGTGTCCGCTCCTCCTCACCCCCCTCCTGGGTATATACTATATACATCACTACAGGGAGGACTAGAAGTGTCCGCTCCTCCTCACCCCCCTCCTGGGTATATACTATATACATCACTACAGGGAGGACTAGAAGTGTCCGCTCCTCCTCACCCCCCTCCTGGGTATATACTATACACATCACTACAGGGAGGACTAGAAGTGTCCGCTCCTCCTCACCCTCCTCCTGGGTATATACTATATACATCACTACAGGACAGGACTAGAAGTGTCCGCTCCTCCTCACCCTCCTCCTGGGTATATACTATATACATCACTACAGGACAGGACTAGAAGTGTCCGCTCCTCCTCACCCTCCTCCTGGGTATATACTATATACATCACTACAGGGAGGACTAGAAGTGTCCGCTCCTCCTCACCCCCCTCCTGGGTATATACTATATACATCACTACAGGACAGGACTAGAAGTGTCCGCTCCTCCTCACCCTCCTCCTGGGTATATACTATATACATCACTACAGGACAGGACTAGAAGTGTCCGCTCCTCCTCACCCCCCTCCTGGGTATATACTATATACATCACTACAGGACAGGACTAGAAGTGTCCGCTCCTCCTCACCCCCCTCCTGGGTATATACTATACACATCACTACAGGACAGGACTAGAAGTGTCCGCTCCTCCTCACCCTCCTCCTGGGTATATACTATATACATCACTACAGGACAGGACTAGAAGTGTCCGCTCCTCCTCACCCTCCTCCTGGGTATATACTATATACATCACTACAGGGAGGACTAGAAGTGTCCGCTCCTCCTCACCCCCCTCCTGGGTATATACTATATACATCACTACAGGGAGGACTAGAAGTGTCCGCTCCTCCTCACCCCCCTCCTGGGTATATACTATATACATCACTACAGGACAGGACTAGAAGTGTCCGCTCCTCCTCACCCCCCTCCTGGGTATATACTATATACATCACTACAGGGAGGACTAGAAGTGTCCGCTCCTCCTCACCCCCCTCCTGGGTATATACTATATACATCACTACAGGGAGGACTAGAAGTGTCCGCTCCTCCTCACCCCCCTCCTGGGTATATACTATATACATCACTACAGGGAGGACTAGAAGTGTCCGCTCCTCCTCACCCTCCTCCTGGGTATATACTATATACATCACTACAGGACAGGACTAGAAGTGTCCGCTCCTCCTCACCCTCCTCCTGGGTATATACTATATACATCACTACAGGACAGGACTAGAAGTGTCCGCTCCTCCTCACCCCACTCCTGGGTATATACTATATACATCACTACAGGGAGGACTAGAAGTGTCCGCTCCTCCTCACCCCCCTCCTGGATATATACTATATACATCACTACAGGGAGGACTAGAAGTGTCCGCTCCTCCTCACCCCCCTCCTGGGTATATACTATATACATCACTACAGGGAGGACTAGAAGTGTCCGCTCCTCCTCACCCCCCTCCTGGATATATACTATATACATTACTACAGGGAGGACTAGAAGTGTCCGCTCCTCCTCACCCCCCTCCTGGGTATATACTATATACATCCCTACAGGGAGGACTAGAGGTGTCCGCTCCTCCTCACCCCCCCTCCTGGGTATATACTATATACATCACTACAGGGAGGACTAGAAGTGTCCGCTCCTCCTCACCCCCTCCTGGGTATATACTATATACATCACTACAGGACAGGACTAGAAGTGTCCGCTCCTCCTCACCCCCCTCCTGGGTATATACTATATACATCACTACAGGGAGGACTAGAAGTGTCCGCTCCTCCTCACCCCCTCCTGGGTATATACTATATACATCACTACAGGACAGGACTAGAAGTGTCCGCTCCTCCTCACCCCCCCTCCTGGGTATATACTATATACATCACTACAGGACAGGACTAGAGGTGTCCGCTCCTCCTCACCCCCCTCCTGGGTATATACTATATACATCACTACAGGACAGGACTAGAAGTGTCCGCTCCTCCTCACCCCCCTCCTGGGTATATACTATATACATCACTACAGGACAGGACTAGAAGTGTCCGCTCCTCCTCACCCCCCTCCTGGGTATATACTATATACATCACTACAGGACAGGACTAGAAGTGTCCGCTCCTCCTCACCCCCCTCCTGGGTATATACTATATACATCACTACAGGACAGGACTAGAGGTGTCCGCTCCTCCTCACCCCCCTCCTGGGTATATACTATATACATCACTACAGGGAGGACTAGAGGTGTCCGCTCCTCCTCACCCCCCTCCTGGGTATATACTATATACATCACTACAGGGAGGACTAGAGGTGTCCGCTCCTCCTCACCCCCCTCCTGGGTATATACTATATTCATCACTACAGGG
Source organism: Anomaloglossus baeobatrachus (assembly GCF_048569485.1). NCBI lineage: Eukaryota > Metazoa > Chordata > Amphibia > Anura > Aromobatidae > Anomaloglossus > Anomaloglossus baeobatrachus. Next base: position 13,844,199 of record NC_134358.1, on the reverse strand, counting down.
AGGACTAGAAGTGTCCGCTCCTCCTCACCCCCTCCTGGGTATATACTATATACATCACTACAGGACAGGACTAGAGGTGTCCGCTCCTCATCACCCCCCTCCTGGGTATATACTATATACATCACTACAGGACAGGACTAGAAGTGTCCGCTCCTCCTCACCCCCCTCCTGGGTATATACTATATACATCACTACAGGGAGGACTAGAGGTGTCCGCTCCTCCTCACCCCCCTCCTGGGTATATACTATATACATCACTACAGGGAGGACTAGAAGTGTCCGCTCCTCCTCACCCCCTCCTGGGTATATACTATATACATCACTACAGGACAGGACTAGAGGTGTCCGCTCCTCCTCACCCCCTCCTGGGTATATACTATATACATCACTACAGGACAGGACTAGAGGTGTCCGCTCCTCCTCACCCCCCTCCTGGGTATATACTATATACATCACTACAGGGAGGACTAGAGGTGTCCGCTCCTCCTCACCCCCCTCCTGGGTATATACTATATACATCACTACAGGACAGGACTAGAGGTGTCCGCTCCTCCTCACCCCCCTCCTGGGTATATACTATATACATCACTACAGGGAGGACTAGAAGTGTCCGCTCCTCCTCACCCCCCTCCTGGGTATATACTATATACATCACTACAGGGAGGACTAGAAGTGTCCGCTCCTCCTCACCCCCTCCTGGGTATATACTATATACATCACTACAGGACAGGACTAGAGGTGTCCGCTCCTCCTCACCCCCCTCCTGGGTATATACTATATACATCACTACAGGACAGGACTAGAAGTGTCCGCTCCTCCTCACCCCCCCTCCTGGGTATATACTATATACATCACTACAGGACAGGACTAGAAGTGTCCGCTCCTCCTCACCCCCCTCCTGGGTATCTATATATATAATTGCCTTATTCTGTCTGTCTGTCTGTCTGTCTGTCTGTCTATCTGTCTGTCTGTCTGTCTGTCATGCTCCGAAATTGTGTCCTTACGGTGACACAAAGCTGATTGGCCGCTGGGCTCGCCATGGCCCCGCCCCCCCCACACGGATTGGCCTCTCGCCCCGGCTCTCTGCAGGCCCCGCCCCCCTCACGCAATGCACGCTCGCTCTGCCCCAACTGACACGGAGCCGCGACTCCCAGGTGAGTACACACACACACATCAGATCACACTCACTCTCACACTCACTCTCACACATCACATCCACACACTCACAACATGCTGGGATATCGCTTGCTTCTACACCGGCTCCGTCACGATCCCAGCAGCGCCAGACATAACCTTGCGATGCTGGCATCTTGACGGAGGCCGTGAAAGCTGGTAACCATTATACACATCGGGTAACTAAGGTCCCTTAGTTACCCGATGTGTATCATAGTTACCAGTGTACACCGGCTCACACTCACTCTCACACACATCACATCGCATCCACACATCTAGGTCCTGCAACGGCGGAAAATACAGACACATAACAGCACACACATAACAGCACACACATAACAGCACACACACATACACACACACACACATACACACACACAAATCAGATCACACACACCTCACACATCACATCGCATCCACATACTCACAACATCCTGGGATATCGCTTGCTTCTCGGCGGCGGGACTGTGCTGTTGTGATCTTCCAGGACCTGCGGGAGGATCACATGGCCAGAAGCATGTGATATCCCCGGATGTTGTGAGTATAAGCGCGTATGTGCGATATCGTCAGTGTCTGTGTGTGTGAGTGTATGCGATCGGGTGTGTGTGAGTGTATGCGATCGGGTGTGTGTGAGTGGATGCGATCGGGTGTGTGTGAGTGGATGCGATCGGGTGTGTGTGAGTGGATGCGATCGGGTGTGTGAGTGTCGGCAGAGGAGCACGGCGTGCTGGAGGAGGCTGGGAGCACAGAGGCTGATCATGGGGAAGGCTGGGAGGAGAGAGGCTGATGCTGGGGGAGGCTGGGAGGGGGAGGCTGGGACGAGGGAGGCTGATGCTGGTGGAGGCTGATGCTTGGGGAGGCTGATGCTGGGGGAGGCTGGAAGGAGAGAGGCTAATGCTGGTGGAGGCTGATGCTTGGGGAGGCTGATGCTGGGGGAGACTGGGAGGGGAAGGCTGATGCTGAGGGAGGCTGGGAGGAAGGAGGCTGGGAGGAGAGAGGCTGATCCTGGGGAAGGCTGGGAACGGGAGGCTGATGCTGAGGGAGGCTGGAAAGAGAGAGGCTGATGCTGGGGGAGGCTGGAAGGAGAGAGGCTGATGCTGGTGGAGGCTGATGCTTGGGGAGGCTGATGCTGGGGGAGACTGGGAGCGGAAGGCTGATGCTGAGGGAGGCTGGGAGGAAGGAGGCTGGGAGGAGAGAGGCTGATCCTGGGGAAGGCTGGGAAGGGGAGGCTGATGCTGGGGGAGGCTGGAAGGAGATAGGCTGATGCTGGTGGAGGCTGATGCATGGGGAGGCTGATGCTGGGGGAAACTGGGAGCGGAAGGCTGATGCTGAGGGAGGCTGGGAGGGGGAGGCTGGGAGGAAGGAGGCTGGGAGGAGAGAGGCTGATCCTGGGGAAGGCTGGGAAGGGGAGGCTGATGCTGAGGGAAGCTGGAAGGAGAGAGGCTGATGCTGGGGGAGGCTGGAAGGAGAGAGGCTGAGGCTGGGAGGAGAGAGGCTGATGCTGGGGAAGGCTGATGCTGAGAGAGGCTGGGAGGGGAAAGCTGATGCTCGGGAAGGCTGGGAGGACGGAGGCTGGGAGGAGAGAGGCTGACCCTGGGGAAGGCTGGGAGAGGGAGGCTGATGCTGTCGGAGGCTGATGCTGGGGGAGGCTGGAAGGAGAGAGGCTGATGCTGGTGGAGGCTGATGCTTGGGGAGGCTGGGAGAGGGAGGCTGATGCTGAGGGAGGCTGGGAGGAGGGAGGCTGGGCGAGGTTGGCTGAGAGAAGAGAGGCTGATGCACACACACACACACACACACACACACACACACGCGCGCGCACTGCACAACACACCACACACACACACACACACTGGGAACCACAAACAACTGCCCTACACAGACACCCACACACACAGACAACGCTGCACACACACAACACGCAACACACAAACACCGCGGCACACACAAATATACGCACATACCGCACAACACACACATTGCACAAAACATACCTCCCCCCAAAACACACCACACACACACAAACCGCGCAACACACACACACAACGCTACAGACACACAGCGCTCCACAAACAACGCAACACACGCAACACACATACAACACCGCTCTCACCCCCCGTCACACCCAGACAACACCCAGAACATGTACAGCGCCTACACAAACACTTGGTAACTAGACACAACAACATCTATATATATATATATAACAAAAATCATACATGAACTACACAATACGTAAATTCTAGAATACCCGATGCGTAGAATCGGGCCACCTTCTAGTATACTATATACATCACTACAGGACAGGACTAGAAGTGTCCGCTCCTCCTCACCCCCCTCCTGGGTATATACTATATACATCACTACAGGGAGGACTAGAGGTGTCCGCTCCTCCTCACCCCCCTCCTGGGTATATACTATATACATCACTACAGGGAGGACTAGAAGTGTCCGCTCCTCCTCACCCTCCTCCTGGGTATATACTATATACATCACTACAGGACAGGACTAGAAGTGTCCACTCCTCCTCACCCCCCTCCTGGGTATATACTATATACATCACTACAGGACAGGACTAGAAGTGTCCGCTCCTCCTCACCCCCCCTCCTGGGTATATACTATATACATCACTACAGGACAGGACTAGAAGTGTCCGCTCCTCCTCACCCCCCTCCTGGGTATATACTATATACATCACTACAGGACAGGACTAGAAGTGTCCGCTCCTCCTCACCCCCCTCCTGGGTATATACTATATACATCACTACAGGGAGGACTAGAGGTGTCCGCTCCTCCTCACCCCCCTCCTGGGTATATACTATATACATCACTACAGGGAGGACTAGAAGTGTCCGCTCCTCCTCACCCTCCTCCTGGGTATATACTATATACATCACTACAGGACAGGACTAGAAGTGTCCGCTCCTCCTCACCCCCCTCCTGGGTATATACTATATACATCACTACAGGACAGGACTAGAAGTGTCCGCTCCTCCTCACCCTCCTCCTGGGTATATACTATATACATCACTACAGGACAGGACTAGAAGTGTCCGCTCCTCCTCACCCTCCTCCTGGGTATATACTATATACATCACTACAGGGAGGACTAGAAGTGTCCGCTCCTCGTCACCCTCCTCCTGGGTATATACTATATACATCACTACAGGGAGGACTAGAAGTGTCCGCTCCTCCTCACCCTCCTCCTGGGTATATACTATATACATCACTACAGGACAGGACTAGAAGTGTCCCCTCCTCCTCACCCTCCTCCTGGGTATATACTATATACATCACTACAGGACAGGACTAGAAATGTCCGCTCCTCCTCACCCTCCTCCTGGGTATATACTATATACATCACTACAGGGAGGACTAGAAGTGTCCGCTCCTCCTCACCCCCCTCCTGGGTATATACTATATACATCACTACAGGACAGGACTAGAAATGTCCGCTCCTCGTCACCCTCCTCCTGGGTATATACTATATACATCACTACAGGGAGGACTAGAAGTGTCCGCTCCTCGTCACCCTCCTCCTGGGTATATACTATATACATCACTACAGGGAGGACTAGAAGTGTCCGCTCCTCCTCACCCCCCTCCTGGGTATATACTATATACATCACTACAGGGAGGACTAGAAGTGTCCGCTCCTCCTCACCCCCCTCCTGGGTATATACTATATACATCACTACAGGGAGGACTAGAAGTGTCCGCTCCTCCTCACCCTCCTCCTGGGTATATACTATATACATCCCTACAGGACAGGACTAGAAGTGTCCGCTCCTCCTCACCCTCCTCCTGGGTATATACTATATACATCACTACAGGACAGGACTAGAAGTGTCCGCTCCTCCTCACCCCCCTCCTGGGTATATACTATATACATCACTACAGGGAGGACTAGAAGTGTCCGCTCCTCCTCACCCCCCTCCTGGGTATATACTATATACATCACTACAGGGAGGACTAGAAGTGTCCGCTCCTCCTCACCCCCCTCCTGGATATATACTATATACATCACTACAGGACAGGACTAGAAGTGTCCGCTCCTCCTCACCCTCCTCCTGGGTATATACTATATACATCACTACAGGGAGGACCAGAAGTGTCCGCTCCTCCTCACCCCCCTCCTGGGTATATACTATATACATCACTACAGGGAGGACTAGAAGTGTCCGCTCCTCCTCACCCCCCTCCTGGGTATATACTATATACATCACTACAGGGAGGACTAGAAGTGTCCGCTCCTCCTCACCCCCCTCCTGGATATATACTATATACATCACTACAGGGAGGACTAGAAGTGTCCGCTCCTCCTCACCCCCCTCCTGGATATATACTATATACATCACTACAGGACAGGACTAGAAGTGTCCGCTCCTCCTCACCCCCCTCCTGGGTATATACTATATACATCACTACAGGGAGGACTAGAAGTGTCCGCTCCTCCTCACCCCCCTCCTGGGTATATACTATATACATCACTACAGGGAGGACTAGAAGTGTCCGCTCCTCCTCACCCCCCTCCTGGATATATACTATATACATCACTACAGGGAGGACTAGAAGTGTCCGCTCCTCCTCACCCCCCTCCTGGATATATACTATATACATCACTACAGGACAGGACTAGAAGTGTCCGCTCCTCCTCACCCCCCTCCTGGGTATATACTATATACATCACTACAGGGAGGACTAGAAGTGTCCGCTCCTCCTCACCCCCCCTCCTGGATATATACTATATACATCACTACAGGGAGGACTAGAAGTGTCCGCTCCTCCTCACCCTCCTCCTGGGTATATACTATATACATCACTACAGGACAGGACTAGAAGTGTCCGCTCCTCCTCACCCTCCTCCTGGGTATATACTATATACATCACTACAGGGAGGACTAGAAGTGTCCGCTCCTCCTCACCCTCCTCCTGGGTATATACTATATACATCACTACAGGGAGGACTAGAAGTGTCCGCTCCTCCTCACCCTCCTCCTGGGTATATACTATATACATCACTACAGGGAGGACTAGAAGTGTCCGCTCCTCCTCACCCCCCTCCTGGGTATATACTATATACATCACTACAGGGAGGACTAGAAGTGTCCGCTCCTCCTCACCCTCCTCCTGGGTATATACTATATACATCACTACAGGGAGGACTAGAAGTGTCCGCTCCTCCTCACCCCCCTCCTGGGTATATACTATATACATCACTACAGGGAGGACTAGAAGTGTCCGCTCCTCCTCACCCCCTCCTGGGTATATACTATATACATCACTACAGGGAGGACTAGAAGTGTCCGCTCCTCCTCACCCTCCTCCTGGGTATATACTATATACAATCACTACAGGACAGGACTAGAAGTGTCCGCTCCTCCTCACCCCCTCCTGGGTATATACTATATACATCACTACAGGGAGGACTAGAAGTGTCCGCTCCTCCTCACCCTCCTCCTGGGTATATACTATATACATCACTACAGGGAGGACTAGAAGTGTCCGCTCCTCCTCACCCCCCTCCTGGGTATATACTATATACATCACTACAGGGACAGGACTAGAAGTGTCCGCTCCTCCTCACCCCCCTCCTGGGTATATACTATATACATCCCTACAGGGAGGACTAGAAGTGTCCGCTCCTCCTCACCCCCCTCCTGGGTATATACTATATACATCACTACAGGACAGGACTAGAGGTGTCCGCTCCTCCTCACCCCCCTCCTGGGTATATACTATATACATCACTACAGGACAGGACTAGAAGTGTCCGCTCCTCCTCACCCCCCTCCTGGGTATATACTATATACATCACTACAGGGAGGACTAGAAGTGTCCGCTCCTCCTCACCCCTCCTCCTGGGTATATACTATATACATCACTACAGGGAGGACTAGAGGTGTCCGCTCCTCCTCACCCCCCTCCTGGGTATATACTATATACATCACTACAGGGAGGACTAGAAGTGTCCGCTCCTCCTCACCCCCCTCCTGGGTATATACTATATACATCACTACAGGGAGGACTAGAAGTGTCCGCTCCTCCTCACCCTCCTCCTGGATATATACTATATACATCACTACAGGACAGGACTAGAAGTGTCCGCTCCTCCTCACCCTCCTCCTGGGTATATACTATATACATCACTACAGGACAGGACTAGAAGTGTCCGCTCCTCCTCACCCCCCTCCTGGGTATATACTATATACATCACTACAGGACAGGACTAGAAGTGTCCGCTCCTCCTCACCCCCCTCCTGGGTATATACTATATACATCACTACAGGGAGGACTAGAAGTGTCCGCTCCTCCTCACCCTCGCTCCTGGGTATATACTATATACATCACTACAGGACAGGACTAGAAGTGTCCGCTCCTCCTCACCCCCCTCCTGGGTATATACTATATACATCACTACAGGACAGGACTAGAGGTGTCCGCTCCTCCTCACCCCCCTCCTGGGTATATACTATATACATCACTACAGGGAGGACTAGAAGTGTCCGCTCCTCCTCACCCCCCTCCTGGGTATATACTATATACATCACTACAGGGAGGACTAGAAGTGTCCGCTCCTCCTCACCCTCCTCCTGGATATATACTATATACATCACTACAGGACAGGACTAGAAGTGTCCGCTCCTCCTCACCCTCCTCCTGGGTATATACTATATACATCACTACAGGACAGGACTAGAAGTGTCCGCTCCTCCTCACCCTCCTCCTGGATATATACTATATACATCACTACAGGACAGGACTAGAAGTGTCCGCTCTCCCCTCACCCTCCTCCTGGTATATACTATATACATCACTACAGGACAGGACTAGAAGTGTCCGCTCCTCCTCACCCTCCTCCTGGATATATACTATATACATCACTACAGGACAGGACTAGAAGTGTCCGCTCCTCCTCACCCTCCTCCTGGGTATATACTATATACATCACTACAGGACAGGACTAGAAGTGTCCGCTCCTCCTCACCCTCCTCCTGGGTATATACTATATACATCACTACAGGACAGGACTAGAAGTGTCCGCTCCTCCTCACCCCCCTCCTGGGTATATACTATATACATCACTACAGGGAGGACTAGAAGTGTCCGCTCCTCCTCACCCCCCTCCTGGGTATATACTATATACATCACTACAGGGAGGACTAGAAGTGTCCGCTCCTCCTCACCCCCCTCCTGGGTATATACTATATACATCACTACAGGGAGGACTAGAAGTGTCCGCTCCTCCTCACCCCCCTCCTGGGTATATACTATATACATCACTACAGGGAGGACTAGAAGTGTCCGCTCCTCCTCACCCCCCTCCTGGGTATATACTATATACATCACTACAGGACAGGACTAGAAGTGTCCGCTCCTCCTCACCCTCCTCCTGGGTATATACTATATACATCACTACAGGACAGGACTAGAAGTGTCCGCTCCTCCTCACCCCCCTCCTGGGTATATACTATATACATCACTACAGGGAGGACTAGAAGTGTCCGCTCCTCCTCACCCCCCTCCTGGGTATATACTATATACATCACTACAGGGAGGACTAGAAGTGTCCGCTCCTCCTCACCCTCCTCCTGGGTATATACTATATACATCACTACAGGGAGGACTAGAAGTGTCCGCTCCTCCTCACCCCCCTCCTGGGTATATACTATATACATCACTACAGGGAGGACTAGAAGTGTCCGCTCCTCCTCACCCTCCTCCTGGGTATATACTATATACATCCCTACAGGACAGGACTAGAGGTGTCCGCTCCTCCTCACCCCCCTCCTGGGTATATACTATATACATCACTACAGGACAGGACTAGAAGTCACTTCTGCACAGGTCTCTGTGGCCGGCAGACACCTAGGCCGTGAATTGCCATGACAACCGTGATTTCATGAGACACGGAGTACAATGTGAAGGAAATGATTCCTGGTTTGCTAGATATTTTTTTACACATAAATCTGAACATTGTGAGGTGCGTTAGTATTCAGCCCCTGTAGTCCTGAGTGACAGTCGCCCCCAGAAATCACATAATTCGTACATTTCCTGCTCCTGGGTGATTTCTCCTCATATAACCACTGCTGTTCTGTGAAGACCTCAGAGGTTTGTGTGAGATCCAACATCAGATAAACCAAGGAACACATGGGACAGGTCAGGGATAAAGAGAAGAGGAAAGCAGGGTTAGGTTATAGAAAATAGCCCAAGATGTGAACACCTCATGGAGCACTGATCAATCCATCATCCAATAATGGAAGGAGTACGACAACTGCAAACCTACAAAACATGGACGTCTACCAAAACTCACATCTCAAGAAGGAGAGAAGAGCCAAGAGGCCCATGCTCACCGGAGGAGCCACAGAGATCACAGCTCAGGGGAGAATCTGTCCACAGGACGAGCAGAGATCACAGCTCAGGGGAGAATCTGTCCACAGGACGAGCAGAGATCACAGCTCAGGGGAGAATCTGTCCACAGGACGAGCAGAGATCACAGCTCAGGAGGAGAATCTGTCCACAGGACAAGCAGAGATCACAGCTCAGGGGAGAATCTGTCCACAGGACGAGCAGAGATCACAGCTCAGGGGAGAATCTGTCCACAGGACGAGCAGAGATCACAGCTCAGGGGAGAATCTGTCCACAGGACGAGCAGAGATCACAGCTCAGGAGGAGAATCTGTCCACAGGACAAGCAGAGATCACAGCTCAGGGGAGAATCTGTCCACAGGACGAGCAGAGATCACAGCTCAGGAGGAGAATCTGTCCACAGGACAAGCAGAGATCACAGCTCAGGGGAGAATCTGTCCACAGGACGAGCAGAGATCACAGCTCAGGGGAGAATCTGTCCACAGGACGAGCAGAGATCACAGCTCCGGGGGAGAATCTGTCCACAGGACGAGCAGAGATCACAGCTCAGGGGAGAATCTGTCCACAGGACGAGCAGAGATCACAGCTCAGGGGAGAATCTGTCCACAGGACGAGCAGAGATCACAGCTCAGAGGGGAGAATCTGTCCACAGGACGAGCAGAGATCACAGCTCAGAGGGAGAATCTGTCCACAGGACAAGCAGAGATCAGAGCTCCAGAGAAGAATCTGTCACAGGACGAGCAGAGATCACAGCTCAGGGGAGAATCTGTCCACAGGACGAGCAGAGATCACATCCCAGAGGGGAGAATCTGTCCACAGGACGAGCAGAGATCACAGCTCAGGGGAGAATCAATCCACAGGACGAGCAGAGATCACAGCTCAGGAGGAGAATCTGTCCACAGGACGAGCAGAGATCACAGCTCAGAGGGGAGAATCTGTCCACAGGACGAGCAGAGATCACAGCTCAGAGGGAGAATCTGTCCACAGGACGAGCAGAGATCACAGCTCAGGGGAGAATCAATCCACAGGACGAGCAGAGATCACAGCTCAGGAGGAGAATCTGTCCACAGGATGAGCAGAGATCACAGCTCAGGGGGGAGAATCTGTCCACAGGACGAGCAGAGATCACAGCTCAGGGGAGAATCTGTCCACAGGACGAGCAGAGATCACAGCTCAGGGGAGAATCTGTCCACAGGACAAGCAGAGATCACAGCTCAGGGGGGAGAATCTGTCCACAGGACGAGCAGAGATCACAGCTCAGGGGAGAATCTGTCCACAGGACGAGCAGAGATCACAGCTCAGGGGAGAATCTCTCCACAGGACGAGCAGAGATCACAGCTCAGAGGGAGAATCTGTCCACAGGACGAGCAGAGATCACAGCTCAGGGGGAGAATCTGTCCACAGGACGAGCAGAGATCACAGCTCCGGGGGAGAATCTGTCCACAGGACGAGCAGAGATCACAGCTCAGAGGAGAATCTGTCCACAGGACGAGCAGAGATCACAGCTCAGAGGAGAATCTGTCCACAGGACGAGCAGAGATCACAGCTCAGGGGAGAATCTGTCCACAGGACGAGCAGAGATCACAGCTCAGAGGGAGAATCTGTCCACAGGACGAACAGAGATCACAGCTCCGGGGGAGAATCTGTCCACAGGACGAGCAGAGATCACAGCTCAGAGGAGAATCAGTCCACAGGACAAGCAGAGATCACAGCTCAGAGGGAGAATCTGTCCACAGGACGAGCAGAGATCACAGCTCAGGAGGAGAATCTGTCCATAGGACGAGCAGAGATCACAGCTCCGGGGGAGAATCTGTCCACAGGACTAGCAGAGATCACAGCTCAGGGGAGAATCTGTCCACAGGACGAGCAGAGATCACAGCTCAGGGGAGAATCTGTCCACAGGACGAGCAGAGATCACAGCTCAGGGGAGAATCTGTCCACAGGACGAGCAGAGATCACAGCTCAGGAGGAGAATCTGTCCACAGGACGAGCAGAGATCACAGCTCAGGAGGAGAATCTGTCCACAGGACGAGCAGAGATCACAGCTCAGGGGAGAATCTGTCCACAGGACGAGCAGAGATCACAGCTCAGGAGGAGAATCTGTCCACAGGACGAGCAGAGATCACAGCTCCGGGGGAGAATCTGTCCACAGGACTAGCAGAGATCACAGCTCCAGAGAAGAATCTGTCCACAGGACGAGCAGAGATCACAGCTCAGGAGGAGAATCTGTCCACAGGACGAGCAGAGATCACAGCTCAGGGGAGAATCTGTCCACAGGACGAGCAGAGATCACAGCTCAGAGGGAGAATCTGTCCACAGGACGAACAGAGATCACAGCTCCGGGGGAGAATCTGTCCACAGGACGAGCAGAGATCACAGCTCAGAGGAGAATCAGTCCACAGGACAAGCAGAGATCACAGCTCAGAGGGAGAATCTGTCCACAGGACGAGCAGAGATCACAGCTCAGGAGGAGAATCTGTCCACAGGACGAGCAGAGATCACAGCTCAGGGGAGAATCAGTCCACAGGACAAGCAGAGATCACAGCTCCAGAGAAGAATCTGTCCACAGGACGAGCAGAGATCACAGCTCAGGAGGAGAATCTGTCCACAGGACGAGCAGAGATCACAGCTCCAGAGAAGAATCTGTCCACAGGACGAGCAGAGATCACAGCTCCGGGGGAGAATCTGTCCACAGGACGAGCAGAGATCACAGCTCAGGAGGAGAATCTGTCCACAGGACGAGCAGAGATCACAGCTCCGGGGGAGAATCTGTCCACAGGACGAGCAGAGATCACAGCTCCAGGGGAGAATCTGTCCACAGGACGCACAGAGATCACAGCTCAGGGGGAGAATCTGTCCACAGGACGAGCAGAGATCACAGCTCAGGAGGAGAATCTGTCCACAGGACGAGCAGAGATCACAGCTCCGGGGGAGAATCAGTCCACAGGACGAGCAGAGATCACAGCTCCAGGGGAGAATCTGTCCACAGGACGCACAGAGATCACAGCTCCGGGGGAGAATCTGTCCACAGGACGAGCAGAGATCACAGCTCCAGGGGAGAATCTGTCCACAGGACGCACAGAGATCACAGCTCCGGGGGAGAATCTGTCCACAGGACGAGCAGAGATCACAGCTCAGGGGGAGAATCTGTCCACAGGACGCACAGAGATCACAGCTCAGGGGAGAATCTGTCCACAGGACGCACAGAGATCACAGCTCCGGGGGAGAATCTGTCCACAGGACGAGCAGAGATCACAGCTCAGGGGAGAATCTGTCCACAGGACGCACAGAGATCACAGCTCCGGGGGAGAATCTGTCCACAGGACGAGCAGAGATCACAGCTCTGGGGGAGAATCTGTCCACAGGACAAGCAGAGATCACAGCTCAGGAGGAGAATCTGTCCACAGGACGCACAGAGATCACAGCTCCGGGGGAGAATCTGTCCACAGGACGAGCAGAGATCACAGCTCAGGGGAGAATCTGTCCACAGGACGAGCAGAGATCACAGCTCAGGGGGAGAATCTGTCCACAGGACGAGCAGAGATCACAGCTCCAGGGGAGAATCTGTCCACAGGACGAGCAGAGATCACAGCTCAGGAGGAGAATCTGTCCACAGGACGAGCAGAGATCACAGCTCAGAGGAGAATCTGTCCACAGGACGAGCAGAGATCACAGCTCAGGAGGAGAATCTGTCCACAGGACGCACAGAGATCACAGCTCAGGAGGAGAATCTGTCCACAGGACGCACAGAGATCACAGCTCAGGAGGAGAATCTGTCCACAGGACGAACAGAGATCACAGCTCAGGAGGAGAATCTGTCCACAGGACGAGCAGAGATCACAGCTCAGGGGAGAATCTGTCCACAGGACGAGCAGAGATCACAGCTCAGAGGGAGAATCTGTCCACAGGACGAGCAGAGATCACAGCTCAGAGGGAGAATCTGTCCACAGGACGAGCAGAGATCACAGCTCAGGGGGAGAATCTGTCCACAGGACGAGCAGAGATCACAGCTCAGAGGGAGAATCTGTCCACAGGACGAGCAGAGATCACAGCTCAGGAGGAGAATCTGTCCACAGGACGAGCAGAGATCACAGCTCAGAGGAGAATCAGTCCACAGGACGAGCAGAGATCACAGCTCAGGAGGAGAATCTGTCCACAGGACGCACAGAGATCACAGCTCAGGAGGAGAATCTGTCCACAGGACGACTATTAGTCGCAGACTCCACAAATCTGGCACTGTGTGGGGGGCACAGCTCGTAGAGATTGATCCAAAGTGACTGGCAGCTGTAATTGCCACAAAAGGAGGCTCCACAAAGTACTGACTACAGGGGGTGAATAGTTTTGCACACTGAAGTTGTCTGTTATTTTGTCCCATTGTTGTTTGCTTCACAATAAAAAGAAAAGCAAATATTCACAGTCACTGCATTTTCTCTGCACTTCACAAATATTTGTACTTCGTGCTAGTATCACATTATGCCAAAAACATACACTTAATGGGAAAGGTCACGGGGTATGAATACTTTAAGGTACTGTATACACATCATTACAGGACTAGAAGTGTCCGCTGGTCCTCCCCGTCCTGCCTGTTGTTGCTATGGTTACTGGTGACAGACAGGTCAGGATCGGGGGCTGGGCTGCGTCTCTAGACTCCGCCATCCTCACACACCGAGTGCACAGAAGCTTTTGCCTAAAGTTTCCATCTTTAAAGTGGATTGTAAAATGTGGAAATGCACAAATACCAGAGCGATCGCGTCACCAGGAGGGGGTCAGGAACCACAACCAGCCGCCGCTCCGGCCCTTTAAACACCACAGACCTGAATGCAATATATTGTGCAGAAGCTGTGGCGAGACGGCCCTCCTCATGGTGGTGGTGCGGTGGGGGCACTGGCCCTCCTCATGGTGGTGGTGCGGTGGGGGCACTGGCCCTCCTCATGGTGGTGGTGCGGTGGGGGGACTGGCCCTCCTCATGGTGGTGGTGCAGTGGGGGGACTGGCCCTCCTCATGGTGGTGGTGCGGTGGGGGGACTGGACCTCCTCATGGTGGTGGTGCAATGGGGGGGACTGGACCTCCTCATGGTGGTGGTGCAGTGGGGGGGACTGGACCTCCTCATGGTGGTGGTGCGGTGGGGGGACTGGACCTCCTCATGGTGGTGGTGCAGTGGGGGGGACTGGACCTCCTCATGGTGGTGCAGTGGGGGGACTGGCCCTCCTCATGGTGGTGGTGCGGTAGGGGGACTGGCCCTCCTCATGGTGGTGGTGCAGTGGGGGGACTGGACCTCCTCATGGTGGTGCGGTGGGGGGATTGGCCCTCCTCATGGTGGTGGTGCGGTTGGGGGACTGGCCCTCCTCATGGTGGTGGTGCGGTGGGGGGACTGGCCCTCCTCATGGTGGTGGTGCGGTGGGGGGACTGGCCCTCCTCATGGTGGTGGTGCGGTGGGGGGACTGGCCCTCCTCATGGTGGTGGTGCGGTGGGGGGACTGGCCCTCCTCATGGTGGTGGTGCGGTGGGGGGACTGGCCCTCCTCATGGTGGTGGTGCGGTGGGGGGACTGGCCCTCCTCATGGTGGTGGTGCGGTGGGGGGACTGGCCCTCCTCATGGTGGTGGTGCGGTGGGGGGACTGGCCCTCCTCATGGTGGTGGTGCGGTGGGGGGACTGGCCCTCCTCATGGTGGTGGTGCGGTGGGGGGGACTGGCCCTCATCATGGTGGTGGTGCGGCGGTGGAAACGGCCCTCCTCATGGTGGTGGTGTGGTGGCGGGACCGGCCTTCCTCATGGTGGTGGTGGGACCGGCCTTCCTCATGGTGGTGGTGGGACCGGCCTTCCTCATGGTGGTGGTGGGACCGGCCCTCCTCATGGTGGTGGTGCGGCGGCGGAACCGGCCTTCCTCAAGGTGGTGGTGGGACCGGCCTTCCTCATGGTGGTGGTGGGACCGGCCCTCCTCATGGTGGTGGTGCGGCGGCGGAACCGGCCCTCCTCATGGTGGTGCGGCGGCGGAACCAGCCCCACTCGTGCTGGCGCGACGGCGGCGGTGGGACTGGCCCTACTTGTGGTGGTGGCACGGCGGCAGGACCAGCCTTACTCGTGGTGGTGCGGCGGTGGCGAGACCAGCACCCCTCGTGATGGTGGTGGTGCGGCGTCGGGACCAGCCCTCGCTCCAGATTAGGCCAGGTTCCTGCTCGGTCTTGCATGGTGTAACACTCTTACGTTACGTCCCTCGGACCCCTTCCCCACCCCTCTCCCGCTATTATAAATCGCCTCTCGCTGGTAGCAGATATAATTTCACAGTTTCAGACAAGGAAACAAAATTCTTTCAAAATAACGTATTCATCCTGCACAAAGCAGAGCGCATGTGGCAGCGCCGCCTGCAGGCCACACCGGGGGGTGCACAGGGGACTCATCACCGAGGTCTTCACAGGTTAACCCTTTCCTTCTTTCACTCTACAGGGAAAAGATCGAGAGAGGAAGACGACCATCAGAACCTAATGAAGGCTGCGGGGGGCACGGACCCCCCAGTGACACCCTGAAATCACGCAGTGGGTGAGAGACCAGACCAGTGAGCCAGGACGACAACCAAGAGGAAGAAGAGGGGGGGAAGACGCTCCCCCAAATCCAGGGCTCTAAAGTGAAGATGCCGAGCCTCCTGTCTGGGGGTCCCTTCTTGGAATATTGAGCTTGTGGAGGTCAGAGGGGCCGCACCAAGACCAGCAATGCCCTCCATGGTGGTCACCACAGAACTCTCATCCTATCCGTCCAGATGATCCTGGAGGGGGACTCCTCAGAGACCCAGCGGCCCCCATAAGACTATAGGACTGTGGACGCCGTGTATCCGTCTGTCGCTTCAATAAAGAGATGTTGTCTATTTATACAACCAGTGCAATCTGTGTGACAGCGGAGGACCCCCACCACCGACAGGCAGATACGGGGGAAGCCGAGGCTCCCCTATTACCCACAGGCAGATACGGGGGAAGCCGAGGCTCCCCTATTACCACAGGCAGATACGGGGGAAGCCGAGGCTCCCCTATTACCCACAGGCAGATACGGGGGAAGCCGAGGCTCCCCTATTACCCACAGGCAGATACGGGGGAAGCCGAGGCTCCACTATTACCCACAGGCAGATACGGGGGAAGCCGAGGCTCCCCTATTACCCACAGGCAGATACGGGGGAAGCCAAGGCTCCACTATTACCCACAGGCAGATATGGGGGAAGCCGAGGCTCCACTATTACCCACAGGCAGATACGGGGGAAGCCAAGGCTCCACTATTACCCACAGGCAGATACGGGGGAAGCCGAGGCTCCCCTATTACCCACAGGCAGATACGGGGAAAGCCGAGGCTCCCCTATTACCCACAGGCTGATATGGGGGAAGCCGAGGCTCCCCTATTACCCACAGGCAGATACGGGGAAAGCCGAGGCTCCCCTATTACCCACAGGCAGATACGGGGAAAGCCGAGGCTCCCCTATTACCCACAGGCAGATATGGGGGAAGCCGAGGCTCCACTATTACCCACAGGCAGATATGGGGGAAGCCGAGGCTCCCCTATTACCCACAGGCAGAGATGGGGGGAAGCCGAGGCTCCCCTATTACCCACAGGCAGATACGGGGGAAGCCGAGGCTCCACTATTACCCACAGGCAGATACGGGGAAAGCCGAGCTCCACTATTACCCACAGGCAGATATGGGGGAAGCCGAGGCTCCCCTATTACCCACAGGCTGATATGGGGGAAGCCGAGGCTCCCCTATTACCCACAGGCTGATACAGGGGGAAGCCGAGGCTCCCCTATTACCCACAGGCTGATATGGGGGAAGCCGAGGCTCCCCTATTACCCACAGGCAGATACGGGGGAAGCCGAGGCTCCCCTATTACCCACAGGCTGATATGGGGGAAGCCGAGGCTCCCCTATTACCCACAGGCTGATATGGGGGAAGCCGAGGCTCCCCTATTACCCACAGGCAGATATGGGGGAAGCCGAGGCTCCTCTATTACCCACAGGCTGATATGGGGGAAGCCGAGGCTCCCCTATTACCCACAGGCAGATATGGGGGAAGCCGAGGCTCCACTATTACCCACAGGCAGATATGGGGGAAGCCGAGGCTCCCCTATTACCCACAGGCAGATATGGGGGAAGCCGAGGCTCCCCTATTACCCACAGGCAGATATGGGGGAAGCCGAGGCTCCACTATTACCCACAGGCAGATATGGGGGAAGCCGAGGCTCCCCTATTATCCACAGGCTGATATGGGGGGAAGCCGAGGCTCCCCTATTACCCACAGGCAGATACGGGGGAAGCCGAGGCTCCCCTATTACCCACAGGCAGATATGGGGGATCTGACCTGAGGATCGGCTATTACCCACAGGCAGATATGGTGGAGGGGGTCGGACCCAAGGATCCCATGTCTCCCAAAGGCAGATACGGGGGGGATTGGGGGTCTGACCCGAGGCTCCCTTATTACCCATTGACAGATATAAAAGGGGAGGACTGACCTGATGATCTGCTATTACCCAGATACAAGAAGATATGGGGAGGGGGGTTCTGACCTCGTGATCTGCTAATACCCACAGGCAGATATGTGGGGGGTGGGGTCTCACCTGAGGATCTCCCATTCCACACAGGTAGATATGGTGGTCTGACCGGAGGATTGGCTATTACCCCCAGGCAGATATGGGGAGAGGGAGGGCAAGGGGGGAATCTGACCCGAGGGACCCCTGTTACCCACAGGCAGATATGGGGGAGGGGGTTGGACCCAAGGATCCCTTATTACTCTTTGGCAGATATGAAAGGTGGGTACTGACCTGATGATCTGCTATTACCCAGACACAAGCAGATATGGGGGGGGTCTGACCTCATGATCCGTTATTACCCACAGGCAGATATGTGGGGGATGGGATCTGACCTGAGGATCTCCCATTACACACAGGCAGATATGGGGGTGGGGTGGGGGGGGGAGGGGTTTGACCTTATGATCCACTATTATGCATAGGCAGTTATGGGGATGGGGGGGTGTTTCACCTGATAATCTATTACCCCCAGGCAGATATTGGGGAGAGGGGGGCTGCCCTGAGGATCTCTTATTACTCACAAGCAGATATCAAGGAGGGGGGAGGGGGCAGGTCTGACATGGTGATCTGCTATTACCCCCAGGCAGATATCGGGGAGGGGGTCTGAACCGAGGCTCCCTTATTACCCACATGCAGATCTAGGGGGGGGGGTCTGACCTGATGATCCGCTGTTACACAGACAAATATGTGGGGTCTGACCTGAGGATCTCCCATTACCCACAGGCAGATGTGTGTTTGGGGGGGGGGGGGGGGCACTGAGCTGAGGGTCCGCTATTACCCGCAAGTAGATATGGAAGAGGGGGTCTGACCTGAGAATCCACTATTACCTACAGGCAGAAAGAAAGGGGGGGGGAGGGGGTCTGACCTGAGGATCCCCTAACATCCGGGCAACTATGGGGTCGGAAGGTCTGACTTGAGTATCCGCTATTGCCTGCGGGCAGATATGGGGAGGGGGGGGGGGTCTGTGCTGAGGGTCCACTATTACCTACAAGCAGAGAGAAGGGGGAGGGGGGGGGTCTGACCTGAGGATCCGCTATTACATATGGGCAGCTATGGGGGATCAGAGAGAAGGGGGGGTCTGACCTGAGGATCCGCTATTACATATGGGCAGCTATGGGGGTCTGACCTGAGGATTCGCTATTACCCGCAGGCATATATGGGGGAGGGGGGGTCTGACCTGAGGATGCGCTATTACATATGGGCAGCTATGGGGGAGGGGGGTCTGACCTGAGGATTCGCTATTACCCGCAGGCAGATATGGGGGAGGGGGGGGTCTGACCTGAGGATGCGCTATTACATATGGGCAGATATGGGGGAGGGGGGGTCTGACCTGATACCCGCAGGCAGATATGGGGGAGGGGGGGTCTGACCTGATACCCGCAGGCAGATATGGGGGAGGGGGGTCTGACGTGATACCCGCAGGCAGATATGGGGGGGGGGGGGGGTCTGACCTGAGAATCTGCTATTACCCACATGTGGATATGGTGAATGGGATGGTCTGAGGATCTGCTATTAGCCAAGGGCAGATATGGAGGGGGAGGGGTGTCTGACCTAAGAACCTACAGGCAGATATTTGGGATGTGGGGAGGGGGTCTGACCTGAGGATCCCTCATAAATGTGGTAACGGGGGGGGTAGAATCGTCCGGCTCACCCACCATAGGGTGACGTGAATGGAGACCCCCACGTGCAGCTGACGGAGAAAGTAAGGGGGATCATCACCATCATCATTGTGTGCAATGTGGGCGGGGAGGAAGGTGGCTCCGCCCACAATAGAGTAACCACCATCAAGAGAAATTAAAGGTGCAGTGACCCGATGAGTGACAGGTAGTGTAGCCCCCACCTCGCCCCCATGACAACTACTCTGTCAGGCCCCGGTGAGCTCCTGCGGTGACACATGCAGCAGCCTCCGCAGTCGTGCAGCACGGCATGGGTTAATGTCTCGGGGTGTTTGGTTTCGGAGGAGATGGGATATAGGAAAATCTCCCTCAGATCCGCTGGGGTTTGGCAGGATTCGCATCATTCCACCCCGGAACGGGGCCAAGCAGCCCCGCGCCTCAGAGAGAGGACCGGCCGGGCCGGGAGGGGTTAATGCTACGTGATGTAATCCCAGGGACGGACGGGCGATTAACCCCCGAGCAACCAATAACGCAGAGTTAGCACAGCCAGTGCCACAAAAGAGGCCGCCTCCACCCCAGGAGAGGCCGGTGGCACAGAAAAGACCGCCCGTCACCCCCAAGAGAGGCCAGCGCCACAGAAAAGGCCGCCCGTCACCCCCAAGAGAGGCCGGCACCACAGAAAAGGCCGCCCGTCACCCCCAAGAGAGGCCGGCACCACAGAAAAGGCCGCCCGTCACCCCCAAGAGAGGCCGGCGCCACAGAAAAGGCCGCCCGTCACCCCCAAGAGAGGCCGGCGCCACAAAAAAGGCCGTCCGTCACCCCCAAGAGAGGCCGGCGCCACAGAAAAGGCCGCCCGTCACCCCCAAGAGAGGCCGGCGCCACAAAAAAGGCCGTCCGTCACCCCCAAGAGAGGCTGGAGCCACAGAAAAGGCTGCCCATCACCCCCAAGAGAGGCTGGCGCCACAGAAAAGGCCGCCCGTCACCCCCAAGAGAGGCCGGCGCCACAGAAAAGGCCACCCCTCACCCCCGAGAGAGGCCGGCGCCACAGAAAAGGCCACCCCTCACCCCCGAGAGAGGCTAGTGCTACAGAAAAGGCTGCCCGTCACCCCCGAGAGAGGCCGGCGCCACAGAAAAGGCTGCCCGTCACCCCCGAGAGAGGCCGGCGCCACAGAAAAGGCTGCCCGTCACCCCCAAGAGAGGCCGGCGCCACAGAAAAGGCCGCCCGTCACCCCCAAGAGAGGCCGGCGCCACAGAAAAGGCCGCCCGTCACCCCCAAGAGAGGCCGGCGCCACAGAAAAGGCTGCCCGTCACCCCCAAGAGAGGCTAGTGCTACAGAAAAGCCGCCCGTCACCCCCGAGAGAGGCCGGCGCCACAGAAAAGGCTGCCCATCACCCCCAAGAGAGTGAGGCTGGTGCCACAGAAAAGGCCGCCCGTCACCCCCAAGAGAGGCCGGCGCCACAGAAAAGGCCGCCCGTCATCCTCGAGAGAGTGAGGCTGGCGCCACAGAAAAGGCCGCTCGTCACCCCCCAGAGAGTGAGGCTGGTGCCACAGAAAAGGCCGCCCGTCACCCCCAAGAGAGGCCAGTGCTACAGAAAAGGCCGCCCGTCACCCCCGAGAGAGGCCGGCGCCACGAGCAGCTGAAATAATTATTATCCCACACATCCTGTAAGCTTCGGCATCGGTCACCCAGGGGTTAATGATTGCCAGGCATCTGTCCGCAGATCGATTAACCCCTGCACCCCCAGGCACACATAGGTGAGGAGGCGGCCGGGCGCTGGCAGCAGGTGGCCCCCGGTGAGTGTCAGCCGGCAGCTGCGGGGGCCGGGGATCCCCTGTGCCTGTCTGGGGCTGGAGGAAGCGGCCACCTCTGGAACACTTCACTCTCTCCTCATCTCCCCCCCCACGGGACAATAATCCGCACC
Organism: Anomaloglossus baeobatrachus; assembly: GCF_048569485.1. NCBI lineage: Eukaryota > Metazoa > Chordata > Amphibia > Anura > Aromobatidae > Anomaloglossus > Anomaloglossus baeobatrachus. The sequence goes on along the minus strand of NC_134358.1, from coordinate 13,822,565 downwards.
CCCTCTCTCCTCCTTCCTGAGCCCCCGGATCACTTTACAAGAGCGGCCGCCTCCCGGCTGCAGGTGATGCATTAACCCCCTAACTACCAACACAGGAAAACAGCCCCCCGATATTAACCCTTCTTATCCAGCGAGACGCTACAATCTTGTGACTGCTGAGGTGGAGTCACTATGGGGCCCGTCACTTGGTTGTGGCCCCCAGTATGGTGGGATTAGATGGGGGGAGACCTGTCCCGGTGCTGCTCACAGCTGAGGGTTTGTTACCTTGTACCCGGCTGCCCCTGGGTGACAATGGCTGGTCGGATACGCTGCACTGTATGGCGGGGTGCAAATCGCTGTCAGGATGGGTTAATAATGGTGGCATCTGACAGCAGCGTCCATGTGCCACACGTGGCGGACCCCAATCCTGGCTGCGTGTCCATACACTGACAGCAAGCAGAGAATGTGGACCCCCGAAGGTTAGAGATTAGCATCGCCCCACAGGTCACCTGGGTACCAATAACATACAGATGCCGGCGGTGGGAGCAGCAGGAGAGTATCAGCGCCTCTCCGAGCCCCCCATCACCACTGCCTGCAGTGCCAGCGCCTCTCCTGCAGGTGGCACCTGGCACTAATGATCAGAGATGAAGGGGCCAAGGACCCCAGACACTGAGCGGACCCCTCAGCGGCAGCCTCGGGGTTAATGTGCTGGACCGGCTCATGTGCCGTCTGCCCAGAATTCAGTCCAGTTTTATTAGAAGTTGCAGGGATGGGGCGAGGGGCGAGGGGCGAGGAGCCTGCCAAGTACTGGAGAGGAGGGGGCACCTCACAAGGAGCAGCTACCGAACTCCTCCGCCCCCCCCCCCGGGTCACACTCAGCTTCTGCAGCGAGGGGGGGGGCCGCGAGAGACAGCACCAGCAGCCGGGGGCTCATTCATTACCTGCAACAGCTGGAAAAGACATTGTGCTCTCACTGAAAACTTCCTAACCCCGGAGCGGGGGAGGCGCGATCCTACAGAGACCAGCGAGGGAGCGCAGGGAAGGGGGGCCCGAAGGGAGGCCGAGGAGGGGGCCCGAAGATGGAGGGACAAAGGGTGGCCTGAGATCAAAGGGGAGGAAAGAGGGCAGGTGTACCTAAAGACTGACCAAAGAAAGGGGGGGGGGGACAAAGACACAAAACAAAAGGGGAGGAACGGGAAAGAGTGACCTGAGATCATCGGGGAAGGGGGGTGCAGGTGTACCCAAAGATAGAGGGAGGCAAAGAATGACCTACAATAAAAAAGAGGGGGTGGTGGGTTTGGAGGAATTGGGGGGGGGGGGGGGTTGATTTTAGAGGGCAGATGTATCCAAAGACTGGCCAGAGGTAAAGGGGGGTATGCAAAGAGTGACCCAAAATCTAAAAAGGTGAGGGGGAAAGTGGTCCAAAATCAAAAAGGAGGCAGAGGGCAGGTGTACCCAAAGACTGAGCAAACCGATTGGGGGGGGGGCAGTGACTCAAAATCAAGAGGGAGGGTGGCAAAGAGTGACCCAAAATCAAAAGGAGGGGGTGGAGGGAGTTGGTAAGAGGGAAATTGTACCCAAAAACTGGCCAAAGGGGGGGGGGATGCAAAGAGTGACCCAAAATCAAAAAGGGAGGGGGCAAAGAGTAACCCAAAATCAAAAGAGAGGGGGCAAAAGAGTGACCCAAAATCAAAAGAGAGGGGGCAAAGAGTGACCCAAAATCAAAAGAGAGGGGGCAAAGAGTGACCCAAAATCAAAAAGGAGGCAGAGGCCAGGTGTACCCAAAGACCGACCCAAGAGGGAGGAAGGAGGCAAAGAGTGACCCAAAATCAAAAGGGTCCGATATTCCCCCTCTCAGGAGCGTTTCCTGAGAAGTCTCGGTGATACCTGCTTGGATCCAGTGGTACTTAAGGTGGAGGCCTTGTCCCCTCGGTGCCATAATGCCCCAAGTACATGGGCTCGCGCCCCTAACACCCCCCCCCCCCCTCGGCACAGGCCCCAAACAGAGGCAGTTGGCCCCCTTCTTCCAGCTCGGACAAACAGGTCACCCAGAGGCGGACTGGCGGGGCGACGGCCCAGAGGCGGGGCGGCGGCCCGACAGCCCAGAGATGAGGCGACGGCCCAAAGGCGGGGCGGCGGCCCAGAGGCGGGGCGGCGGCCCGACGGCCCAGAGGCGGCTCCAGATGACCTCTCAGCAGCGATGCCTACTGCTGTACAAGACCTCACTGGGAGATCAGAGCGTCAGTAGCCATTATTGGACTTCCTGAAGGAGCAGCGACCTGATGAATTTGTTGAGAAATGGCTCAAGGAATTATTTCCTGACACTTCCTTCTGCTTGGCCTTTGCTGTGGAACGTGCTCATTGGGGTCCCACCAAACACCCTCCTCTGGACTCCTAAATTGCCAGGACCAAGACACAGCACTCCGCAGGACTACACGTCAGGGAGAGATCCGGTCTGACAATGCCAGTTTCCATCAAATTACAGTAGCAAAGAGCCACATTCGTCACCATCGAACGTCGCCTGCAATATCTCCATTTACCATGTGGCATACCGGCTCGGTTACAAGGACACCGGATCTCGGTTGCCGGAGACCAGGCCCATTTCTTTCCCGTCCCTACCGAGGCGGAGGACTGTCTGACCAAGAGACGGAAGGTGAAGAGCCAGAATCCACCAACTTCTGATTTTCTACTTTGATTTTCTACAATTTCTCACTGGAACAAATCTTTCTCCGATGCCAATATGGTGGCAACACCGGCGCCGGATTATCCCGGAGATTGTGCGTCACATGGACCCAGATCATTGTTACATTATAAAATATTCACCACATTCTAGCGAATATAGTAATTCACAAAATTATTCACCCAGAGCGGCGAGATTTATTCTGGGCTGGTCTACATCCCTAGGGGAGAGGGATTAGATTTGGGTGCCCTCTGCCCCCCCTTTGTTTGCCATTGTCATGGAACCATTTGGCTGTCAGGATCCCCCAAATGACAGGTTTTCCATTGGGTTTAGGTCAGGACTCTGGGCTGTGGGCATTTCATTGTTTCCAGGATCTGCTTTCCCCGTTTTGCTGTGTGACAGGGGACATTGTCCTGCATGAATATTGCTGCTGATTGAGTGATGGGCACAAGTAAGGAGCCGCGTGTGAAGAAGGTTCTGATCCACACTTGTATCACTCTGCCATGTGTCTGTATGAGAGGTCCAACTCCTGCTGCAGAAAACATTCCCCAAACCATGACCCTTCCTCCACCGCCGCTCACTGACTTCTTACCACACTTTGGGTTCAGTCTTTACCCAGTGGATGAACATAATGTTTCCCAAATACATTACACTTGCTTTCATCACTATAATGAGCTGTGGCCACTTCTCCTCTGTCCACACAACATGCTCCTCACCAAAGGTCTAGCCTTGTGATTCTTTCTGCTAATTAGAGGTTTGGTCACTGCAGAGTTGGTTTTCAGTCTAAATGCTCTTACACGTCGTGACACTGTATGACGAGACAGATCCTTACCCTGTTCAGTGCTGAACTGGCGGCAATTCCAGCTGCAGTGTGGGAACGATTACCCATGGAGAGTCTCCGCATTCTCCCGTCCTGTCTGTGGAGAGCCTCCGCACTCTCCCGTCCTCTCTGTGGAGAGCCTCCGCACTCTCCCGTCCTCTCTGTGGAGAGCCTCCGCACTCTCCCGTCCTCTCTGTGGAGAGCCTCCGCACTCTCCCGTCCTCTCTGTGGAGAGCCTCCGCACTCTCCCGTCCTCTCTGTGGAGAGCCTCCGCACTCTCCCGTCCTCTCTGTGGAGAGCCTCCGCACTCTCCCGTCCTCTCTGTGGAGAGCCTCCGCACTCTCCCGTCCTCTCTGTGGAGAGCCTCCGCACTCTCCCGTCCTCTCTGTGGAGAGCCTCCGCACTCTCCCGTCCTCTCTGTGGAGAGCCTCCGCACTCTCCCGTCCTCTCTGTGGAGAGCCTCCGCACTCTCCCGTCCTCTCTGTGGAGAGCCTCCGCACTCTCCCGTCCTCTCTGTGGAGAGCCTCCGCACTCTCCCGTCCTCTCTGTGGAGAGCCTCCGCACTCTCCCGTCCTCTCTGTGGAGAGCCTCCGCACTCTCCCGTCCTCTCTGTGGAGAGCCTCCGCACTCTCCCGTCCTCTCTGTGGAGAGCCTCCGCACTCTCCCGTCCTCTCTGTGGAGAGCCTCCGCACTCTCCCGTCCTCTCTGTGGAGAGCCTCCGCACTCTCCCGTCCTCTCTGTGGAGAGCCTCCGCACTCTCCCGTCCTCTCTGTGGAGAGCCTCCGCACTCTCCCGTCCTCTCTGTGGAGAGCCTCCGCACTCTCCCGTCCTCTCTGTGGAGAGCCTCCGCACTCTCCCGTCCTCTCTGTGGAGAGCCTCCGCACTCTCCCGTCCTCTCTGTGGAGAGCCTCCGCACTCTCCCGTCCTCTCTGTGGAGAGCCTCCGCACTCTCCCGTCCTCTCTGTGGAGAGCCTCCGCACTCTCCCGTCCTCTCTGTGGAGAGCCTCCGCACTCTCCCGTCCTCTCTGTGGAGAGCCTCCGCACTCTCCCGTCCTCTCTGTGGAGAGCCTCCGCACTCTCCCGTCCTCTCTGTGGAGAGCCTCCGCACTCTCCCGTCCTCTCTGTGGAGAGCCTCCGCACTCTCCCGTCCTCTCTGTGGAGAGCCTCCGCACTCTCCCGTCCTCTCTGTGGAGAGCCTCCGCACTCTCCCGTCCTCTCTGTGGAGAGCCTCCGCACTCTCCCGTCCTCTCTGTGGAGAGCCTCCGCACTCTCCCGTCCTCTCTGTGGAGAGCCTCCGCACTCTCCCGTCCTCTCTGTGGAGAGCCTCCGCACTCTCCCGTCCTCTCTGTGGAGAGCCTCCGCACTCTCCCGTCCTCTCTGTGGAGAGCCTCCGCACTCTCCCGTCCTCTCTGTGGAGAGCCTCCGCACTCTCCCGTCCTCTCTGTGGAGAGCCTCCGCACTCTCCCGTCCTCTCTGTGGAGAGCCTCCGCACTCTCCCGTCCTCTCTGTGGAGAGCCTCCGCACTCTCCCGTCCTCTCTGTGGAGAGCCTCCGCACTCTCCCGTCCTCTCTGTGGAGAGCCTCCGCACTCTCCCGTCCTCTCTGTGGAGAGCCTCCGCACTCTCCCGTCCTCTCTGTGGAGAGCCTCCGCACTCTCCCGTCCTCTCTGTGGAGAGCCTCCGCACTCTCCCGTCCTCTCTGTGGAGAGCCTCCGCACTCTCCCGTCCTCTCTGTGGAGAGCCTCCGCACTCTCCCGTCCTCTCTGTGGAGAGCCTCCGCACTCTCCCGTCCTCTCTGTGGAGAGCCTCCGCACTCTCCCGTCCTCTCTGTGGAGAGCCTCCGCACTCTCCCGTCCTCTCTGTGGAGAGCCTCCGCACTCTCCCGTCCTCTCTGTGGAGAGCCTCCGCACTCTCCCGTCCTCTCTGTGGAGAGCCTCCGCACTCTCCCGTCCTCTCTGTGGAGAGCCTCCGCACTCTCCCGTCCTCTCTGTGGAGAGCCTCCGCACTCTCCCGTCCTCTCTGTGGAGAGCCTCCGCACTCTCCCGTCCTCTCTGTGGAGAGCCTCCGCACTCTCCCGTCCTCTCTGTGGAGAGCCTCCGCACTCTCCCGTCCTCTCTGTGGAGAGCCTCCGCACTCTCCCGTCCTCTCTGTGGAGAGCCTCCGCACTCTCCCGTCCTCTCTGTGGAGAGCCTCCGCACTCTCCCGTCCTCTCTGTGGAGAGCCTCCGCACTCTCCCGTCCTCTCTGTGGAGAGCCTCCGCACTCTCCCGTCCTCTCTGTGGAGAGCCTCCGCACTCTCCCGTCCTCTCTGTGGAGAGCCTCCGCACTCTCCCGTCCTCTCTGTGGAGAGCCTCCGCACTCTCCCGTCCTCTCTGTGGAGAGCCTCCGCACTCTCCCGTCCTCTCTGTGGAGAGCCTCCGCACTCTCCCGTCCTCTCTGTGGAGAGCCTCCGCACTCTCCCGTCCTCTCTGTGGAGAGCCTCCGCACTCTCCCGTCCTCTCTGTGGAGAGCCTCCGCACTCTCCCGTCCTCTCTGTGGAGAGCCTCCGCACTCTCCCGTCCTCTCTGTGGAGAGCCTCCGCACTCTCCCGTCCTCTCTGTGGAGAGCCTCCGCACTCTCCCGTCCTCTCTGTGGAGAGCCTCCGCACTCTCCCGTCCTCTCTGTGGAGAGCCTCCGCACTCTCCCGTCCTCTCTGTGGAGAGCCTCCGCACTCTCCCGTCCTCTCTGTGGAGAGCCTCCGCACTCTCCCGTCCTCTCTGTGGAGAGCCTCCGCACTCTCCCGTCCTCTCTGTGGAGAGCCTCCGCACTCTCCCGTCCTCTCTGTGGAGAGCCTCCGCACTCTCCCGTCCTCTCTGTGGAGAGCCTCCGCACTCTCCCGTCCTCTCTGTGGAGAGCCTCCGCACTCTCCCGTCCTCTCTGTGGAGAGCCTCCGCACTCTCCCGTCCTCTCTGTGGAGAGCCTCCGCACTCTCCCGTCCTCTCTGTGGAGAGCCTCCGCACTCTCCCGTCCTCTCTGTGGAGAGCCTCCGCACTCTCCCGTCCTCTCTGTGGAGAGCCTCCGCACTCTCCCGTCCTCTCTGTGGAGAGCCTCCGCACTCTCCCGTCCTCTCTGTGGAGAGCCTCCGCACTCTCCCGTCCTCTCTGTGGAGAGCCTCCGCACTCTCCCGTCCTCTCTGTGGAGAGCCTCCGCACTCTCCCGTCCTCTCTGTGGAGAGCCTCCGCACTCTCCCGTCCTCTCTGTGGAGAGCCTCCGCACTCTCCCGTCCTCTCTGTGGAGAGCCTCCGCACTCTCCCGTCCTCTCTGTGGAGAGCCTCCGCACTCTCCCGTCCTCTCTGTGGAGAGCCTCCGCACTCTCCCGTCCTCTCTGTGGAGAGCCTCCGCACTCTCCCGTCCTCTCTGTGGAGAGCCTCCGCACTCTCCCGTCCTCTCTGTGGAGAGCCTCCGCACTCTCCCGTCCTCTCTGTGGAGAGCCTCCGCACTCTCCCGTCCTCTCTGTGGAGAGCCTCCGCACTCTCCCGTCCTCTCTGTGGAGAGCCTCCGCACTCTCCCGTCCTCTCTGTGGAGAGCCTCCGCACTCTCCCGTCCTCTCTGTGGAGAGCCTCCGCACTCTCCCGTCCTCTCTGTGGAGAGCCTCCGCACTCTCCCGTCCTCTCTGTGGAGAGCCTCCGCACTCTCCCGTCCTCTCTGTGGAGAGCCTCCGCACTCTCCCGTCCTCTCTGTGGAGAGCCTCCGCACTCTCCCGTCCTCTCTGTGGAGAGCCTCCGCACTCTCCCGTCCTCTCTGTGGAGAGCCTCCGCACTCTCCCGTCCTCTCTGTGGAGAGCCTCCGCACTCTCCCGTCCTCTCTGTGGAGAGCCTCCGCACTCTCCCGTCCTCTCTGTGGAGAGCCTCCGCACTCTCCCGTCCTCTCTGTGGAGAGCCTCCGCACTCTCCCGTCCTCTCTGTGGAGAGCCTCCGCACTCTCCCGTCCTCTCTGTGGAGAGCCTCCGCACTCTCCCGTCCTCTCTGTGGAGAGTCTCCGCACTCTCCCGTCCTCTCTGTGGAGAGTCTCCGCACTCTCCCGTCCTCTCTGTGGAGAGTCTCCGCACTCTCCCGTCCTCTCTGTGGAGAGTCTCCGCACTCTCCCGTCCTCTCTGTGGAGAGTCTCCGCACTCTCCCGTCCTCTCTGTGGAGAGTCTCCGCACTCTCCCGTCCTCTCTGTGGAGAGTCTCCGCACTCTCCCGTCCTCTCTGTGGAGAGTCTCCGCACTCTCCCGTCCTCTCTGTGGAGAGTCTCCGCACTCTCCCGTCCTCTCTGTGGAGAGTCTCCGCACTCTCCCGTCCTCTCTGTGGAGAGTCTCCGCACTCTCCCGTCCTCTCTGTGGAGAGTCTCCGCACTCTCCCGTCCTCTCTGTGGAGAGTCTCCGCACTCTCCCGTCCTCTCTGTGGAGAGTCTCCGCACTCTCCCGTCCTCTCTGTGGAGAGTCTCCGCACTCTCCCGTCCTCTCTGTGGAGAGTCTCCGCACTCTCCCGTCCTCTCTGTGGAGAGTCTCCGCACTCTCCCGTCCTCTCTGTGGAGAGTCTCCGCACTCTCCCGTCCTCTCTGTGGAGAGTCTCCGCACTCTCCCGTCCTCTCTGTGGAGAGTCTCCGCACTCTCCCGTCCTCTCTGTGGAGAGTCTCCGCACTCTCCCGTCCTCTCTGTGGAGAGTCTCCGCACTCTCCCGTCCTCTCTGTGGAGAGTCTCCGCACTCTCCCGTCCTCTCTGTGGAGAGTCTCCGCACTCTCCCGTCCTCTCTGTGGAGAGTCTCCGCACTCTCCCGTCCTCTCTGTGGAGAGTCTCCGCACTCTCCCGTCCTCTCTGTGGAGAGTCTCCGCACTCTCCCGTCCTCTCTGTGGAGAGTCTCCGCACTCTCCCGTCCTCTCTGTGGAGAGTCTCCGCACTCTCCCGTCCTCTCTGTGGAGAGTCTCCGCACTCTCCCGTCCTCTCTGTGGAGAGTCTCCGCACTCTCCCGTCCTCTCTGTGGAGAGTCTCCGCACTCTCCCGTCCTCTCTGTGGAGAGTCTCCGCACTCTCCCGTCCTCTCTGTGGAGAGTCTCCGCACTCTCCCGTCCTCTCTGTGGAGAGTCTCCGCACTCTCCCGTCCTCTCTGTGGAGAGTCTCCGCACTCTCCCGTCCTCTCTGTGGAGAGTCTCCGCACTCTCCCGTCCTCTCTGTGGAGAGTCTCCGCACTCTCCCGTCCTCTCTGTGGAGAGTCTCCGCACTCTCCCGTCCTCTCTGTGGAGAGTCTCCGCACTCTCCCGTCCTCTCTGTGGAGAGTCTCCGCACTCTCCCGTCCTCTCTGTGGAGAGTCTCCGCACTCTCCCGTCCTCTCTGTGGAGAGTCTCCGCACTCTCCCGTCCTCTCTGTGGAGAGTCTCCGCACTCTCCCGTCCTCTCTGTGGAGAGTCTCCGCACTCTCCCGTCCTCTCTGTGGAGAGTCTCCGCATTCTCCCGTCCTCTCTGTGGAGAGTCTCCGCATTCTCCCGTCCTCTCTGTGGAGAGTCTCCGCATTCTCCCGTCCTCTCTGTGGAGAGTCTCCGCATTCTCCCGTCCTCTCTGTGGAGAGTCTCCGCATTCTCCCGTCCTCTCTGTGGAGAGTCTCCGCATTCTCCCGTCCTCTCTGTGGAGAGTCTCCGCATTCTCCCGTCCTCTCTGTGGAGAGTCTCCGCATTCTCCCGTCCTCTCTGTGGAGAGTCTCCGCATTCTCCCGTCCTCTCTGTGGAGAGTCTCCGCATTCTCCCGTCCTCTCTGTGGAGAGTCTCCGCATTCTCCCGTCCTCTCTGTGGAGAGTCTCCGCATTCTCCCGTCCTCTCTGTGGAGAGTCTCCGCATTCTCCCGTCCTCTCTGTGGAGAGTCTCCGCATTCTCCCGTCCTCTCTGTGGAGAGTCTCCGCATTCTCCCGTCCTCTCTGTGGAGAGTCTCCGCATTCTCCCGTCCTCTCTGTGGAGAGTCTCCGCATTCTCCCGTCCTCTCTGTGGAGAGTCTCCGCATTCTCCCGTCCTCTCTGTGGAGAGTCTCCGCATTCTCCCGTCCTCTCTGTGGAGAGTCTCCGCATTCTCCCGTCCTCTCTGTGGAGAGTCTCCGCATTCTCCCGTCCTCTCTGTGGAGAGTCTCCGCATTCTCCCGTCCTCTCTGTGGAGAGTCTCCGCATTCTCCCGTCCTCTCTGTGGAGAGTCTCCGCATTCTCCCGTCCTCTCTGTGGAGAGTCTCCGCATTCTCCCGTCCTCTCTGTGGAGAGTCTCCGCATTCTCCCGTCCTCTCTGTGGAGAGTCTCCACATTATCCCGTCCTCTCTTGCATTTGTCTTTCGAGGGCGACCAGCCTTCTTGGGGGACATGGAAGAGTTTGTGATGTTGTAAAGATGCAATATTCTCAAAATCACAGAGTTAGGCCGGTTTCACACACCCGGCTTTTCGCCGGTTTGCTGGATGCGGCGCACTCCAGTACAGTGTATACAGTACAATGGCAGCGCGAGAAGCGGCGGTCACATGCTGTCATGTGACCGGAGCATGTGACCCGGAAGTTGCGGCGCTGCCACTGTACTGTATACACTGTACTGGTGTGCGCCGAATCTGTCGAAAAGCCGGATGTGTGAAATTAGCCTTAGAATGACCAACTTCTCTTCAACTTCTTCTTATGGCTGATGGGGTCACCCCTTTGGCCGTCATCTGGACAACCTGCTACTGGAGGGTTTCAGTCAGTGCAAACTGGAAAATTCGGCGCCAGTTACATAGGGATTAACACCAATAACTTGCAGGGATCTGAACGTGTTCTCTAATTGTGATCCGTGTCTTTTACATTTATCTCATTTACATTATTATTTGCTTTACAATAAACTCAATTTATGAAATAAGCGGAAAATCCTGCGCGTTTCCTCATGTGAGGATCTAATCACATAGGACGAAACAATGACCGCAACATTTAGGAAAGTGTGTGCTGTTCTCCAAGTTTGATCTCCAGCGTGTACACCCTGTGGTGTCCAGAGTTGTGGAAAGAGGCCATAGCTTTCCTGGCGGACCCCACAACCCCCGGCATTGCTCTGCTAAAGGTGCGTTTATTAGGGATTATGGACGTGGAGACCCGGCCTCTCCGCCCACACTTCTCAGGGACAGCCAGCTTTTGGCCAGGAGATAGCTGAAGACCACCGTGGATTTCACACTGGGTCAATATAGTGAATACTGCGGCTTCCCATGAGAGGGTGGTCTATGAAAACAGTCCTCAGAATGATCAAGTGCGGACGCCCTGGTCTGATGCCGTCACCTGGCACTGGGCCCCCGGCGAGGCGCACACTCACGACTGCCATACAGGATATTTGGTGTCAGCAATGAGAAGTGCGCCTCCTTCTAGGATGTAACCTTGTCTTATGTCATATAACCTTCAATAAATCCACCACTGAGCAGAGGGGGCGCCATTGTCACCAGTCAGGTTAGCGGGATTAATGCTCCACATTCCTTCACACTGCGCCGCCACCGCCTCCTCCCCCCACCCCCAGACGACAGCCAGCTCCCCCCGTAGCACCTTACCTCTTCATCTGAGGAGTCGTGCTCGTACTCATCCTTCCCTCCAGTCACTGGATCCGGCGTCCTCAACAGAGCCTAAAAACAAGAGTCAAGAAATAAGGAGAAGTGAAGACTCCCCCAATCCTGACACCCCCCAATAATCACCAGACGGGAATACAAAATGATCTCCATCAATAGGAGAACCGAGAACAAGAACTCAGCAGTCAGCAGCGCACAGTCTACAGGGCGGCACGAGAGCTCGGCGGTCAGCAGCGTACAGTCTACAGGGCGGCGCGAGGGCTCGGCGGTCAGCAGCGCACAGTTTACAGGGCGGCGCGAGGGCTCAGCGGTCAACAGCGCACAGTCTACAGGGCGGCGCGAGGGCTCAGCGGTCAACAGCGCACAGTCTACAGGGCGGCGCGAGGGCTCGGCGGTCAGCAGCAAACAGTCTACAGAACGGCGCGAGGGCTCGGCGGTCAGCAGCGCACAGTCTACAGGGCGGCGCGAGGGCTCGGCGGTCAGCAGCGCACAGTCTACAGGGCGGCGCGAGGGCTCGGCGGTCAGCAGCGCACAGTCTACAGGGCGGCGCAAGGGCTCGGCGGTCAGCAGCGCACAGTCTACAGGGCGGCGCAAGGGCTCGGCGGTCAGCAGCGCACAGTCTACAGGGCGGCGCAAGGGCTCGGCGGTCAGCAGCGCACAGTCTACAGGGCGGCGCAAGGGCTCGGCGGTCAGCAGCGCACAGTCTACAGGGCGGCGCAAGGGCTCGGCGGTCAGCAGCGCACAGTCTACAGGGCGGCGCAAGGGCTCGGCGGTCAGCAGCGCACAGTCTACAGGGCGGCGCAAGGGCTCGGCAGTCAGGAACGCACAGTCTACAGGGCGGCGCGAGGGCTCGGCGGTCAGCAGCGCACAGTCTACAGGGCGGCGCAAGGGCTCGGCAGTCAGGAACGCACAGTCTACAGGGTGGCGCAAGGGCTCGGCAGTCAGCAGCGCAGTCTACAAGGCGGTGCAAGGGCTCGGCGGTCAGGAGCGCACAGTCTACAGGGCGGCGCAAGGGCTCGGCAGTCAGGAACGCACAGTCTACAGGACAGTGTGGAGGCTCACCAGTAAGCAGTGTACAGTCTACAGGATAGCGCAGGGGCTCGGCGGTCATTTGCGCACAGTCTACAGGGCGGCGCGGGGGCTTGGCAGTCAGCAGCGTACCATCTACAGGACAGTGCAGGGGCTCGCCGGTAAGCAGTGTACAGTCTACAGGACAGTGCGAGGGCTTGCCGGTAAGCAGTGTACAGTCTACAGGACAGCGCGGGGGCTCGCCGGTAAGCAGTGTACAGTCTACAGGATAGCGCGGGGGCTCGGCAGTCAGTAGTGTACAGTCTACAGGACAGCGCGGGGGCTCGGCAGTCAGTAGTGTACAGTCTACAGGATAGCGCGGGGGCTCGGCAGTCAGTAGTGTACAGTCTACAGGACAGCGCGGGGGCTCGGCAGTCAGTAGTGTACAGTCTACAGGATAGCGCGGGGGCTCGGCAGTCAGTAGTGTACAGTCTCTGGGGTGCCACAATGGCTCAGCGATAAGAAAAAAGGTGTGCACACTGAAGAGGATGAGGTGCTAGTGGTTGGGTATAACCCACCGATATATATAAATGTTACACTGCACACTCAAGGTAACGTAAATAAAGTAGATTTATTTAAAAAAAAGCCAAGCAAAGGAAGTGAACTTATTAAGACAGATTTAAATTCTCTGACGTTTCGGCCCATGGCCTTGTTCACAGTTTACTAAAAAAGATAAAGTACAAAACATAATACAGATTGTTACAAAGTTTGTTCTCACAATGAAAAGTAACAAAAACGGTGAACAAAGAAGTAGGGAATGGGAAAAAAAGGGGAAACGATTCAAACAAAAGATACATCATGTCGTGGGTTGACGAAAGAATTATTAATATTCAGTTAGGTCCAGAAATCTTTGGCCAGTGACACAATTTTGGCGAGTTGGGCTCTGCATGCCACCACATTGGATATGAAATGAAACCTCTACAACAGAATTCAAGTGCAGATTGTAACGTTTAATTTGAAGGTTTGAACAAAAATATCTAATAGGAATTGTAGGAATTGTCACATTTCTTTACAAACACTCCACATTTTAGGGGGTCAAAAGTAATTGGACAAATAAACCAAACCCAAACAAAATATTTTTATTTTCAATATTTTGTTGCGAATCCTTTGGAGGCAATCACTGCCTTAAGTCTGGAACCCATGGACATCACCAAACGCTGGGTTTCCTCCTTCTTAATGCTTTGCCAGGCCTTTACAGCCGCAGCCTTCAGGTCTTGCTTGTTTGTGGATCTTTCCGTCTTAAGTCTGGATTTGAGCAAGTGAAATGCATGCTCAATTGGGTTAAGATCTGGTGATTGACTTGGCCATTGCAGAATGTTCCACTTTTTTGCACTCATGAACTCCTGGGTAGCTTTGGCTGTATGCTTGGGGTCATTGTCCATCTGTACTATGAAGCGCCGTCCGATCAACTTTGCGGCATTTGGCTGAATCTGGGCTGAAAGTATATCCCGGTACACTTCAGAATTCATCCGGCTACTCTTGTCAGCTGTTATGTCATCAATAAACACAAGTGACCCAGTGCCATTGAAAGCCATGCATGCCCATGCCATCACGTTGCCTCCACCATGTTTTACAGAGGATGTGGTGTGCCTTGGATCATGTGCCGTTCCCTTTCTTCTCCAGTCTTTTTTCTTCCCATCATTCTGGTACAGGTTGATCTTGGTCTCATCTGTCCATAGAATACTTTTCCAGAACTGAGCTGGCTTCATGAGGTGTTTTTCAGCAAATGTAACTCTGGCCTGTCTATTTTTGGAATTGATGAATGGTTTGCATCTAGATGTGAACCCTTTGTATTTACTTTCATGGAGTCTTCTCTTTACTGGTGACTTAGAGACAGATACACCTACTTCACTGAGAGTGTTCTGGACTTCAGTTGATGTTGTGAACGGGTTCTTCTTCACCAAAGAAAGTATGCGGCGATCATCCACCACTGTTGTCATCCGTGGACGCCCAGGCCTTTTTGAGTTCCCAAGCTCACCAGTCAATTCCTTTTTTCTCAGAATGTACCCGACTGTTGATTTTGCTACTCCAAGCATGTCTGCTATCTCTCTGATGGATTTTTTCTTTTTTTTCAGCCTCATGATGTTCTGCTTCACCTCAATTGAGAGTTCCTTAGACCGCATGTTGTCTGGTCACAGCAACAGCTTCCAAATGCAAAACCACACACCTGTAATCAACCCCAGACCTTTTAACTACTTCATTGATTACAGGTTAACGAGGGAGACGCCTTCAGAGTTAATTGCAGCCTTTAGAGTCCCTTGTCCAATTACTTTTGGTCCCTTGGAAAAGAGGAGGCTATGCATTACAGAGCTATGATTCCTAAACCCTTTCTCCGATTTGGATGTGAAAACTCTCATATTGCAGCTGGGAGTGTGCACTTTCAGCCCATATTATATATAGAATTGTATTTCTGAACATGTTTTTTTAAACAGGTAAAATAACAAAACTTGTGTCACTGTCCAAATATGGCCCTGACTGTAGGTCACCAAAATGTAGCAAGTTTTAGTACAAAAACATATAGATCCCAGGAACTAGAAGGCAGAGGAGAGTGGAATACGGGGGTGAAGATCTGGTCTCAGCAGATCATATAGACAATCTTATCTATGACTATGTAATGCTTATACAGGCTGTATAGAGAGAAAAAGGTTTCGTGGTTAAGTATATAAACAAATAATTTGATAAAGAACACTACGGTTTTTTATCTGTATTATGTTTTGTACTTTATCTTTTTAAGGCTAGTTTCACACTTGCGTTGGACGGCTTCCGTAGCATTGCGCTGTGTGACAGATGCAACGGATGCAACAGATCGTACAAAACAACGGAAAGCTTTTTTTTTTCTTCTTTACAGTTTTACTGGCAGCAGACTATTGTGAACGATCAGCTGATCACTCTCAATAGCCGGCGGCCGGTCGCTCAGCTGAGCGCTGTTACTTGCAGGCGGCCGAGCATGCCGGTGGACGGGTGCTCAGCTGAGCGCTGTCACTTGCCGCCGGCCGGGTATGCCGGCGGCCGGGCGCTCAGCTGAGTGCTGTCACTTGCCGCCGGCCGGGCATGCCGGCGCTCAGCTGAACGCTGTCACTTGCCGGCGGGCGCTCAGCTGAATGTTCGGCCACCGCAAGACAAAATAAAATTTGTAACTTAAAAAAAAAAAAAGGGCATGCGCAGTGAAATCCTGAGGATTCCGCTGCTCAAAACAACGTTACAAGTTGCGTTCCTCCCGCTGGGCGGAAGCAACGGAGCACCGCCCAGCGGAAGCAACGCAGGTCCTTTTGGCACAATCCATCAACCATACAAGTCTATGGGAAACAGCGGAATCCGTTAACGGAAGGAAAACAACGCAAGTGTGAAAGAACCCTTAGTAAACTCTGAACAAGGCCGTGGACCGAAACGTCAGAGAATTTAAATCTGTTAATAAGTTCACTTCCTTTGCTTGGCTTTTTTAATAAATCTACTTTATTTACGTTACCCTGAGTGTGCAGCGTAGAGGTCCAGTCACACATAGCGAGATCGTTACTATGTCACAGTTTCCGGATCGTTGTTGAGAGGTCACAGTCATTTTCTCCACGACTTTAGTAACGATGCAGAGGGGGCGCGGAAAAGGTGACGCAACTACACGCCTTTCATCTAGGTCGTTAATGAGATCGTTGATAGGTGTCAAACATACAGATCCATCCTGCCCAGCAGCACTCCAACAGCCAAAAATGGCCCAGGACATTCAGCAACGACCAATGATCTTACAGCAGGGGGCGGATCACTGGTGCGTGTCACACATAACGAGATCGCTGGGGAAGTCATTGCTTCATCACAGAAACTGACGTACAACGATGTCGTTATGTGTGAAGTGGCCTTAACTTTTATACAATGGCTCAGCAGTCAGCAGCGCAGATTATGGGGCGGCGCGGGGGCTCGGCAGTCAGTAGTGTACAGTCTATGGGGCGGCACACGGGGGCTCGGCGGTCAGTAGTGTACAGTCTATGGGGCGGCACGGGGACTCGGCAGTCAGTAGTGTACAGTCTATGGGGCGGCGCGGGGGCTCGGCGGTCAGTAGTGTACAGTCTATGGGGCGGCACACGGGGGCTCAGCGGTCAGTAGTGTACAGTCTATGGGGCGGCGCGGGGGCTCGGCGGTCAGTAGTGTACAGTCTATGGGGCGGCACACGGAGGCTCGGCAGTCAGTAGTGTACAGTCTATGGGGCGGCACGGGGGCTCGGCAGTCAGTAGTGTACAGTCTATGGGGCGGCACACGGGGGCTCGGCAGTCAGTAGTGTACAGTCTATGGGGCGGCGCGGGGGCTCGGCGGTCAGTAGTGTACAGTCTATGGGGCGGCACGGGGGCTCGGCGGTCAGTAGTGTACAGTCTATGGGGCGGCACACGGAGGCTCGGCAGTCAGTAGTGTACAGTCTATGGGGCGGCACGGGGGCTCGGCAGTCAGTAGTGTACAGTCTATGGGGCGGCACACGGGGGCTCGGCAGTCAGTAGTGTACAGTCTATGGGGCGGCGCGGGGGCTCGGCGGTCAGTAGTGTACAGTCTATGGGGCGGCACGGGGGCTCGGCGGTCAGTAGTGTACAGTCTATGGGGCGGCACACGGAGGCTCGGCAGTCAGTAGTGTACAGTCTATGGGGCGGCACGAGGGCTCGGCGGTCAGTAATGTACAGTCTATGGGGCGGCACGGGGGCTCGGCGGTCAGTAATGTACAGTCTATGGGGCGGCACGGGGCTCGGCAGTCAGTAGTGTACAGTCTATGGGGCGGCACACGGGGGCTCGGCAGTCAGTAGTGTACAGTCTATGGGGCAGCACACGGGGGCTCGGCAGTCAGTAGTGTACAGTCTATGGGGCGGCACACAGGGGCTCGGCAGTCAGTAGTGTACAGTCTATGGGGCGGCACACGGGGGCTCAGCAGTCAGTAGTGTACAGTCTATGGGGCGTCACGGGGGCTCAGCAGTCAGTAGTGTACAGTCTATGGGGCGGCACGGGGGCTCGGCAGTCAGTAGTGTACAGTCTATGGGGCGGCACACGGGGGCTCGGCAGTCAGTAGTGTACAGTCTATGGGGCGGCACGGGGGCTCAGCAGTCAGTAGTGTACAGTCTATGGGGCGGCACGGGGGCTCGGCAGTCAGTAGTGTACAGTCTATGGGGCGGCACGGGGGCTCGGCAGTCAGTAGTGTAGTCTATGGGGCGGCACGGGGGCTCGGCAGTCAGTAGTGTACAGTCTATGGGGCGGCACGGGGGCTCAGCAGTCAGTAGTGTACAGTCTATGGGGCGGCACGGGGGCTCGGCAGTCAGTAGTGTAGTCTATGGGGCGGCACGGGGGCTCGGCAGTCAGTAGTGTACAGTCTATGGGGCGGCACGGGGGCTCGGCAGTCAGTAGTGTACAGTCTATGGGGCGGCACGGGGGCTCAGCAGTCAGTAGTGTACAGTCTATGGGGCGGCACACGGGGGCTCAGCAGTCAGTAGTGTACAGTCTATGGGGCGGCACGGGGGCTCGGCAGTCAGTAGTGTACAGTCTATGGGGCGGCACGGGGGCTCGGCAGTCAGTAGTGTACAGTCTATGGGGCGGCACGGGGGCTCGGCAGTCAGTAGTGTAGTCTATGGGGCGGCACGGGGGCTCAGCAGTCAGTAGTGTACAGTCTATGGGGCGGCACGGGGGCTCGGCAGTCAGTAGTGTAGTCTATGGGGCGGCACGGGGGCTCGGCAGTCAGTAGTGTACAGTTCTCCCCGTGTCGCCTCCATTTTCGCCCCACACTCTAAAGCCTGGAATGCAGATTGTGAGCCCCGATGGGGACAGTGATGATGTTGTCTGTACAGCGCTGTGGAATATGATGGCGTCTAATAAATAATAAGTACTGGGGAGGGGGAACGATCAGCGGCACCTCCGTATAATAGTGTAGGGGGCATTGCGTCCTCCTGATTTCAGGTCATATTGAAATGGGTGGTCCGGCCTGACAAGTCTGCAGTCGCTGAGCACACTCTGGCGGGATTCTCCGGTGCGTACGGCGGACGGTCACATGACTGCACAGATGCGATTTGCTTATTTCCGTCTGTTTTGCGCTGTCAGGATTCTGAGGTCTCCATTTCCTGCTCACCGTCTCTCCAGGCTCCGCCCCTTCCTCCTCGCTGCTGTCAGAGGCGGAGTCCTCCAGCCCGGAGTACTGACTCTCCTCACTGTCACTCAGGTCCGACTCCGCATCCTCCCCCAGGAGCTCGTCCCCTCCAAGCAGCGGCACCTGCAGAAAGCGAAACCACCAATTATACACCGGACCACCAGGACCCCGGCACTACATACTAGGGGGGCCTCCTACTCCACATACTCCTCAGTATTGGTGGGGGCTCATTCTCCTCAGTATTGGTGTGGGGGGGGGGCTCATTCTCCTCAGTATTGGTGGGGGGGGGCTCATTCTCCTCGGTATTGGTGTGGGGGGGGCTCATTCTCCTCGGTATTGGTGTGGGGGGGGGCTCATTCTCCTCAGTATTGGTGTGGGGGGGGGCTCATTCTCCTCAGTATTGGTGTGGGGGGGCTCATTCTCCTCGGTATTGGTGGGGGGGGGGCTCATTCTCCTCGGTAATGGTGTGGGGGGGGCTCATTCTCCTCGGTATTGGTGGGGGGGGGCTCATTCTCCTCGGTATTGGTGGGGGGGGGCTCATTCTCCTCGGTATTGGTGGGGGGGGGCTCATTCTCCTCGGTATTGGTGTGGGGGGGGGCTCATTCTCCTCGGTATTGGTGTGGGGGGGCTCATTCTCCTCAGTATTGGTGTGGGGGGGCTCATTCTCCTCAGTATTGGTGTGGGGGGGCTCATTCTCCTCAGTATTGGTGTGGGGGGCTCATTCTCCTCAGTATTGGTGTGGGGGGGCTCATTCTCCTCAGTATTGGTGTGGGGGGGCTCATTCTCCTCAGTATTGGTGTGGGGGGGCTCATTCTCCTCAGTATTGGTGGGGGAGGGCTCATTCTCCTCAGTATTGGTGGGGGGGGCTCATTCTCCTCAGTATTGGTGGGGGGGAGGGCTCATTCTCCTCAGTATTGGTGGGGGGGAGGGCTCATTCTCCTCAGTATTGGTGGGGGGGAGGGCTCATTCTCCTCAGTATTGGTGGGGGGGAGGGCTCATTCTCCTCAGTATTGGTGGGGGGGAGGGCTCATTCTCCTCAGTATTGGTGGGGGGGAGGGCTCATTCTCCTCAGTGTTGGTGGGGGGGAGGGCTCATTCTCCTCAGTATTGGTGGGGGGGGGAGGGCTCATTCTCCTCAGTATTGGTGGGGGGGGAGGGCTCATTCTCCTCAGTATTGGTGGGGGGGGCTCATTCTCCTCAGTATTGGTGGGGGGGAGGGCTCATTCTCCTCAGTATTGGTGGGGGGGGAGGGCTCATTCTCCTCAGTATTGGTGGGGGGGAGGGCTCATTCTCCTCAGTGTTGGTGGGGGGGAGGGCTCATTCTCCTCAGTATTGGTGGGGGGGGAGGGCTCATTCTCCTCAGTATTGGTGGGGGGGAGGGCTCATTCTCCTCAGTATTGGTGTGGGGGGGGCTCATTCTCCTCAGTATTGGTGGGGGGGAGGGCTCATTCTCCTCAGTATTGGTGGGGGGGGGAGGGCTCATTCTCCTCAGTATTGGTGGGGGGGGGAGGGCTCATTCTCCTCAGTATTGGTGGGGGGGGCTCATTCTCCTCAGTATTGGTGGGGGGGCTCATTCTCCTCAGTATTGGTGGGGGGGGGCTCATTCTCCTCAGTATTGGTGGGGGGGGGCTCATTCTCCTCAGTATTGGTGGGGGGGGGCTCATTCTCCTCAGTATTGGTGGGGGGGGCTCATTCTCCTCAGTATTGGTGGGGGGGGCTCATTCTCCTCAGTATTGGTGGGGGGGCTCATTCTCCTCAGTATTGGTGGGGGGGGGGCTCATTCTCCTCAGTATTGGTGGGGGGGGCTCATTCTCCTCAGTATTGGTGGGGGGGGGGCTCATTCTCCTCAGTATTGGTGGGGGGGGCTCATTCTCCTCAGTATTGGTGGGGAGGCTCATTCTCCTCAGTATTGGTGGTGGGGGGCTCATTCTCCTCAGTATTGGGGGGCTCATTCTCCTCAGTATTGGTGGTGGTGGGCTCATTCTCCTCAGTATTGGTGGGGGGGAGGGCTCATTCTCCTCAGTATTGGTGGGGGGGGAGGGCTCATTCTCCTCAGTATTGGTGTGGGGGGGGAGGGCTCATTCTCCTCAGTATTGGTGGGGGGGAAGGGGCTCATTCGCCTCAGTATTGGTGGGGGGGAGGGCTCATTCTCCTCAGTATTGGTGGGGGGAGGGCTCATTCTCCTCAGTATTGGTGGGGGGAGGGCTCATTCTCCTCAGTATTGGTGGGGGGGGGGCTCATTCTCCTCAGTATTGGTGGGGGGGGGCTCATTCTCCTCAGTATTGGTGGGGGGGGCTCATTCTCCTCAGTATTGGTGGGGGGGGCTCATTCTCCTCAGTATTGGTGGGGGGGGCTCATTCTCCTCAGTATTGGTGGGGGGGTCTCATTCTCCTCAGTATTGGTGGGGGGGCTCATTCTCCTCAGTATTGGTGGGGGGTCTCATTCTCCTCAGTATTGGTGGGGGGGGCTCATTCTCCTCAGTATTGGTGGGGGGGGCTCATTCTCCTCAGCATTGGTGGGGGGGCTCATTCTCCTCAGTATTGGTGGGGGGGCTCATTCTCCTCAGTATTGGGGGGTCATTCTCCTCAGTATTGGTGGTGGGGGGCTCATTCTCCTCAGTATTGGTGGTGGTGGGCTCATTCTCCTCAGTATTGGTGGGGGGGAGGGCTCATTCTCCTCAGTATTGGTGGGGGGGAGGGATCATTCTCCTCAGTATTGGGGAGGGTGGCTCATTCTCAGTATTGGTGGGGGGGCTCATTCTCAGTATTGGTGGGGGGGGGCTCATTCTCAGTATTGGTGGGGGGGGGGGCTCATTCTCAGTATTGGTGGGGGGGGCTCATTCTCAGTATTGGTGGGGGGGGCTCATTCTCAGTATTGGTGGGGGGGCTCATTCTCAGTATTGGTGGGGGGGCCTCATTCTCCTCAGTATTGGTGGGGGGGGCCTCATTCTCCTCAGTATTGGTGGGGGGGGCCTCATTCTCCTCAGTATTGGTGGGGGGGGCCTCATTCTCCTCAGTATTGGTGGGGGCCTCATTCTCCTCAGTATTGGTGGTGGGGGGGGCTCATTCTCCTCAGTATCTGTGTGGGGGGGGCTCATTCTCCTCAGTATTGGTGGGGGGGCTCATTCTCCTCAGTATTGGTGGGGGGGGGGGGTCATTCTCAGTATTGGGGGGCTCATTCTCCTCAGTATTGGTGGTGGGGGGCTCATTCTCCTCAGTATTGGGGGGCTCATTCTCCTCAGTATTAGTGGGGGGGGCTCATTCTCCTCAGTATTGGTGGGGGGGGGCTCATTCTCCTAAGTATTGGGGGGGCGCATTCTCCTCAGTATTGGGGGGCTCATTTTCCTCAGTATTGGTGGTGGGGGGCTCATTTCCCTCAGTAATGAGGGGCTCATTCTCCTCAGTATTGGTGGTGGGGGGGGGGCTCATTCTCCTCAGTAATAGGGGGCTCATTCTCAGTATTGGTGGCGGGGGCTCATTCTCCTCAGTATTGGGGGGCTCATTCTCCTCAGTATTGAGGGGCTCATTCTCCTCAGTAATGGGGGGCTCATTCTCCTCAGTATTGGTGGCGGGGGCTCATTCTCCTCAGTATTGGGGGGCTCATTCTCAGTATTGAGGGGCTCATTCTCCTCAGTAATGGGGGGCTCATTCTCCTCAGTATTGGTGGCGGGGGCTCATTCTCCTCAGTATTGGTGGGGGGGGCTCATTCTAAGTATTGGGGGGCTCATTCTTCTCAGTATTGGGGGGCTCATTTTCCTCAGTATTGGTGGTGGGGGGCTCATTTCCCTCAGTAATGAGGGGCTCATTCTCCTCAGTATTGGTGGTGGGGGGGGCTCATTCTCCTCAGTAATGGGGGGCTCATTCTCAGTATTGGTGGCGGGGGCTCATTCTCCTCAGTATTGAGGGGCTCATTCTCCTCAGTAATGGGGGCGGGGGCTCATTCTCCTCAGTATTGGTGGCGGGGGCTCATTCTCCTCAGTATTGAGGGGCTCATTCTCCTTAGTATTGGTGGGGGGGGGCTCATTCTCCTAAGTATTTGGTGGCTCATTCTCCTGAGTATTGGGGGGAGGCTCATTCTCCTCAGTAATGGGGGGCTCATTCTCCTCAGTATTGGTGGTGGGTGGGGGGCTCATTCTCCTCAGTAATGGGGGGCTCATTCTCCTCAGTATTGGTGGCGGGGGCTCATTCTCCTCAGTATTGGGGGGCTCATTCTCCTCAGTATTGGGGGGCTCATTCTCCTCAGTATTGGTGGCGGGGGCTCATTCTCCTCAGTATTGGTGGCGGGGGCTCATTCTCCTCAGTATTGGGGGGCTCATTCTCCTCAGTATTGGGGGGCTCATTCTCCTCAGTATTGGGGGGGCTCATTCTCCTAAGTATTGGTGGGGGGGGGGGCTCATTCTCCTCAGTATTGGGGGGCTCATTCTCCTCAGTATTGGGGGGCTCATTCTCCTAAGTATTGGTGGGGGGGGGGGCTCATTCTCCTCAGTAATGGGGGGCTCATTCTCCTCAGTATTGGTGGCGGGGGCTCATTCTCCTCAGTATTGGGGAGCTCATTCTCCTCAGTAATGGGGGCGGGGGCTCATTCTCCTCAGTATTGGTGGGGGGGGGGCTCATTCTCCTAAGTATTTGGTGGCTCATTCTCCTGAGTATTGGGGGGAGGCTCATTCTCCTCAGTAATGGGGGGCTCATTCTCCTCAGTATTGGTGGTGGTGGGGGGCTCATTCTCCTCAGTAATGGGGGGCTCATTCTCCTCAGTATTGGTGGCGGGGGCTCATTCTCCTCAGTATTGGGGGGCTCATTCTCCTCAGTATTGGGGGGCTCATTCTTCTCAGTATTGGGGGGCTCATTCTCCTCAGTATTGGTGGCGGGGGCTCATTCTCCTCAGTATTGGGGGGCTCATTCTCCTCAGTATTGGGGGGCTCATTCTCCTCAGTATTGGTGGCGGGGGCTCATTCTCCTCAGTATTGGTGGCGGGGGCTCATTCTCCTCAGTATTGGGGGGCTCATTCTCCTCAGTATTGGGGGGCTCATTCTCCTAAGTATTGGTGGGGGGGGCTCATTCTCCTCAGTATTGAGGGGCTCATTCTCCTCAGTATTGGGGGGCTCATTCTCCTAAGTATTGGTGGGGGGGGCTCATTCTCCTCAGTATTGGGGGGCTCATTCTCCTCAGTATTGAGGGGCTCATTCTCCCCAGTATTGGTGGGGGGGGCTCATTCTCCTAAGTATTTGGTGGCTCATTCTCCTCAGTAATGGGGGGCTCATTCTCCTCAGTATTGGTGGCGGGGGCTCATTCTCCTCAGTATTGGGGGGCTCATTCTCCTCAGTATTGGGGGGCTCATTCTCCTAAGTATTGGTGGGGGGGGGCTCATTCTCCTCAGTATTGGGGGGCTCATTCTCCTCAGTATTGGGGGGCTCATTCTCCTAAGTATTGGTGGGGGGGCTCATTCTCCTCAGTATTGGGGGGCTCATTCTCCTCAGTATTGGGGGTCCCTGCACCCTGTACCGGGGCCCCGCCTCCTCACCGGCTCCGCGCTCCCCGGGCTCCGCCTCTTCATGGTTCGGTTGGTTCCGGGGTTGTTACGGTCCTGAGCAGCGCGAGGTCCCGGCCAGGAACACGTTTTTCGGCAGCTTTAGCCCCGGAAGTGAATGTGCGGTGTGACTCCACCCCCCGCTCTGCCGGAAGCCACAGCACGCCATCTTGGTGGAGGCATGAGAGTCATACGCACAGCTGGAAAGAGAGGACCGGAAGCAGCTGTCGGAAGAATAATCGTGTAAGGCGCATGCGCAACATGTGACGGCAGAAAAAGATGGCGGCGACCAGAGCAGTGCGGGCCCGAACTTATGTGCAAATCACCAGGGGCCCCTGAGAGCCCCAGGAGCTGAGCAAAGAGACCCCGAGGAGCCCAGGTACCTGATAGCGCTATATACACCCTGCTGACACCCCTGATATTACATGTACGGGATGGTAACCGCCCTGATGTTATATGTATTGTATATAGTGCCTAGAAAAAGTATTCACACCCCATGAACTTTTCAACAGTTTTTCACGTTATTTCCAGAAACTTAAATATGTTTTATGTGAGAGCGACACTGAGTACAAGTATCTGTGACTTGTGATGGAAATGATGCCTGGTTTTCTAGATATTTTATATACATTTATATATCTGACCATTGTGAGGTGCGTTAGTATTCAGCCCCCGTAGTCCTGCGGAACCAGTCGCCCCTAGAAATCACATAATTCGTACATTTCCTCCTCCTGGGTGATTTCTTCTCAGTATATCTACAGCTGTTCTGTGAAGACCTCAGGTTTGTGTGTGAACATCAGGGATCAAACATCAAGAAAACCAAAGAACACACCAGACAGGTCAGGGATCAAACATCAGGAAAACCAAGGAACCCACCAGACAGGTCAGGGATCAAACATCAAGAAAACCAAGGAACACACCAGACAGGTCAGGGATCAAACATCAAGAAAACCAAAGAACACACCAGACAGGTCAGGGATCAAACATCAGGAAAACCAAGGAACCCACCAGACAGGTCAGGGATCAAACATCAAGAAAACCAAGGAACACACCAGACAGGTCAGGGATCAAACATCAGGAAAACCAAGGAACACACCAAACAGGTCAGGGATCAAACATCAAGAAAACCAAAGAACACACCAGACAGGTCAGGGATCAAACATCAGGAAAACTAATTAACCCACCAGACAGGTCAGGGATCAAACATCAGGAAAACCAAGGAACCCACCAGACAGGTCAGGGATCAAACATCAGGAAAACCAAGGAACCCATCAGACAGGTCAGGGATCAACCATCAGGAAAACCAAGGAGCACGCCAGACAGGTCAGGAATCAAACATCAGGAAAAATCAAGGAACCCACCAGACAGGTCAGGGATCAACCATCAGGAAAACCAAGGAGCACGCCAGACAGGTCAGGGATCAACCATCAGGAAAACCAAGGAGCACGCCAGACACGTCAGGGATCAACCATCAGGAAAACCAAGGAGCACGCCAGACAGGTCAGGAATCAAACATCAAGTAAACCAAGGAATTCACCAGACAGGTCAGGGATCAAACATCAGGAAAACCAATGAACTCACCTGACCATCAGGAAAACCAAGGAACCTACCAGACAGTTTAGGGATCAAACATCAGGAAAACCAAGGAGCACGCCAGACAGGTCAGGAATCAAACATCAGGAAAAATCAAGGAACCCACCAGACAGGTCAGGGATCAAACATCAGGAAAACCAATGAACTCACCTGACCATCAGGAAAACCAAGGAACCTACCAGACAGTTTAGGGATCATACATCAGGAAAACCAAGGAACCTACCAAACAGTTTAGGGATCAAACATCAGGAAAACCAAGGAGCACGCCAGACAGGTCAGGAATCAAACATCAGGAAAAATCAAGGAACCTACCAGACAGTTTAGGGATCAAACATCAGGAAAACCAAGGAACCTACCAAACAGGTCAGGGATCCAACATCAGGAAAACCAAAAAGACCACAAAACAGCATAATGAAAACTAAGGAGCACGCCAGACAGTTCAGGGATAAATCATCAGGAAAATGAAGGAGACCACTAGACAGGTCAGGGGTTAAACAGCATAATTAAACCAAGGAACCCACCATACAGTTCAGGGATAAAACAGCATTATGAAAAGAAGGAGCCCAAGGTCATGTATAAAACAGCATCATTAAAACCACACCAGACAGGTCATAGATAAAACCACATCATGAATACCTAGAAGCCCACCAAACAGGTCAGGGATGAAGAGGAAAGCAGGTTTAGGTTATAGAAAACAGCCCAAGCTCTGAACATCTGGGGTAGCGCTGCTCAGCCCATCATTCAATAATGGAAGGAGTACGGCACAACTGCAAACCTACAAGACCAAGACATGGCCTTCCACCCAAACTGACATCCCCAGGAGGAGAGCATTAATGAGAGAAGTGCCGAGAGGTCCTTGATCACTAGAGGAGCCGCAGAGATCACAGCTCAGGGGAGAATCCGTCCACAGGACGACTATTAGTCTGTCCACACATCTGGCCTTTATGGAAGAGCAACAAGAAGCCATGCAGGGGGTACAGTGAGCAGTGGAGGAAGGGGCTCTGGTCTGAGGAGAACAAAGGAGAACTAGGCTGAATGCAAAACACTGTGTGGGGAGAAAACTAACCTTGCACATCCCCATAAAAACTCCATCCCCACCGTCAAACGTGGTGGAGGCAGCATCCTGCTGTGGAGAGGCTTTTCTTTAGCAGGGGCAAGGAAGCTGGCCAAAGGAGAGCTGGACTAAACGGCGAGTGCTGAGGGGAATGGATTGCTGATGATGGGAGAGGTCTTGTACCTGCTGGACTCTTGCAAGACCCTCGGTTTTAGTGTACCCCCAGCCTTCTCTCTTCTATTCTGTGCCGCTATGTCCATGGGTAGGAAGAGAGCCTCCTCGAATCCTGGACCAAGTTCGGCGACTTCAGAAGCTGGTATCTCCCGCTACCTACGCCACATACCAGTAACCTCGGGGCCGGAGACTCTGTCAAACCTGGAGCTGGCACCAAGCTACATTACTCGCCCCTGGCAGCGCAGTGGAGCTCCTCATCAGCGGACTTCCTTACAGCTCTCTGTGCACTCGCCCCCTGGCAGCGCAGTGGAGCTCCTCACCAGCGGACTTCCTTACAGCTCTCTGTGCACTCGCCCCCTGGTAGCGCAGTGGAGCTCCTCACCAGCGGACTTCCTTACAGCTCTCTGTGCACTCGCCCCCTGGCAGCGCAGTGGAGCTCCTCACCAGCGGACTTCCTTACAGCTCTCTGTGCACTCGCCCCCTGGCAGCGCAGTGGAGCCCCTCACCAGCGGACTTCCTTACAGCTCTCTGTGCACTCGCCCCCTGGCAGCGCAGTGGAGCCCCTCACCAGCGGACTTCCTTACAGCTCTCTGTGCACTCGCCCCCTGGCAGCGCAGTGGGCGAGTTATATCTAGTAATGATATATAAACTTTTTTTGTACTTCTACTATGTTCCCTGTTTTCCTGTTTTATGTTCTTCTTCCCTACCCCCTGATCCCTATTGTTCATCATTTTATATCATGTAATTTTTTTTTCCACGTTTTCTTTACGTCAGTAAAAGGTATTTGTTAATTACTAAATAAAAACTTATTTAAGCAAAAATGAAGAACGCTGTGTGTGGAAAAAAACTAAACCTGCACATCATCCTGAAAACACCATCCCCACTGTCACACATGGTGGAGGCAGCATTCTGCTGTGTGTGGAAAAAAACTAAACCTGCACATCATCCTGAAAACACCATCCCCACTGTCACACATGGTGGAGGCAGCATTCTGCTGTGTGGGGAAAAAAACTAAACCTGCACATCATCCTGAAAACACCATCCCCACTGTCACACATGGTGGAGGCAGCATTCTGCTGTGTGGGGGAAAAAAACTAAACCTGCACATCATCCTGAAAACACCATCCCCACTGTCACACATGGTGGAGGCAGCATTCTGCTGTGTGGAGGAAACTAACCCTGCACATCATACTGAAAACACCATCCCCACCGTCACAGATGGTGGAGGCTGCATCCTGCTGTTGGGAGGAAACTAACCCTGCACATCACCCACATCACCCTGAAAATACCATCCCCACCTGTCACACATGGTGGAGGCTGCATCCTTATGTGGGGAGGAAACTAACCCTGCACATCATCCTGAAAACACCATCTACACCTTTCACACATGGTGGAGATTGCATCCTGCTGTGAAGAAGAAGCTAACCCTGCACATTACCCTGAAAATATCATCCCCACCGTCACACATGGTGGAGGCAGCATCCTTCTGTGGGGAGGCTTCTCTTCAGCAGGGGTAGGGAAGCTGGTCAGAGGTGATGGGAAGATGGATGGAGGTAAATACAGGGCAATCCTGGAGGAAAACCAAAAATAATAAAGACAAGACCCTACACGGGTCGGCAGCAGACGTGGTGACAGTTCCCATGTCTGATTATTATGCGTCTTTATTTCTCTATTGATTGGATTTTCTGTGTGTTACTAAGTTTCTATATATCTAATTTTCACCTCTGAATTGTAATTTAATTTTGTGTATGTACAGTACAGACCAAAAGTTTGGACACACCTTCTCATTCAAAGAGTTTTCAGGACTCTGAAAATTGTAGATTCACATTAAAGGCATCAAAACTATGAATTATCACATGTGGAATGAAATACTTAAAGTGTGAAACAACTGAAAATATGTCTTATATTCTAGGTTCTTCACAGTCGCCGCCTTTTGCTCTGATTACTGCTTTGCACACTCTTGGCATTCTCTTGATGAGCTTCAAGAGGTAGTCACCGGAAATGGTCTTCCAACAGTCTTGAAGGAGTTCCCAGAGATGCTTAGCACTTGTTGGCTCTTTTGCCTTCACTCTGCGGTCCAGCTCACCCCAAAGCATCTCAATTGGGTTCAGGTCTGGTGACTGGAGACCAGGTCATCTGGCGTAGCACCCCATCACTCTCCTTCTTAGTCACATAGCCCTTACACGGCCTGGAGGGGTGTTTGGGGTCATTGTCCTGTTGAAAAATAAATGATGGTCCAACTAAACGCAAACCGGATGGAATAGCACGCCGCTGCAAGATGCTGTGGTAGCCATGCTGGTTCTGTATGCCTTCAATTTTGAATAAATCCCCAACAGTGTCCCCAGCAAAGCCCCCCACACCATCACACCTCCTCCACCATGCTTCACGGTGGGAACCAGGCATGTAGAGTCCATCCGTTCACCTCTTCTACAAAGACTCGGTGGTTGCATCCAAAGATCTCAAATTTGGACTCATCAGACCAAAGCAGAGATTTCCACTGGTCTAATGTCCATTCCTTGTGTTCTTTAGCCCAAACAAGTCTCTTCTGCTTGTTGCCTGTCCTTAGCAGTGGTTTCCTAGCAGATATTTTACCATGAAGGCTGCTGCACAAAGTCTCCTCTTAACAGTTGTTCTAGAGATGAGAAGGTGTGTCCAAACTTTTGGTCTGTACTGTACGTCCGAGCACAAATACAGGAATATCCTCCCTGGTTCTGCTGGCCAGCATATGTCCGGTGTATCGCCCCTTCTTATTGCAGAATTTCATGTTTGGTACACACTGATTGTTCCTGTGTCAGTTTCTGACAGTTCAGTGTTATCGCCCTCACTTAGGCTAAGTTCACATTTCCGCTAAAATCTATCAGTCACAATCCGCTGCTCTTGTAAACAGCGGAATCCGTTTAGCGGATTCCGCTGCTCCCATAGACTTGTATGAGCAGCGGATTGTGACTGATGATGCTGCGTTGCACCCTCCGCCCGACTGATCAGTCGTGGAACGACTGACCGCCGGGCGGGAGGAACGCAGCAGGTAACGTTTTTTGAGCAGCGAGATCCGTCGGATTTCGCTGCGCATGCTCTCTGGCTCCCTGCACACGTCACCAGCTTTGGTTGGTTACCCGATATTTACCCTGGTTACGGTGCAAGGAGCCAGCGCTAAGCGGTGTAGGCCCGTAACCAAGGTAAATATCGGGTAACCAAGGTAAACATCGGGTGCTTTGCTGTTACCCGATATTTAGGCTGGTTACGTGTGCAGGGAGGCCGACACCTCCCCGCTCGGCCCCGCCCCCTCCCGCACTCCGCACATGTATGTACACACACACACACACACACACACACACACACACACACACACACACACCTGTCCCTAGCCATGCAGACAAGCACTGACACCCTCGTCTGGCCCCGCCCCCTGCTCGGCTCCGCCCCCTCCCGCACTTTGCATGTGCACACACATACATACACACATACATACATACATACATGCACATACACACACTCACTCACAGATACACTCACCTGTCCCCAGCCATGCAGACCGCAGCACTTCCACTGACATCCTCAGCGCCTGGCCCTGCCCCCCGCTCGGCTCCGCCCCCTCCCGCACTTTGCATGTGCACACACATACATACACACATACATACATACATACATGCACATACACACACTCACTCACTCACAGATACACTCACCTGTCCCCAGCCATGCAGACCGCAGCACTTCCACTGACATCCTCAGCGCCTGGCCCCGCCCCCCGCTCGGCTCCGCCCCCTCCCGCACTTTGCATGTGCACACACATATACACACATACATACATACATACATACATGCACATACACACACTCACTCACAGATACACTCACCTGTCCCCAGCCATGCAGACCGCAGCACTTCCACTGACATCCTCAGCGCCTGGCCCCGCCCCCCGCTCGGCTCTGCCCCAGAACTCCGCCCCCCGCACACAACGGAATCCGACAAAGAATTCTGTTCTTTGTCATCCGTTGTACAGCGTTGAACAGCGCATCAGTCACATGCGTCAAGCGACGCATGTGACTGATACAAATCAACGGAAATGTGAACTTAGCCTTAATCACAAAACTCTCCCACACATCATTGCACCACCTGCTTTCTCTTTATTTTCTCCTTGTCACTGGCGACATCTCTCCTAACCCGGGCCCTCCTGTCACTAGTAGCTATAACTCTCATCCTGCAGCACATAAACCCTGCTAGTCTCAGTAACGTTCAGCGCTCGCCTTCTCCTGTCTCCTTTCATTTTTCCCCCTGGAAGGCACAATCCGTGTGTAACAAACCCCCCGATATCCACCACGTCTTCCTTTCCAGTTCCCTTCACATTCCTACTCTCATTGACGCCTGGATCCAGCAGTCGCACACCATCACCGCCACCGCTGCTGCTCTCTCGTACGGTGGGCAACTATTTTTACCAGACCAAACTTTTCATTGCTACAGCCATGTGAGGGCTTCCTTTTTTTGCAGGACGTGTTGTACTTTTGAATTACACCATTCACGTTCAGACTAGTGATGAGCGTGCTCGGCACTACTCGATCGAGTATCATGCGCATGCTCAATATGAGAGCGATCTCGTCCCCTTCCCTGATATCGGGGTCTTCCAGAAAAATGCTGGCGTTTCCCATTGACCTCCATTATACTTGTTACTGGTGATGTGACGTACTGGGAATCGGAGAAAAAAATTCCATGTGCATCAAAATAGTGAAAGACAATCACAGAATTACG
This sequence comes from Anomaloglossus baeobatrachus, assembly GCF_048569485.1. NCBI lineage: Eukaryota > Metazoa > Chordata > Amphibia > Anura > Aromobatidae > Anomaloglossus > Anomaloglossus baeobatrachus. The sequence continues at coordinate 13,791,279 of NC_134358.1, read as the reverse complement.
CTTTGTTTTTTTTAATACAATTTTCACTATACGGTAAAACTGACTTGGCAATACACCGTGTGCAGAATACACCGTGTGCAGAATACACCGTGTGCAGAATACACCGTGTGCAGAATACACCGTGTGCAGAATACACCGTGTGCAGAATACACCGTGTGCAGAATACACCGTGTGCAGAATACACCGCGTGCAGAATTATTAGGCAAGTTGTATTTTAAAGGATTATATTTTATTATTGATCAACAACTATGTTCTCAATCACCCAAAAGACTCATAAATATCAAAGCTTAATATTTTTGGCGGTTGGAGGGGTTTTAGATTTGGCTTCTTAGGAGGATCTGTTTGTGCAGGTGACTATTACTGTGCAGAATTATTAGGCAACTTAATAAAAAGCAAATCTATTCCCCTCTCACTTGTTTATTGTCACCAGGAAACCAATATAACTGCACAAAATATAGAAATAAACATTTCTGACATGCAAAAACAAAACCCCAAAAAAATGAGTGACCAATATCGCCCCCTTTCTTTCTGATGACACTCAGCAGCCACCATCCATAGATCCTGTCATTGCTTGATCTGTTTACGATCCACATTGCGTGCAGCAGCCACCACAGCCTCCAGCCACCACAGCCTCCAGCCACCACAGCCTCCAGCCACCACAGCCTCCAGACACCACAGCCTCCAGCCACCACAGCCTCCAGCCACCACAGCCTCCAGCCACCACAGCCTCCAGCCACCACAGCCTCCACCCACCACAGCCTCCAGACACCACAGCCTCCAGCCACCACAGCCTCCAGCCACCACAGCCTCCAGCCACCACAGCCTCCAGCCACCACAGCCTCCAGCCACCACAGCCTCCAGACACCACAGCCTCCAGACACCACAGCCTCCAGACACCACAGCCTCCAGACACTGCTCCCAGAGGTGGACTGTTTTCCCTCCCTGTAGATCTCACATTTTATGAGGGGCCACAGGTTCTTTATGGGGTTCAGATCAGGGGAACAAGGGGGCCATGTCATTATTTTTTCATCTGTTAGACCTTTACTGGCCAGCCACGCTGTGCAGTAGTTGGATGCATGTGATGGAGCATTGTCCTGCATGAAAATCATGTTTTTCTTGAACGATACCGACTTCTTCCTGTACCACTGCTTGAAGAAGTTGTCTTCCAGAAACTGGCAGTAGGTCTGGGAGTTGAGCTTCACTCTATCCTCAACCCGAAAAGGTCCCACAAGTTGATCTTTACTGATCCCAGCCCATACCAGTCCCCACCTCCACCTTGCTGGCGTCTGAGTCGGAGTGGAGCTCTCTGCCCTTTACTGATCCAGCCTCTGGCCCATCCATCTGCCCATCAAGAGTCACTCTCATTTCATCAGTCCATAAAACCTGTGAAGAATCAGTCTTAAGATATTTCTTGGCCCAGTCTTGAGGTTTTATCTTCTGTTTCTTGGTCCGAGGTGGTGGTTTTCAGCCTTCCTTACCTTGGCCTGTCCCTGAGTATGGCACACCTTGTGCTTTTTGATGCTCCAGTAACGGTGCAGCTCTGAAATATGGCCATACTGGTGGCAAATGGCATCTTGGCAGCTTCACGCTTGATTTTCCTCAATTCATGGGCAGTTATTTTGCGCCTTTTTTGCCCAGCACGCTTCTTGCGACCCTGTTGGCTATTTGCCATGAAACGCTTGATTGTTCAGTGATTACGCTTCAAAAGTTTGGCAATTAGAAGACTGCTGCGTCCCTCTGCAAGACTCTCACAATATGGACTTTTCAGAGCCCGTCAAATCTCTCTTCTGACCCATTTTGCCAAAGGAAAAGAAGTTTCCTAATTAAGCCCCCCTTATATAGGGTGCTGATGTCATTACACCGCACCCCTCCTCATTACAGAGACGCACATCACCTGAGTTACTTCATTGGTAGTTGGCTTTCAGCCTATACAGCTTGGAGTAGGACGACATGTATAAAAAGTATCGTGACCAAAATACTCATTTGCCGAATAATTCTGCACACAGTGTATTATTCTCCAGATCAGTAGGATTAACCCCTTAACGACCGCGGGCCGTAAAATTACGTCCTAAATGACATAATCTTACTGCCCGCGGTCCTCCGGCGGCAGCATGCCGCGATCGGCACACATTTCAGCTGATTTTCACAGCTGAGATGTGTGCCTGCTAGGCACGAGCAGAATCGTTATCTGCTCGTGCCGATTAACCCCTTATATGGCGCTGTCAATACATGACAGCGCCATTATAAGCGCGATCGCGGTAAAGTTTTACTTACCGCCGAAACCGGAAGTCACGTGACGCGATCACGTGACTCCCGATAGTTGTCATGGTAGCACAGGGTCATGTGATGACTCCTGTACTACACATGAATTGGTTTCACTTTCGCTGTGCCCGGGGCACAGCAAAAGAGAAAGACAGCGTATCTGCTGTTTACAGCCTTCCAGCTGTGATCAGCAGATACTGCAGAGCGATCGGAATGCTGATCGCAATAGCCCCCTAGGGGGACTAGTAAAATAAAAAAAAAAAGTAAAAAAATAAGTTTTAAAAAATTAAAAAAAAACAAAAAAACCTAAAAGTTCAAATCACCCCCCATTCGCCCCATTGAAAATTAAAGGGTTAAAAAAATAAAAAATATACACACATTTGGTATCGCCGCGTTCAGAAACGCCCGATCTATCAAAATATAAAATCAATTAATCTGATCAGTAAACGGCGTAGCGGCAAAAAAATTCCAAACGCCAAAACGACGTTTTTTTGTCGCCACAACTTTTGCGCAAAATGCAATAAGAGGCGATCAAAACGTAGCATCTGCGCAAAAATGGTACCGTTAAAAACGTCAGCTCGAGACGCAAAAAATAAGCCGTCATTGAGCCTAAGATCCCGAAAAATGAGAACGCTACGGGTCACGGAATATGGCGTAAAACGTGCGCCACTTTTTTCGGACAAACTTCCGATTTTTTAACCCCTTATATAAAAGTAAACCTATACATGTTTGGTGTCTACGAACTCGCACTGACCTGAGGCATCACACCCACACATCAGTTTTACCATATAGTGAACACAGTGAATAAAATATCTCAAAAACCATAGTGCTATCGCACTTTTTTTGCAATTTTTCTGCATTTGGAATTTTTTTGCCATTTTCTAGTACACAATATGGTAAAACTGATGGTTTCATTTAAAAGTACAGCTCGTTCCGCAAAAAATGAGCCCTCACATGACCATATTGACTGAAAAATAAAAAAGTTACGTCTCTCAGAAAAAGAATGGCGAAAAAAAAAAACGGAAAGCGAAAAATCGGCCGGTCGTGAAAGGGTTAAGGACATGTTTGGGGTGGGGGGGGGTGAAAAGAAATTTGGAAATTTTGTAAAAGAAATAAAAGATGAATTTCACGAGTTGTAACATTTTCAGGGTTTTATGATGGATTATTTTTTGCCTCCTGAGCTGACATTTTTATACCATTTTGGGGCAGATACGATGTTTGATCTCCCCTCATTGTAATTTACTGCAATGTCGCATGATCCGAAAAATTTAATTCTGGGGGTTAGATTTTTTTTTTTTTTTCATGACACAATTTACTGATTTGAATTATTACATTTTCATAGATCTGACGTTTACGAATGTATTTACCAAATGTGTATTTTTTTTATTTCTTTATTTTTAGTAGAGGAAAAGGGAGGTAATTTGACACAAAGCTCTCCACAGTTCTGCACCCCCTACATCTCCTCCTCATCTGTCTATCACTCATCCCATCCTCTCCACAGTTCTGCACTACCCTACATCTCCTCCTCATCTGTCTATCACTCACCTACCTACCTGACCTGTCCACAGCCCTTCATCTCCTCCTCATCACTGTGTATCACCCTATATGTCTTCTCCACAGTTCTGCACCCCCTACATCTCCTCCTCATCTGTCTATCACTCATCCCATCCTCTCCACAGTTCTGCACTACCCTACATCTCCTCCTCATCTGTCTATCACTCACCTACCTACCTGTCCTGTCCACAGCCCTTCATCTCCTCCTCATCACTGTGTATCACCCTATATGTCTTCTCCACAGTTCTGCACCGCCCTACATCTCCTCATCTACCCGTCCTCTCCATAGTTCTGCACCGCCCTACATCTCCTCATCTACCCGTCCTCTCCACAGTTCTGCACCGCCCTACATCTCTTCATCTACCTGTCCTCTCCATAGTTCTGCACCACCCTACATCTCCTCGTCATCTGTCTATCACCTACCTACCTGTCCTCTCTACAGCCCTTCATCTCCTCCTCATATCTATCACCCTATACGTCCTCTCCACAGTTTTGCACCACCCTACATCTCCTCCTCATCTCCGTCTATCACCTACCCATCCTCTCCACAGTTCTGCACTGCCCTACATCTCCTCATCTATCACCTACCCGTCCTCTCCACAGTTCTGCACTGCCCTACATCTCCTCATCTATCACCTACCCGTCCTCTCCACAGTTCTGCACTGCCCTACATCTCCTCATCTATCACCTACTCGTCCTCTCCACAGTTCTGCACTGCCCTACATCTCCTCATCTATCACCTACCCGTCCTCTCCACAGTTCTGCACTGCCCTACATCTCCTCATCTATCACCTACCCGTCCTCTCCACAGTTCTGCACTGCCCTACATCTCCTCATCTATCACCTACCCGTCCTCTCCACAGTTATGCACTGCCCTACATCTCCTCATCTATCACCTACCCGTCCTCTCCACAGTTATGCACTGCCCTACATCTCCTCATCTATCACCTACCCGTCCTCTCCACAGTTCTGCACTGCCCTACATCTCCTCATCTATCACCTACCCGTCCTCTCCACAGTTCTGCACTGCCCTACATCTCCTCATCTATCACCTACCCGTCCTCTCCACAGTTCTGCACTGCCCTACATCTCCTCATCTATCACCTACCCGTCCTCTCCACAGTTCTGCACTGCCCTACATCTCCTCATCTATCACCTACCCGTCCTCTCCACAGTGTCCCCATAGATATTCTCCTGTGAGCAGGACCCTCGCTCCTCCTGTATCTGGTGACCTGTGTGTTACTGTATGATGTCTGTATTCTCTGTACATGTCCCCTCTGATGTGTACAGCGCTGTGGAATATGTTGGTGACATAGAATAATAATTATTATTACTTATGTGCCTATGCAGAGCTGTTACCTCCATTACCTCGCAGTATTCGGCCATCTGGTGGCTGCACTCTGTACTGTCCTTCCTTTGTTTCACGATGTTCATTCCTTTGTTATTGTGTAGTTTGTCCCTCAGTTAATCAGCGATTGTTCCTGTACACGTGTGTGATCTCTGGTGATTATGGAGGATCACTTACATGTTTTCTACTAAATCCACCGAGAATCCGTGTCAAGACGGGAAAATCACTGATCACAGACGTCTCCATCCGATATCACCGAGCGAGAGAAGAGGGGAAAGGTGCAAAGCTGGAGAGACCCCAAAAGACAGAAGAAGGTGGTCCTACCAAGTACTGACTCCGGGGGCTGAATACTAATGCAAAACAAAGAAATGTGGTCCTACAACGTACTGACTCGGGAGCATGAATACTAATGCAACACAGGGAAAGGTGGTCCTACAAAGTACTGACTCCGGAGGATGAATACTAATGCAAGACAGAGAAACGTGGCAATACAAAGTGCTGACTATGGGGGCTGAATACTAATGCAAAACAGAGAAAGGTGGTCCTACAAAGTGCTGACTCTGGTGGATGAATACTTATGCAACAGAGAGAAGTGCTGACTCTGGGGGCTGAATACTAATGCAACAGAGAAAGGTGGTCCTACAAAGTACTGACTCTGGGGGCTGAATACTAATGCATCTCATAATCTTCAGCTTCAAATAAATGTGTATTTAGAAAACCAGGTATCCTTTCCTTTACACGTCACATACTTGTACTCAGTGTTGGTATCAGATAAGATTCTTTTACGTTTGATGTAATGTGGAAAAGTTAACACGGTGTGAATACTTTTGGTAAGGCACTGTACATATAATTATAACTCTTGGGGGTCATATAGCGTCACCCCTCTGCTGCACTGTGACACCCTTGCAGGATCCGGGTTTCTGCAGAGCTGACGCTCTTTTCTGATGGTGGTGATAGGTTGGGTGGAGTTGTGCTTCTTCCCGCCTCTAGTGTCGCTCCTCGGAGGCGTGTTTGTAGTCTAGCTCCTCCCCTGAGGTCTTGTTTCTTTTCTTTTTCAGCCTCCACTTTTTCTGCATCCTCCGATCTTCACTCGCTCTGGAGACGATGGAGGCGCACGCTGCAACCACAGGGAGTAATGTCCCCGCCTTTCTGGCCAAGTTATGGAGTCTGGTTGAGGACCCGGAGACGGACCCCCTTATATGCTGGAGTCCAGTAAGTATTGTGCCCCCGAGTCACTGGCCAAGGATTACATAGAGCATAGCCTTGATGATTGGGCACCAGGAAGTGTGTAAGGCGCCCCCCTCAGCCTCCTCCCCTCCCCCAGTTTGTACAGTCAGATGATTGCACCTATAAATTTGGCCAATGACCACGGGTGCTTCATCTCTGATCCCACACGTGTGCCAATAACTCTCCGTTATCGGGAGAGTCTCGCCGCTTCACACCAGGGTCTCATTCCTGGTTCTCCTTCCTCAAATATATTTTCTGCTGCTTGGATCATGTGAGGAACTTGCCCCGATCTCCGATCTCCTGTGACGGACCGGCCCCGACCTCCTGTGACGGACCAGCCCCGACCTGCTGTGACGGACCGGCCCCGACCTGCTGTGACGGACCGGCCCCGACCTGCTGTGACGGACCGGCCCCGACCTGCTGTGACGGACCGGCCCCGACCTGCTGTGACGGACCGGCCCCGACCTGCTGTGACGGACCGGCCCCGACCTGCTGTGACGGACCGGCCCCGACCTGCTGTGACGGACCGGCCCCGACCTGCTGTGACGGACCGGCCCCGACCTGCTGTGACGGACCGGCCCCGACCTGCTGTGACGGACCGGCCCCGACCTGCTGTGACGGACCGGCCCCGACCTGCTGTGACGGACCGGCCCCGACCTGCTGTGACGGACCGGCCCCGACCTGCTGTGACGGACCGGCCCCGACCTGCTGTGACGGACCGGCCCCGACCTGCTGTGACGGACCGGCCCCGACCTGCTGTGACGGACCGGCCCCGACCTGCTGTGACGGACCGGCCCCGACCTGCTGTGACGGACCGGCCCCGACCTGCTGTGACGGACCGGCCCCGACCTGCTGTGACGGACCGGCCCCGACCTGCTGTGACGGACCGGCCCCGACCTGCTGTGACGGACCGGCCCCGACCTGCTGTGACGGACCGGCCCCGACCTGCTGTGACGGACCGGCCCCGACCTGCTGTGACGGACCGGCCCCGACCTCCTGTGACGGACCGGCCCCGACCTCCTGTGACGGACCGGCCCCGATCACCACCGACCTCCTGTGACGGACCGGCCCCGATCACCACCGATCTCCTTGTGACGGACCGGCCCCGATCACCACCGATCTCCTTGTGACGGACCGGCCCCGATCACCACCGATCTCCTTGTGACGGACCGGTCCCGATCACCACAGATCTCCTGTGATGGACCGGTCCCGATCACCACCGATCTCTTGTGACGGACCGGTCCCGATCACCACCGACCTCCTGTGACGGACCGGCCCCGATCACCACCGACCTCCTGTGACGGACCGGCCCCGATCACCACCGATCTCCTTGTGACGGACCGGTCCCGATCACCACCGACCTCCTGTGACGGACCGACCCCGATCACCACCGACCTCCTGTGACGGACCGGCCCCGATCACCACCGATCTCCTTGTGACGGACCGGTCCCGATCACCACCGACCTCCTGTGACGGACCGGCCCCGATCACCACCGATCTCCTTGTGACGGACCGGTCCCGATCACCACCGACCTCCTGTGACGGACCGGCCCCGATCACCACCGATCTCCTTGTGACGGACCGGTCCCGATCACCACCGATCTCCTGTGACGGACCAACCCCGATCACCACCGATCTCCTTGTGACGGACCGGTCCCGATCACCACTGCTCTCCCTGTGACGGACTGGACTCGACCACTGATTTTTGTGCAGTCGGAGAACACTGTTCTCTGTCGTCAGCCTCTGTTAGGTAATGCGTGTCGCACGTTTTTCCAGGAGTTGGTGGCTGCTGTTCTCTGTTGTCAGCCTCTGTGTTAGGTAATGCGTATCTCACGTTTTCCCGGCGGTCGGTGGCTGTTGTTCTCTGTTGTCAGCCTCAGTTAGGTAATGTGGGAGTCGGTGAGCGCTGTGGATCCGGTTGCTCCGGTTCGGCTCGGGTTTCACATTTCTCCATTCGGTCATCTCCTCATTGTATATTTCCTGTGTTCTGCGCCAAGTGCAGCGCTGTAAAGTGATCTCCCGGCTCACACATGGTTATCATTACTCTGCTCCGGGGGTGTGATGTTCCTGCCACAAGTAGCAGTCTGGCCGGGGGCCAGCGGGGAGGAGGAGGGGGCCGTCTGCTCCGAGCTGATTGTCTGATGATCCTACCGCACTCCTCACTGTCCAGATGCACGCGCTGTGCCCGACACCCTGCGCTGCTCGGCCCTACGCGTGCTGCCACACATGGAAGCCGGACTCCTGATTGTGGCCTGCGAGTAGCCCAGCATGTCTACTGTCATCACCATCTGCCCCATCATACAGTGATAGATGCTGTGCGGAGTCTCCGGCTCCCCCAAACTGCTCCAACACCCCTGAACCCCAAAGGTTTTCTCTACCTGACCTGTTTACTCTTCTCCCGATGCTGTGCCTGATCTTTGCTCTGCCCCCCTTGGTTCTCTGTCTGACCTTTTGCTCCACTCCTCCCCAGCGCTCTGCCTGTTTTTTGCGCCATTCCCCATCCCCTGGTGCTCTTCTTGACCTGTGCTCTGCTCCTCCCCGGCGCACTGCCTGACCTTTTGCTCCTCTCTTCCTCCGGCGCTCTGCCTTACCTTCTGCTCTTCTCCTCCTCCCCGGCACTCTGCCTGACCTTTTTGCTTCACTCCTCCAGGTGCTCTGTCTGACTTTCTGCTCCTCTCCTCCCCGGCGCTCTGCCTGACCTTCTGCCCCTCACCTGTGCTCTGCTCCTCTCGGCACTCTCCCTGACCTGTGCTCGTCCCCTCCCCAGCGGTGTCCCTTACCTGTGCTCTACTCCTCTCAGCGCTCTCTCTGACCTGTGCTCTGCTCCTCTCTGCGCTCTCCCTGGCCTGTGCTCGTCCCCTCCCCAGCGGTCTCCCTGACCTGTGCTCCGCTCCTCTCGGCGCTCTCCCTGGCCTGTGCTTGTCCCCTCCCTAGCGCTCTCCCTGACCTGTGCTCTCCCCTCCCTAGCGCTCTCCCTGACCTGTGCTCCTCCCCTCCCCAGCACTCTCCCTGACCTGTGCTCCTCCCCTCCCCAGCGCTGTCCCTGTGCTCCTCTCGGCACTCTCCCTGACCTTTGCTCGTCCCCTCCCCAGCTGTCTCCCTTACCTGTGCTCCACTCCTCTCAGCGCTCTCCCTGACCTGCACTCTGCTCCTCTCGGCGCTCTGCCTGATCTGTGCTCCTCTCGGCGCTCTCCCTGGCCTGTGCTCGTCCCCTCCCTAGCGCTCTCCCTGACCTGTGCTCCTCCCCTCCCCAGCACTCTCCCTGACCTGTGCTCCTCCCCTCCCCAGCGCTCTCCCTGACCTGTGCTCCGCTCATCTCGGCGCTCTGATTGACCTGTGCTCTGCTCCTCTCGGCGCTCTCCTTGACCTGTGCTGTGCTCCTCCTCTCGGCGCTCTCCCTGACCTGTGCTCCACTCCTCCTCTCGGCACTCTCCCTGACCTGTGCTCCGCTCCTCCTCTCGGCGCTCTCCCTGACCTGTGCTCCGCTCCTCCTCTCGGCGCTCTCCCTGACCTGTGCTCCGCTCCTCCTCTCGGCGCTCTCCCTGACCTGTGCTCCGCTCCTCCTCTCGGCGCTCTCCCTGACCTGTGCTCCGCTCCTCCTCTCGGCGCTCTCCCTGACCTGTGCTCCGCTCCTCCTCTCGGCGCTCTCCCTGGCCTATGGTAGTCCCCTCCTCAGCGCTCTCCCTGGCCTATGGTAGTCCCCTCCCCAGCACTCTCCCTGACTTGTGATCGTCCCCTCCCCAGCGCTCTCCCTGACCTGTGCTCTGCTCCTCTCGGCACTCTCCCTGACCTGTGCTATGCTCCTCTCGGCACTCTCCCTGACCTGTGCTCTCCTCCTCTCGGCGCTCTCCCTGACCAGTGCTCTGCTCCTCTCGGCGCTCTCCCTGACCTGTGCTCCACTCCTCCTCTCGGCGCTCTCCCTGACCTGTGCTCCGCTCCTCCTCTCGGCGCTCTCCCTGACCTGTGCTCCGCTCCTCCTCTCGGCGCTCTCCCTGACCTGTGCTCCGCTCCTCCTCTCGGCGCTCTCCCTGACCTGTGCTCCGCTCCTCCTCTCGGCGCTCTCCCTGGCCTATGGTAGTCCCCTCCCCAGCGCTCTCCCTGACTTGTGATCGTCCCCTCCCCAGCGCTCTCCCTGACCTGTGCTCTGCTCCTCTCGGCACTCTCCCTGACCTGTGCTCTCCTCCTCTCGGCGCTCTCCCTGACCTGTGCTCTCCTCCTCTCGGCGCTCTCCCTGACCAGTGCTCTGCTCCTCTCGGCGCTCTCCCTGATCTGTGCTCCGCTCCTCCTCTCGGCGCTCTCCCTCACCTGTGCTCCGCTCCTCTCGGCGCTCTGCCTGATCTGTGCTCCTCTCCTCTCGGCGCTCTCCCTGGCCTGTGCTCGTCCCCTACCTAGTGCTCTCCCTGACCTGTGCTCCTCCCCTCCCCAGCGCTCTCCCTGACCTGTGCTCCTCCCCTACCCAGCGCTCTCCCTGACCTGTGCTCCTCCCCTCCCCAGCGCTCTCCCTGACATGTGCTCCTCCCCTCCCCAGCGCTCTGCCTGACCTGTGCTCTGCTCCTCTCGGCGCTCTCCCTGACCTGTGCTCCGCTCCTCCTCTCGGCGCTCTCCCTGACCTGTGCTCCTTTTGGCGCTCTTCCTTATCTGTGCTCTGCTCCTCTCGGCGCTCTCTCTGGCCTGTGCTCTGCTCCTCTCGGCGCTTTCTCTGGCCTGTGCTCTGCTCCTCTCGGCGCTTTCTCTGACCTGTGCTCTGCTCCTCTCGGCGCTCTCCCTGACCTGTGCTCTGCTCCTCTCGGCGCTCTCCCTGACCTCTGCTCCACTCCCCGGCTCTCCCTGACCTGTGCTCCGCTCCTCCTCTCGGCGCTCTCCCTGGCCTGTGCTCCGCTCCTTTCGGCGCTCTCCCTGACCTGTGCTCCTTTCGGCGCTCTTCCTGATCTGTGCTCCGCTCCTCTTCTCGGCGCTCTCCCTGACCTGTGCTTCACTCCCCGGCTCTCCCTGGCCTGTGCTCCACTCCTTTCGGCGCTCTCCCTGACCTGTGCTCCTTTCGGCGCTCTTCCTGATCTGTGCTCCGCTCCTCTCGGCGCTCTCTCTGGCCTTTACACCCTCCATATGTCCAATCTTCTGCCTCTATGCTTTCTCCTGCTCGTTTCTATTTTCTTTTTTTAAATTTGTTTATTAAGAGTAAAGAAATAAACCGGGCACATTGTGAAGACCTGTAAGGCACGTGCAGATATATACAGCTCTACAGTGACTCCGGAACATTCTACCAATTAAATTTGCACAACACCATGTTATTTATTATTATTTATTTTTATAGCGCCATTTATTCCATGGCGCTTTACAGTGAAAGAGGGTATACGTATTACAATCATTAACAGTACATAACAGACTGGTTTAGGAGGAGAGCGGACCCTGCCCGCGAGGGCTCACAGTGTATAGGGAAAGGGTGATGGTACAATAGGTGAGGACAGAGCTGGTTGCGCAGTGGTGTACTGGACTGAGGGTTATTGTAGGTTGTAGGCTTGTTGGAAGAGATGGGTCTTGAGGTTCCTCTGATATGCTGTGGTAGAGCGTTCCAGAGTATGGGGGAGGCACGGGAGAAATCTTGTACGCGATTGTGGGAAGAGGAAATAAGAGAGGAGTAGAGAAGGAGATCTTGTGAGGATCTGAGGTTGCGTGTGGGTAGGTACCGGGAGACTAGGTCACAGATGTAGGGAGGAGACAGGTTGTGGATGGCTTGGTTAATGTCGTGGTTAATGTTTTGAACTAGAGTCGTTGGGAAGCCAGTGAAGGGATTAGCAGAGTGGCGAGGCTGGGGAATAGCGAGGGAAGAGGTGGATTAAGCGGGCCGCAGAGTTTAGGATAGATTGGAGGGGTGCAAGAGTGTTGGAAGGGAGGCCAGAGAGCAGGAGGTTGCAGTAGTCGAGGCGGGAGATGATGAGGGCATGCACTAATGTTTTTGCTGAATCTTGGTTTAATTTACCATATACATTGCAGGATGCCTACACTGCCTTACAGCCCGGGCATTACAGACTGGTGAGATACCCGAGTATGGAAACAACAGATTACCCGTGTCTGCGGTGGGTGCCAACCTAGCACAAACCCCAGTCCAGAACCTTAATTATAAATTCCGCGTCACTTCATACATCCAAGGCCATGCGGGGCGCCCGAGTTAGGGAGATAGCGTCAGGGGAGAGGAGTCCCACATTTCCCAGGACCCCCTCTTTTCTGATAAACAATCCGCTCAAAGGGAAGCATTGCGTTTACTAGTTCTACCCATACTCGTGCAGTCGGGGGATGGGGGTGGGGGTCCGCGCAGACATCGTAGGGCTATACGTTTCGTGGCTATAAAGAGAGATTCCCGTAGAAAAATGTTGTGATGGTGAGACCAGGTTCCCTCATCCAGGACTCCAAAAAGACAGCAGTGGGTCGAAAGGTATGGGGAAAGAGGCCAGGGAAGATAGAAGGGAGACAGCCTCGCGCCAGAAGGAAGCAATCACCAGACACCCCCAAATCATATGGATAGAGTCCGTGTCTTCTCCGTGACACTGTGGACAATCCGGTGTCGCTCGGTGCTGCATCTTAAAAGGCCTCAATGGTGTTAAATACGCCTGATGCACTATATAGATTTGGATCATTTGATTGTTAATTGAAGGGGAGACCTTGGTTGAGGGCTCCAGAATCTTCTCCCTGTCCTCCTCCTGCAGATTCGGGACTAACTGCCCCCACGTCCCCCTGATTGCAGACAGTAGGTTGCTATACAAAGATGAGATCAACCCTTTAGGTCCCTGATCGCGAGGAATCCCTATTAATGGAAAAGAGGAGATTAGGACCCTCTCAGATGCCCTCTGCATGTGATGCTGGACCACTATTCTAAGCTGTGGATATCAAAAGACGTGACACCAAGCCACGGTAAATCTGGACTGTATCTGATCATAGGACAATAAAATGTTATGTTCATATATGTCATTGAGAGAGCGAACGCCATGTGAGCTCCAGAATGTGGAGGATGGGTGGTCAAATAAGGTGGGCAGGTGGACATCCCACCACAAGGGCATTTCAGCCATGGTGTCAGAGAAACACGCAGTCTTTTTTTGTGTGTCCAGACCTCCTCATGTCTGTTTTCTGCCCTCAGGAGGGAAGCAGTTTTCACGTCTTTGACCAGGGATGTTTCGCTAAAGAAGTTCTCCCCAAGTACTTCAAGCACAACAACATGGCAAGCTTCGTGAGGCAGCTCAATATGTGTGAGTCTGAGAGGGCAGGGTGGTGGCCCGCAGCTGGGAGGGTGGTGGCCCTCGGCCCTCAGGGCACGACTCTCCAGGATGTAATCTTCCCTCCTTGCTTTTCCCTCAGACGGCTTCCGTAAGGTGGTTCACATTGAGCAGGGCGGTCTCGTGAAGCCGGAGAAGGACGACACAGAATTCCAACATCCATATTTCATCCGCGGCCATGAGAACTTACTGGAGAACATCAAGAGGAAGGTCAATAATGTGAGTGCAGCAGGGGAGGTTGGGGTGTTGTGTTTTGGGGGGGGTTCATATTCACACTCACATGACGCCATCTCTTTTGCCCCAGCTGTCGGGAACCAAAACGGTGGAGGTGAAAGTTCATCAGGACAATGTCAGTAAGCTGCTGACGGACGTGCAGGTCATGAAGGGGAAGCAGGAGACCATCGACTGCCGCCTGCTGGCCATGAAGCAGTGAGTGTCACCTATCTGGTGATCCGCCCCCGAGTCGTCCTGTCAATGTTCTAGCCCCATTATTTGTATATTTGATTTTGTAAAAGCTGGGTGATACCCAAGCCGCCATTACAGACGTCACTCCGGTTGTCACCCGGCCACCCATTAATGATCCGATGTTCTTCACACAGTGAGAATGAAGCCCTGTGGAGAGAGGTGGCCAGTCTGCGCCAGAAACATGCCCAACAGCAGAAGGTGGTCAATAAGGTGAGAGCCGCGGGGACTACACATCACTACAGCTCCCAGCATGCCCTGACCACCACTAACTGGAAGACCCCTGCTATATATCATACTTGTGTGTGTGGCCCGCTGACATAACCAAAGGACATAACCTTCTCTTTTATCTCCAGCTCATTCAGTTTCTCATTTCTCTCGTCCAATCCAACCGGATTTTGGGGATGAAACGGAAAATGTGAGTAAAGGAACCATCTCCACCACATCTATGTGTGATCTGTCCGCCTGTATCCAGGGAAGCAGCTGCAGATCTAGGTGTGATATGTCCGCCTGTACCCAGGAAAGCAGCTGCAGATCTATGTGTGATATGTCCGCCTGTACCCAAGGAAGCAGCTGCAGATCTATGTGTGATATGTCCGCCTGTACCCAAGGAAGCAGCTGCAGATCTATGTGTGGTATGTCCGCCTGTACCCATGGAAGCAGCTGCAGATCTATGTGTGATATGTCCGCCTGTACCCAAGGAAGCAGCTGCAGATCTATGTGTGGTATGTCCGCCTGTACCCATGGAAGCAGCTGCAGATCTATGTGTGATATGTCCGCCTGTACCCAAGGAAGCAGCTGCAGATCTATGTGTGGTATGTCCGCCTGTACCCATGGAAGCAGCTGCAGATCTATGCCTGATATATCCCCTGTAGATCTATGTATGATATGTCCAACTGTACCCAGGGAAGAGACGGCAGATTTATGTCTGATATATCCCCTGTAGATCTATGTATGATATGTCCGCCTGTATCCAGGAAAGAAGTAGCAGAGCTTTGTGTGATATGTCCGTCTGTACCCAGGCAAGAAGCGGCAGATCTGTCTGTGATATATCCCCTGTAGATCTATGTATGATATGTCCGCCTGTATCCAGGGAAGAAGCAGCAGATATATGTTTAATATCCGCCTGTTTCCAGGGCAGAAGTGTCAGGCATGCGTGATGTTTCCGCCTGTATCTAGGGAAGAAGCTGCAGATGTATGTTTGATATGTCCGCCTGTACCTAGGGAAGAAGCGGTAGATCTAGGTGTGATATGTCTGCCTGTTCCCAGGGAAGAAGTGGCAGATTTTTGTGGGATATGTCCGCCTGTACAAAGGGAAGATGTGGCAGATCTATGTGTGATATGTCTGCCTGTAACCAGGGAAGAAGCTGCAGATCTATGTGTGATATGTCTGCCTGTACAAAGGGAAGATGTGGCAGATCTAGGTGTGATGTGTCTGCCTGTACCCAGGGAAGAAGCAGCAGAGCTATGTATGATATGCCTGTACAAAGGGAAGATGTGGCAGATCTATGTGGGATATGTCCGCCTGTACCGAGGGAAGAAGAGGCAGATCTATGTGGGATATGTCCGCCTGTACAAAGGGAAGATGTGGCAGATCTATGTGTGATATGTCCACCTGTTCCCAGGGAAGAAGCGGCAGATCTATGTGTGATATGTGTACCTGTACCCAGGGAAGAAGCTGCAGATCTATGTGTGATATGTGTACCTGTACCCAGGGAAGAAGCTGCAGATCTATGTGTGATATGTCCGCCTGTTCCCAGGGGAGAAGCGGCAGAGCTATGTGTGATCTGTCCGCCTGTTCCCAGGGAAGAAGCGGCAGATCTATTGTAATATGTTTCCTGCACATATGTCATATGTGTCCTGAACAGTAAAAGGCTCCAAACCAAATACCAGACACTCTGTGCATCACTGCAAAACATTTCCATCCACGTTCCCACCTGCTTGTTTTCCCTCAGTATCTAGCCCACCCCTCTTGGGTGACATCTCTGGTTTCATAGAACAAGAGAAGAGCAAAATAGTAAGAGAACAAGCCGGTGGAAGGTGCCGTTTGTTCGGCCACCGTGATGCACCGAGCGCCTGTGCTTGGTGTGAACAGTCATTCAGTCCTGACATTTAACCATTTTTTACTCTTCCCTTTCAGCCCTCTCATGCTGAATGACAGTAGCCCGACACACTCCTTACCAAAGTACAGTCGACAGTATTCTCTGGAGCCGGCGCATGGAGCAGCCGCTTACCCTGTAAGTCTAGAAGTGCCCGGACAGTCACTGGATGTTTCCATGTGTCCTATATCCTTCACCATAAGACATCTCTGCACCTGTCATCTGCAGGGCTGCTATTTCATTATGTATTTCTTACACCCTCTTTCTCTGCGAGCTCTGGGCGAGGTGGCGCCCTCTCTGCGGGCTCTGGGCGAGGCGGCGCCCTCTCTGCGGGCTCTGGGCGAGGCGGCGCCCTCTCTGCGGGCTCTGGGCGAGGCGGCGCCCTCTCTGCGGGCTCTGGGCGAGGCGGCGCCCTCTCTGCGGGCTCTGGGCGAGGCGGCGCCCTCTCTGCGGGCTCTGGGCGAGGCGGCGCCCTCTCTGCGGGCTCTGGGCGAGGCGGCGCCCTCTCTGCGGGCTCTGGGCGAGGCGGCGCCCTCTCTGCGGGCTCTGGGCGAGGCGGCGCCCTCTCTGCGGGCTCTGGGCGAGGCGGCGCCCTCTCTGCGGGCTCTGGGCGAGGCGGCGCCCTCTCTGCGGGCTCTGGGCGAGGCGGCGCTCTCTCTGTGGGCTCTGGGCGAGGCGGCGCCCTCTTTGTGGGCTCTGGGCGAGGCGGCGCCCTCTTTGTGGGCTCTGGGCGAGGCGGAGCCCTCTCTGTGGGCTCTGGGCGAGGCGGCGCTCTCTCTGTGGGCTCTGGGCGAGGCGGCGCCCTCTCTGTGGGCTCTGGGCGAGGCGGCGCTCTCTCTGTGGGCTCTGGGCGAGGCGGCGCTCTCTCTGTGGGCTCTTGGCGAGGCGGCGCTCTCTCTGTGGGCTCTGGGCGAGGCGGCGCCCTCTCTGCGGGCTCTGGGCGAGGCGGCGCCCTCTCTGCGGGCTCTGGGCGAGGCGGCGCCCTCTCTGTGGGCTCTTGGCGAGGCGGCGCTCTCTCTGTGGGCTCTGGGCGAGGCGGCGCCCTCTCTGTGGGCTCAGTACAGCAGCTGATATCGGCATCATCACGTCATAGAGGATTATAGGAAGACCTGAACCAAGCGAGACACAGAGGTCACCCTGTGCGGTCTACAGCACAGCACCTTCTACTTTCCGCTGACGATAGTCCCCAACATAAGCCTGCAGCTATTGTATGTTCATTGGGTTGTAGACGTTTTTTTCTGTTTTCCTGTTCCAGGCGTCTTTTTCGGGGTACTCGGCCGCTGGACGCTACTCCCCAGATTCCACTGATGGCCCCATTATCTCTGATGTAACGGAGGTGGCCGTCTCCAGCCCCCCAGCGTCTCCAGTTCTCAGCTTGGAGGGGAGGCGAGTATGGAGCCCACAGGGGTCCTCAACTGCTTGGTGCACATGAATGTAATTCTCCCACACTTCTCTTTTAGATGCAGTCCAGTCATCCTAATCAAAGAAGAGCCTCTCACCCCTGATAGCCAGGTGGTCTCTGAACCCAGCCCCCTCCCCGCCCAGGACGTGGAGGTCTCCTTATCTCCTACCACTTTCATTGACTCCATCCTAAAGGAGAACGTCCCCAATGTCGAAACGACCAGGGATGATGGACGATCACCGCCCGAAGAGCAGGAGCCTTGCCTCAGTGTGGCCTGCCTTGACAAGTAAGTATGGTGCCACGCTGGTGGGCTGTGGCCGGCAGGGCCGTCTCCTCCATAACGTCTGCGCCGCCTCACTGCCACTCAACCGCTGTGTACTCCCTGTCCGCTCTCTCTGGCTGCTCTGTGCGCTCTCCTTTGGCCGCTCTCTCCTGTTCTGACTCCTGTGCTCTCTCCTTTAGCTATTCTCTCCCCTTCTGTGACTGGTGTGCTCTCTCCATTTGTTGCTCCTTCCTGTTACTCTTTACTGCCTATGCACAGCTCCCTGTCTCGCTTCCTGTTGATGACTCGTAACTCTGTCTCACTCTTCTGTTGGCGCTCAGCTCTCTGTCTCGCTTTTCTGTAAGTGCGCAGCTCTCTGTCTCATTCTCTTCTGTCGGCGCTCAGCTCTGTCTTACACTGCCCTATCAGTTTGTGGTGCTCTGCTGTCAGAGCATGGCTCTGTCAGTCTCTCATTCAGGTCGGTGAGCGGCTGTTTGTGTTGCTCTTTCTTCTTGCATTGCGCGCCTCTGTTCCTCCCCCTCCTGCCCTGCCTTGCTGCCTCCCGTCGGTACGTGTCCCTGCCTCGTTGCCTCCCGTCGGCGCGCGGGCCTGCCTCGTTGCCTTCCGTCGGCGCACGGCCCTGCCTCGTTGCCTCCCGTCGGCGCGCGGGCCTGCCTCGTTGCCTCCTGTCGGCGCGCGGACCTGTCTCGCTGCCTCCTGTTGGCATGTGACTCTGTATCTCCCTCTCTCTCTTTGGAGCACGGCTCTCTATCTCACTCTTTCCTGTTAGCATGTAGCTCTTTTTAACCTTGTCTTCTATTACTATGCGTCTCTCGGCCCCGCTCTCTCCTATTGGGCTCTGCTCTCTGCCCCACTCTCTCCAGTCAGGGGCTCGGCTATCTGCCCCGCTGTTTGTGGTCAGGGTGCGGCTCTCTGCCCTGCTCTTTCCAGTCGGCGCATTGCTCTCTGCCCCGCTTTTCCTGGTCGGCACATGGGTCTCTGTCCCGCTCTTTCTGGTTGACACTTTGCTCTCTGTCCCGCTCTTTCCGGTCAGCATGCGGCTATCTGCCTCGATCTTTCGGTCGGCGTATGGCTCATTGCACTGTTCTCTCTGGTCGGCTTGTGGCTCATTGCCCTGCTCTCTCTGTTCGTCGCATTGCTCTCTGCCCCGCTCTTTTTGGTCAGCGACTTGCTCTCTGCCCCATTCTTTCCGGTTGGCGTGTGGCTTTCTGCCCCATTCTTTCTTTTTTTTTTTTAAATCAGGTTCATTTTTATTTAACAGCAAAATTATACAACACATAAAATAATTCCCTCCATAGAAATATCACAGAAAGGGAAAAAACCTTTAGTCAATAAGAAAAACCACACAAATAACATAATAAACAATGCACCCGCAGTCCACGTCTCATTTCAATATGGGTCTCAAAGTGCATATTATTTCCCAATATATTCTCCATAGTATAGCTTACCCAGCATCATTATGACATTATATATATATACACATATACATACACGCACGCACGCACACACATATACATGCACACACATATACATGCACACACATATACATGCACACACATATACATGCACACACCTTCCAGCAGTACGCATATCACCCTATTTGAGGAAATTTGTTAACCGGTCAGAAGGAGAAGGACCTGGTCGCTCGCACTGTCCTGCAGTAACGCCGAGGAGGGAAGGCCTGGGGTATCCAACCATGCCCCCCAGATCTTATAGAACTTTTTCAATGCATTTCTTTTAAGGTATACTCCTCTCTCCAGTCGAAGTATAGCGTTTACTCTTTCCCTAAAATCCCCGATGACCGGAGGCGCTGGGTCCAACCAGTGGTAGGCCAACAGTTTCCTAGCCTGGTACAAGAGACGTGTAATACCGACCATTACCGGCGAACTCAAGTCGACCCCCCCTTCCAGTAGACCCAGGATACATATAATAGGTCTTGGCTGTAGACGGATATTGAAAACTTGTCTAACCAAATCTAGTACTGCCCTCCAGTAATCTTCAATGTTCCCACAGGACCACATCATATGCATCAGATTAGCACCCTCCTGTCCGCACCTAGGACACAGATCATCCATCCTAACTCCCATCTTATGCAATAGACTAGGTGTCCTATATACTCTATGTAACAGGAATAGCTGTGACAGTCGTTGGCCTTCAGATACAGCAAGGCTTGGAGTCTGAGACAGGACCTCACCCCACTGTTCCTCTGTCATAGGGCCTAGGTCCCTCTCCCACTTTTCTCTAGCCTGCAAAGGGAATTTGTCGAGGTGTCTAGATAACATCACTGTATACAACCTAGAAATAATACCATAGGAGCGATCAGATGTCAACAATTCAGTAAGAGTGTGATTCCGCTCTATCCTAATGTCCATACGACGTGTCTGTGTCTCATAGGCATGACGGAGCTGCAGGTATTGGTAAAAGGAACTGTGCGGTATCCCAAACTCAGCTTGAAGCTGGTCAAATCTTTTAAGTATATCATTCTGAAGAATCTGAGACACCTGATGCACCCCCCTGCTCACCCACATTCTCCAACCCGGGAGTCTCTGCAGCCCCGCCAGTCCACGATTATGCCATAAGGGCCAGTACTCAGTCATTCCTGATATTCCCAGCAACTGCTTCCCTCTATCCCACACCTTGTACATCAATGATAATGTTGGATATAATGTTCCTCCTCTGGGTGAGTATCCTGCGTCCAAAAAAGCCACTGGGTATCCCCATTCTGCAAGGCCCCTCACCAATTTGCCCCCAGCGTCATATGCCTCATCCTTTCCCCACCCCCTGAAGTGCTGCATCTGTGCCGCAACATAATAAACCCACAGGTTGGGGACTGCCAGACCCCTGCCCCATTCTTTCTGGTCGGTGTATTGCTCTCTGCTCCGCTCTTCGTTCAGCGTGCAGCTCTCTGTCCCACGCTTTCCTGTCGGAGCTCGGCTTTCCTTCCCGCTCTCCGGTCAGCGTGCGGCTCTCTGCCTCGCTCTTTCTGATTAGTGTGCGGCTCTCTGCCTCGCTTTTCCAGGTTGTCGTGTGGCTTTCCATTCTTTCCGGTTGGTGCATTGCTCTCTGCCCCGCTCTTCGTTCAGCGCTCAGCTCTCTGTCCCACTCTCTCCTGTCGGAGCTCGGCTTTCCTCCTTGCTCTTCGTTCAGCGTGCGGCTCTCTGCCCGTTTTTTCTGCTCGGCACCTTGCTCTCTGCCCCGCTCTCTCCTGTCGGTGCTTGGCTTTCCTCCCTGCTCTCCGGTCAGCGTGTGACTCTCTGCCCCGTTCTTTCCGGTCAACGTGTGGCTTTCTGCCCCATTCTTTCTGGTCGGCACCTTGCTCTCTGCCCCGCTCTTCGTTCAGCGCTCAGCTCTCTGTCCCACTCTCTCCTGTCGGAGCTCGGCTTTCCTCCCTGCTCTTCGTTCAGCGTGCGGCTCTCTGCCCATTTTTTTCTGGTCGGCACCTTGCTCTCTGCCCCGCTCTTCGTTTAGCGCTCAGCTCTCTGTCCCACTCTCTCCTGTCGGAGCTCGGCTTTCCTCCCTGCTCTTCGTTCAGTGTGCGGCTCTCTGCCTCGCTCTTTCCGGTTGGCGTGTGGCTCTCTGCCTCGCTCTTTCCGGTTGGCGTGTGGCTCTCTGCCTCGCTCTTTCCGGTTGGCGTGTGGCTCTCTGCCTCGATCTTTCCGGTTGGCGTGTGGCTCTCTGCCTCGCTCTTTCCGGTTGGCGTGTGGCTCTCTGCCTCGCTCTTTCCGGTTGGCGTGTGGCTCTCTGCCTCTTTTTTCCAGGTTGTCGTGTGGCTTTTCATTCTTTCCGGTTGGCGTGTGGCTCTCTGCCTCGCTTTTCCAGGTTGTCGTGTGGCTTTTCATTCTTTCCGGTTGGCGTGTGGCTCTCTGCCTCGTTTTTTCAGGTCGTCGTGTGGCTCTCTGTTCTTTCCGGTTGGCTCATTGCTCTCTGCCCCGCTTTTCCTGGTCAGCGCGCAGCTCCCTGCCTCACGCTCTCCTGTTGGCACGCAGCTCTCTGCCCCACGCTCTCCTGTTGGCACGCAGCTCTCTGCCCCACGCTCTCCTGTTGGCACGCGGTTCCCTGTCCCGCTCTTCCATCGGCACATGGCTCTCTGCACCACTCTTCATCATATATTTCTCCAGTAGAGTTTGGGGCCGCCTATTCCTCGGCTGTGGCCCCTGACTTTATTTGTTTTTCTCCTATAGCGCCTGTGTTTGTCTCTTTCAGCCTCTCTAGCAGTCGCCAGATGTGTGAGATGTCTCGCCTCTGCTCCTCTCCCTCCCTGCAGAGCAGGACGGAGCCCGGGTCAGATTTTTTTGTGTATGTTGCCCGTCCTTGCGGCCTCCGCTGTCTCTCCCTTTTGGCCAGTAATGCAAATTTCCCCCCCCCCCCCACAGCGTGGCTCAACAGAGCGATCCCACTGGGGAGGGGGTAGTGACAGCTATGGGTGTGTCCTCTACAGGACACCGCAGAGAAGGAGATCAGCGGTGATCAGGGACTGTAGAAACCCCTTATTTCACTTCCATCATGCATCATTTTCCACACTGGGAGGAAATCTTTGATCACATGACCTGGAACCTATCAATAACGAAAGGTGACGGAGTCCTGTGCTTGTCGAGACCTCTGCAAACCATGAGCACGATCAGCAGCAGAGGGGAAGAAAACTGCCATCCACCATGCTGTGTCTAATGGCTACAGGCAATCCTGTCCTCCCCACTGCTGCCTCCTCTGTACCACGCTGTCCTCCCCACTGCTGCCTCCTCTGTACCACGCTGTCCTCCCCACTGCTGCCTCCTCTGTACCACGCTGTCCTCCCCACTGCTGCCTCCTGCCTCCTTTGTACCATGCTGTTCTCCCAACGTCATCTGTACCACACTGTTCTCCCCACTGCTGCCCCCAGCCTCCTCTGTACCACGCTGTCCTCCCCAGTACTGCCCCATCATCCTCTGTATCACCCTGTTCTCCCCACCGCTGCCCCCAGGCTCCTCTCTACAACACTGTTCTCCCCACTACTGCCTGCAGCTGTCTCCTCCCCGGCGCTGCAAGTCTGTCTCCTCCCCGGCGCTGCAAGTCTGTCTCCTCCCCGGCGCTGCAAGTCTGTCTCCTCCCCGGCGCTGCAAGTCTGTCTCCTCCCCGGCGCTGCAAGTCTGTCTCCTCCCCGGCGCTGCAAGTCTGTCTCCTCCCCGGCGCTGCAAGTCTGTCTCCTCCCCGGCGCTGCAAGTCTGTCTCCTCCCCGGCGCTGCAAGTCTGTCTCCTCCCCGGCGCTGCAAGTCTGTCTCCTCCCCGGCGCTGCAAGTCTGTCTCCTCCCCGGCGCTGCAAGTCTGTCTCCTCCCCGGCGCTGCTAGTCTGTCTCCTCCCCGGCGCTGCTAGTCTGTCTCCTCCCCGGCGCTGCTAGTCTGTCTCCTCCCCGGCGCTGCTAGTCTGTCTCCTCCCCGGCGCTGCTGCTTCTGTCGACGCTGCTGCTTCTGTCGACGCTGCTGCTTCTGTCGACGCTGCTGCTTCTGTCGACGCTGCTGCTTCTGTCGACGCTGCTGCTTCTGTCGACGCTGCTGCTTCTGTCTCCTCCCTGACGCTGCTTCTCTTACAGCCTCCTTTTTCCTCCCCGTTGTTGTTTCTGTTACAGCCTCCTTTTTCCTCCTCGTTGCTGCTTCTTTTACTGCCTTCTTTTTCCTCTCTGTTGTTGCTTCTCTGACTGCCTTCTTTTTTTCCTCTTGACTGCTACCTCTGTCTCTTCCCCGATGCTGCTCCTCTACTGCCTTCTTATTTTTCCTTCCCGTGGCTGCTTCTCTTACTGCATTATTTTTCCTCCCCGTTGCTGCTTCTCTTACTGCATTCTTTCTTCCCCGTTGCTGCTCCTCTACTGCCTACTTTTTCCTCCCCGTTGCTGCGTCTTACTGCCTTGTTTTTCCTCCCCATTGTTGCTTTTCTTACTGCCTTTTTTCCTCCCTTTTGTTGCTTCTCTTACTGCCTTTTTCTTTCTCATTGCTGCTTCTTTCTTCCTTTTTTCCTCCCCGTTGCTGTGTCTCTTACTGTCTTCTTTTTCCTCCCTGTTGCTGCTTCTTTTTCCTCCCCATTGCTGCTCTTCTTACTGCCTTTTTCCTCCCCGTTGCTGCTCCTCTTACTGCCTTTTTTTTTTTCTCCCCATTGCTTCCTCCCTGTTGCTGCTTCTCTTACTGCCTTCTTTTTCTTCTCCGTTGCTGCTTCTCTTACTGCTTTCTTTTTCTTCTCCGTTGCTATTTCTCTTACTGCCTTCTTTTTCCTCCTTGTTCCTGCTTTTGTTACTGCCTTCTTTTTCCTCCCCGTTGCTGCTTCTCTTACTGCCCTCTTTTTCCTTCTTGTTGCTGCTTCTCTTACTGCATTCTTTTCCTCCCTGTTGCTGCTTCTCTTACTGCCTTCTTTTTTCCTCCCTGTTGTTGCTTCTCTTACTGCCTTCTTTTTTCCTCCCTGTTGTTGCTTCTCTTACTGCCTTCTTTTTCTTCTCCGTTGATGCTTCTCTTAATGCCTTCTTTTTCCTACCTGTTGCTGCTTCTCTTACTGCCTTCTTTTTTCCTCCCTGTTGCTGCTTCTCTTACTGCCTTCTTTTTTCCTCCCTGTTGCTGCTTCTCTTACTGCCTTCTTTTTCTTCTCCGTTTCTACTTCTCTTACTGCCTTCTTTTTCTTCTCCGTTGATGCTTCTCTTAATGCCTTCTTTTTCCTCCCTTTTGCTGCTTCTCTTACTGCCCTCTTTTTCCTTCTTGTTGCTGCTTCTCTTACTGCATTATTTTCCTCCCTGTTGCTGCTTCTCTTACTGCCTTTTTTTTTCTCCCTGTTGTTGCTTCTTACTGCCTTCTTTTTCCTCCCCGTTGCTGCTTCTCTTACTGCCTTCTTTTTTTTTCTCCTTGTTGCTGCTTCTCTTACTGCCATCTCTATCTTCCCCGTTGCTGTTTCTGTTACTGCCCTCTTCTTCTTCCCCGTTGTTGCTTCTCTTACTGCCTTCTTTTTCCTCCCTGTTGTTGTTTCTATTATTGCCTTCTTTTTCCTCTTGGCTGTTACTTATGTCTCCTCCTCGATGCTGCTCCTCCTTTTCCCAACATCTTTGCCTCCCCGTTGCTTCTGCTCCCCTTCCTTCTCCCTATTGCTGCTACATCCACTGTTGTCCCTCCTCCTGCCCTCTTCCTCCTCCTCGCTTCTGCCCCTCTTTCTGTTGTCATCCTCGTTGATAATGTTGCCCGCCCAGTCTCATTGCTCATTTCTATTGTCATTAGGACCGAGCTGCATGACCACGTGGACATCATTGACTCCGGGCTCGACAGTTTGCAGAACATGTTCAGTGGCCACAATTTCAGCATGGATTCCAGCGCCTTCCTAGATGTGAGTCCTGCCCCCTCGGATCCGCACCCCCTGGATCCCGCCCCCTCGGATTCCCGCTTCTTTTCTGACCTCTGGCTTTTCTTCCAGCTCTTCAGTCCTTCATTGACGGTCCCGGAGCTGCCGCTATCAGACCTGGACTCTAGCCTAGCCAGTGTGAGTTTGCCGCATGCCCATGCCTCGCACCCGAGCAGTGAGGGCCCCGTGCGGGTGACAGCCAGGGCCACGGCCCTCCTAACATTGATGTCTCCGGGTTTATCCTAATTTCTGTATTATAGCATTCTAAAATGTTCGATTTCTCACATTTACCCCAAGATCTCTGCTTGTTATCAGTCCTGTGTTGGTTACAGTAACGCTCTGTGAGCTGAACACCTCCTCAGCGGGTGCACAGATCTGCCTGTTTGTTACAGTGTATCAGTCTGGAGTCCAGGATGTTCATAGAGCATTGTCTGCACCGGATATGAGCTATGCACAAGTTATGGCGTCTGCTTGCACCGGATATGAGCTATGTACAAGTTATGGCGTTGCTTGCACCGGATATGAGCTATGCACAAGTTATGGCGTCTGCCTGCACCGGATATGAGCTATGTACAAGTTATGGCATTGCCTGCACCGGATATGAGCTATGTACAAGTTATGGCATCTGAGGCAAGAGTGTTCATTCACTGGCAGCAAGCAGAGATCTTAAATGTCTGTTTAAATCCATCAATATATTGATAGATTGCAAATCCTGCTGAACTGATGAGGTGGAAGGAGTCCAGGTCCGGCATCCAGGTCCTCTGCCAGACCTGGAGGACCTCACACCATAGACGCCATGTAATACCTCATTTCTTCGGCGCTCCATTGGGAGACCCAGACGATTGGGTGTATAGCTACTGCCTCCGGAGGCCACACAAAGCATTACACTAAAAAGTGTAAGGCCCCTCCCCTTCTGGCTATACACCCCCAGTGGGATCACTGGCTCACCTGTTTTCTGCTTTGTGCGAAGGAGGTCAGACATCCACGCATAGCTCCACTGTTTAGTCAGCAGTAGCTGCTGACTATATCGGATGGAAGAAAAGAGGGCCCATATGGGGCCCCCAGCATGCTCCCTTCTCACCCCACTTGCGGTTTGTAAGGTTGAGGTACCCATTGCGGGTACGGAGGCTGGAGCCCACATGCTGTTTTTCCTTCCCCATCCCCCCTCAGGGCTCTGGGTGAAGTGGGATCTTACAGGTCTCCAGGCACTGAGACCGGGCTCCATCCACAGACCCAGAGAACCTGCTGGATATGGAGCTGAGTATCGTCAGGGACAGGCCCTGCTACATTAAGGTACTCTGTGTCCCCGGGCAAGCGCGCACACACACACCAGCATTGCTGGGAGTGTTAGTGCGCCGGGGGCAACAGCGCAGAGCGCTCGTGCTATTAGTCACTACAGCTTTGCTGAGTGACTTTATGTATTGGGAACTGCCGCGCCGGCCGTTGCTGGGTGTTTTTTATATTGTGGCGCGGCTGGGACTTGTGGTGCGCCGGGGACTTCCGCGCTGGCCGTGCACATGGACGGCCGCGCTTATTACTCGAGTCCCCGGCTTTGCGGCCTAGTTCTCGTTTCGTTCCCGCCTCCAGCCCTGCCAGTCAGGGGTGAGGCGGGACGCTGTACAGACACTCAGCGCCGAGGGCTGGAGTCTGCTTTGCATTCTCCAGCCCCCTTCACTGGACACAGTGGGATGCCAGTTTCCCGCTCTTGTCTGGGGCACGCCCACGGCCCGCCCCTCGTCACACGAGCTGGAGAAGGACGCCGGCAGCCATTCCTGCACGCAGTCCGAGCTGGGGAACGGAGACATGCTCTGGGCAACCAACACAGGGCTCTGGCGACCACACACCCGCGTTATAGGCGGGCGGTAAGCAGCACCTGAAGTGCTGACCCCACTAAATACCGAAGTGTCCATTTGTATTTTATGCTTGTATGCTATACACTGCACTGTAGGTCGCTATCTTTGGCTATATGCCCTCCTAGATGGCGAGATAACAGCAGCAAAAAAGCAAGGGTGCTAAGGCACAGGTTTTCTATGCTGCTTGTATTGCATGGCTGAAGTGTTCATTTGTACTTATGCTTGTATGCTATACATTGCACTGTACGGTCGCTACTCTTGGCTATATTCTCCTAGAGGGCTGGACAACAGCAGCAAAAAAGCATGGGTGCCAAGGCACAGGCTTTATAGGCTTCTTGTACTGCATGTGCTGAAGTGTTCATTTGTATATATGCTTGTATGCTATACATTGCACTATACGGTCGCTACTCTGGGCTATATTCTCCTAGAGGGCTGGACAACTGCAGCAAAAAAGCAAGGGTGCCAAGGCACAGGCTTTCTATGCTGCTTGTATTGCATGTGCTGAAGTGTTTATGCTTGTATGTTGTACATTGCATAGATGACTAGAATACAGCAGCAAAAAAGCAACACAGGCTTCTATGCTGCTTTTCCTGCATGTGATACTGTTCCACCGGCAGGTTCCACTGACCCCCATTGTGTGCAATGCACCCCTGTAGCACTTGGTCAGCCGGGGTCTCTACTAGAGGTGGCCAAAGGAACCACCTGTGAACCCTGTCCAGGGACAGGGACGGAGATTGTCATGGGATGGAGACTTTGCACTCCAGACAGGCCATGGGCAATCTTGATTAATGCTCCCTGGCCACCCTCATTTGGAACGTACTCAGTGCTCCGGGGGGGTCCCAGGCATTCCAGGGTGAAGGCTCTGACACGGACGGCAGTCCCAGACAGCCTAAGCTAGCTCGCTGGGTGCGGCACTCGGCTTCATCACTGGTCAGGGTCCCAGCAGGAGGACTCTCTGTATGATGAGGCAGACGTAGCTGATCGGGGCTTTGGTCCTGACACCGCTCTTAATCCGGATACACCGGATGGTGACGCCATAGTGAATGATCTTATAGCGTCCATCAATGGCATGTTGCATATTTCTCCCTCAGCTCCCCCAGTGGAGGAGTCAGCTTCACAGCAGGAGAAATCCCATTTCAGTACTCATGCGTATATTGAGTACTTTTTCTGACCACGCTGACTTCAGAGACGCAGTTCAGAAACACCACGCTTACCAGATAAACGTTTTCTCCAAACGTATTAAGGATGCACGTTATCCCTTTACCCTGATGTGGTACAGCCCTGGACCCAGGGTCCAAAGGTGGATCCCCCAATCTCCAGGCTTGCGGCTAGATCCAGAGTTGCAGTGGAGATGGGAATTCACTTAAAGATGCCATTGACAGACAGATAGACCTCTGGTTGAAATCTGTCTGTGAAGCTATCAGCGTGTCGGTTGCTCCGGCATTCGCAGCCGTATGGGCACCCTAACCTATTTCAGCTGGTCTTGCGCAGCTGGTCTTGAGCACATGTACATCTGTGCCGCAGGTGGTGTCCTTAACCTCGCAATGTCTGCATTGCGACTTACCCTAGTAATGCTGTCCTGGGGGGACAGTCGAGGTTGGTCCTTCCCAGGCTCGGGCAAGTCCCAATTGTCCTCGTCTAAAAGGGCTCAAAAGGCTCAGAGGGGCTCAGATTCCGGCCGGGCTCATTCACGCCCAAGGAAGGCAGCAGGAGGAACCGCTACCAAGGCGATCTCCTCATGTATTTCAGCTCTCTCTCCCCGCATCCGCGGTTGGTGGCAGAATCTCCCGCTTCTGGGTACATTTAGCTGCCACAGGTCACAGACCGGTGGGTGAGAGACATTGTGTCTCACGTGTACAGGATAGAGCTCTGTTCTCGTCCTCCGGCTCGATTCTTCAGAACTCCCCCCCCCCCCACCGAGCCGATGCTCTTCTGCAGGCAGAAGGAGTGGTAATCCCTGTTCCTCTTCAGGAACAAGACACGGTTTTTTCCTCCAATCTTATTGGGGTGCCAAAAAAGGGTGGCTTTTTCCGTTCCGTTCTGGACCTAAAACTGCTCACCAAGCACGTGAAGGCCAGGCGGTTCCGGACGTAACCCTCCGCTCCGTCATTGCCTCAATGTCTCAAGGTGATTTCCTAGCATCAATAGACATCAGGATGCTTATCTCCACGTGCCGATTGCTCCAGAGCACCAGCGTTTGCTACGTTTCGTTATTGAAGACGAGCATCTTCAGTGCGTACCACTGCCCTTCGGTCTGGCGACAGCCCTACGGGTTTTCACCAAGTTCAGGGCAGCAGTGGTAGCAGTCCTGCACTCTCAGGGTCACTCTGTGATCCTTACTGGACGATCCACTTGTCAAGGCACCCTCTCAAGAGGCATGCCGACACAGCCTGAACGTGGCGCTGGAGACTCTCCAGAGTTTCGGGTGGATCATCAACTTTTCAAGGTTACATCGGGCACCGACCCAATCGCTGACATATCTGGGCATGGAGTTTCACACTCCCTCAGCGATAGTGAAGCTTCCGCTGGACAAGCAGCGTTCACTACAGACGGGGGTGCAGTCTCTCCTTTAAGGCCAGTCACACCCCTTAAGACGCCTCATGCAGAGGCAGTCACTTTCGCGCAGTTTCATCTGCGTCCACTTCAATGGGACATGCTTTGCCAATGGGTTGGGGAGTCGACGTCCCTAGAAAGGAACGTTTCCCTTCTCAGACGGTCAAGGACTCTCTCCAGAGGAGTCCATCCTTCAGATCAATGTTCTGGAAATCTGGGCAGTGCATCTTGCCCTGCAAGCCTTCCAGCAGTGGCTGGAAGGAAAACAGATCCGAATTCAGTCGGACAATTCCACAGTGGTGGCAGACATCGCCCACCAAGGCGGAACACGCATCGCCAAGCCTACCAGGCAATCCGGCGGATTCTGATATGGGTGGGGGACAGAGCATCCACCATATCCGCAGTTCACAACCCGGGCGTAGAAAATTGGGAAGCAGACTTCCTCAGTCGCCTGGGCATGGACGCAGGGGAATGGCCTCTGCACCCAGTATGGTGTCAGGAAATCTGTAGCCGCTGGAGGATGCCGGACGTCGACCTAATGGCGTCTCGGCACAACAACAAGGTCCCGATTTTCATGGCGCGGTCTCACGAGCAAAGAGCTCTGGCGGCAGGCGCCCTAGTTCAGGATTGGTCGCAGTTCCAGCTCCCCTATGTGTTTCCTACTCTGGCACTGTTGCCCAGAGTGCTACGCAAGCTCAGCTCCGCTTGCCGCCGCGCCATCCTCGTCGTCCCAGACTGACCGAGGAGGTCGTGGTCCCGGATCTGTGGCATCTCACGGTCGGCCAACCGTGGGCACTCTCAGACCGGCCAGACTTACTGTTCCAAGGGCCGTTCTTTCCACTGAATTCTACGGCCCTGATCCGGACTGTGTGGCCATCGAGTCCGAGATCCTAGCGTCTTCAGGATTATCTCAAGACGTCATTGCCACCATGAGACGGGCTAGGAAGCCGACGTCTGCCAAAATCTACCACAAGACGTGGAAGTTATTCTTATCTTGGTGCTCTGCTTAGGGAGTGTCTCCCTGGCCATTTGCATTGTCTCCTTTTTCCCCCCTTCCTGCATCTGGATTGGGAAAAGGTTTGTCGCTCGGCTCCCTTACAGGACAAGTCGCAGCGCTGTCGGTATTCTTTCAGAAGCGCCTAGTACGACTTCCTCAGGTACGCACGTTCCTGCAGGGGGGTTATCACATTGTCCCTCCGTACAAGAGGCCGTCAGACCCATGGGATCTGCACAGGGTATTAATTGCTCTCTAGGAGCCGCCCTTCGAGCCTCTGAGGGTTGTTTTCACTTTCTCGACTTTCACAGAAAGTGGCCTTTCTGGTAGCGGTCACGTCTTTTCGGAGAGTGTCCGAACTAGCAGCGCGGTCATCCAAAGCTCCCTTCCTGGTGTTCACCAAGATAAGGTAGTGCTGCGTCCGATCCCAGAGTTTCTCCCTAAGGTGGTATCCCCTTTTTATCACAATCAGGATATCTCCTTACCTTCCTTTTATCCATTTCATCGATATGTAATGGCTTTGCATTGTTGGATCTGGTGTAGAGCACCCAGAATCTACATTCCCGCACGGCGCTCCTGCGCCGCTCGGATGCACTCTTTGTCCTTGTCACTGGTCAGCGCAAGGGATCGCAGGCTGCAACATCCACCCTGGCTCAATGGATCAAGGAACCAATCCTTGAAGCCTACCGTTCTACTGGGCTTCCGGTTCCATCAGGGCTGAAGGCCCATTCTACCAGAGCCGTGGGTGCGTCCTGGGCATTACGGCACCAGGCTACGGCTCAACAGGTGTGCCAGGCAGCTACCTGGTCGAGTCTGCACACTTTCACCAAACATTATCAGGTGCATACCTATGCTTCGGCGGACGCCGGCCTAGGTAGAGGAGTCCTGCAGGCGGCAGTGACATCCCCGTAGGGGAGGGCTGTCTTTGCAGCTCTAACATGAGGTATTTCTTTACCCACCCAGGGACAGCTTTTGGACGTCCCAATCGTCTGGGTCTCCCAATGGAGCGCCGAAGAAGAAGGGAATTTTGTTACTTACCGTAAATTCCTTTTCTTCTAGCTCCTATTGGGAGACCCAGCACCCGCCCTGTTGTCCTTCGGGATTTTTGGTTGTTTTTCGGGTACACATGTTGTTCATGTTGAACGGTTTTCAGTTCTCCGATGTTACTTCGGAGTGAATTTGTTTAAACCAGTTATTGGCTTTCCTCCTTCTTGCTTTTGCACTAAAACTGGTGAGCCAGTGATCCCACTGGGGGTGTATAGCCAGAAGGGGAGGGGCCTTACACTTTTTAGTGTAATGCTTTGTGTGGCCTCCAGAGGCAGTAGCTATACACCCAATCGTCTGGGTCTCCCAATAAGAGCTAGAAGAAAAGGAATTTACGGTAAGTAACAAAATTCCCTTCTTCTCCTGTGGAGGTGCTGCAGGGAGATGAAATATTGAGGTCCTTGCAGGGAATCTTGCTACACTCTACTTTTCATAGGGGGAAGCCCCCATGTAATCACTGTATAACAATGTAGGACCTCTCTGCATGCCGTCAGTGAACGCAACTGTTTTGCCATAACCAGAGGATGAGACGTGCCCTGCGGTAGTCCTGCTCACACAGCTGAGGGTTTGTTACAGTGAGTCCTGCCATGCAGGATCCAGTGTGATCTCTTGTGTTTTGGGGATCATGACCTTGGTATGTTCTTCTGGTCACAGATCCAGGAACTGCTCTCCTCCCAGGATCAGAAGGAGACGGAGGGTGGAGCGGCGGGCGCAGGTGAGGTCTCCGGGACGTATCTGGCACCGCGCGCCTCCCCTGGGTCCGGCATTAACCCTTCTTCTTCCTTGCTCGCAGGGAAGCAGCTGGTCCAGTACACGTCACAGCCCCTGATCCTTATGAACTCACCGAGCTCGGACCTCCCCATCCTGCTGGAGCTGTCCGGGGATGAGACGGACGATCACCCTGAGGACCCCACCCTGTCTCTGCTCTCGTGGGACGATCACAACAAGTCCAAGGATTGTGGGATTTTAGATGAGGAGTTACTGAGACATGAGGCAGCGCAGCCATGAGCGGCCCCCCACCCCCACTCTGCGCAGCTCGATCTGTCTGCTTGTTTCTAGGGTCTCTGCGGACTCTACTCATGTAACCTCTGGATGTCTCTAGAGAGACCGTCACGTCTTGTCTCTTGGAGTGAATGTCCTGCTCTGCGCCCCTCCCCCGGCGTGATGACGATGATTTCCTAGTAGACACAAAGCAGGTTGTTACAGGTTGTTCATTTACTATAACACACATGCAACGCGTTCGGGACGACTATCTCAAGGGTGACCAGTCCAGGACGACTGTTGTACTCTGTGGTGGGAACGAGATGACTGTAGCACACAGGCGATACATCCAGACCACTGTTACACACGGTGACTGGAACGTTGTGACAAACACACAGGCGATGGGTCCGGGACAGATAACACACGGCGACTGGATCGAGACTGTAACACACAGGCGATGCGTCCGAGACAACTAATACACGGCGACAGGATCGAGACGACAGTAACACACAGATGATGGGTCCAGGACAAGTAACAAACTGCAACAGGATCGAGACAACTGTAACGTACAGGCGATATGTCCGAGACAACTAACAGACGGGAACGAGATGACTGTAACACACAGGCGATGTGTCCGAGATAACTAACACACAGAGACAGGATCGAGACGACAGTAACACACAGACGATGGGTCCGGGACAAATAACACACTGCAACAGGATCGAAACGACTGTAACGTACAGGCGATGGGTCCGGGAAAAGTAACACACTGCAACAGGATCAAGAAGACTGTAACACACAGACGATAGGACCGGGACAAGTAACACACAGCGACAGGATCAAGACGACTAACACACAGATGATAGGACCGGGACAAGTAACACACAGCGAAAGGATCAAGACGACTAACACACAGACGATAGGACCGGGACAAGTAACACACAGCGACAAGATCAAGACGAGACGTCCGTAACACACAAATGATGAGTACGGGACAAGTAACACAGCGACAGGATCGAGACGACTAACACACAGATGATAGGACCGGCACAAGTAACACACAGCGACAGGATCAAGACGACTAACACACAGATGATAGGACCGGCACAAGTAACACACAGTGTCAGGATTGAGACGACTGTAACACACAGATACTAGGACCGGGACAAGTAACACACAGCGACAGGATCAAGACGACTGTATCACACAGACGATACTTTTCCCGTTCCTATCGCCTGTGTGTTACAGTCGTCTCGTTTCCGTCTGTTAGTTGTCTCGGACTCATCGCCTGTGTGTTACAGTCGTCTCGATCCTGTTGCTGTGTGTTACTTTTCCCGGTCCTAACACAAGGCGATAGGATCAAGACGACTAACATAAAGACGATGGTTCTGGAACAAGTAACACACAGCGATAGGGTAAAGACAACGGTAACACACAGACGATGGGTTTGGGACAACTAACACACAGCAACGGGAACAAGACTACTGTATGGATACTATGTTCACATGTTTTTTTTTCTGCAGCAAAACCTGCTCTCTTGGCAGTAAAAAACCTGATTCCAAAAAGCAGGGTTTTTTCTGCATTTTTTTTTTTTGCATCTCCACATTGCTTTCTATGGTGAATAAAAGCTGCTTCTTTCAAAACAGCAGTTTTCCATTACAGTCGGGAAAAAAAAGTGTGTGAGTGCGAAATATTCCTGAAATCGCAGCTTGTGCTGGAACTGTAAAAAAAAAAACGTGAACAAAGCCAAACACAGGCGATGGGTCTGGGACGACTAACACAAAGCGACAGAACTGTGGCGCCTGTAACACAGCCGATAGGTCCGGGACAACTAACAAAGCGACAGGAATGTGGCGCCTGTAATACAGCCGATAGGTCTGGGACAACTAACAAGGCGACAGGAATGTGGCGACTGTGACACAGCCGATAGGTCCGGGACAACTAACACGGCGACAGGAATGTGGCGACTGTGACACAGCCGATAGATCCGGGACAACTAACAAGGCGACAGGAATGTGGCGACTGTGACACAGCCGATAGGTCCGGGACAACTAACAAAGCGACAGGAATGTGGCGACTGTAACACAGCCGATAGGTCCGGGACAACTAACACAGCGACAGGAATGTGGCGACTGTGACACAGCCGATAGGTCCGGGACAACTAACAAGGCGACAGGAATGTGGCGACTGTGACACAGCCGATAGGTCCAGGATAACTAACAAGGCGATGGGAATGTGGCGACTGTAACACAGCCGATAGGTCCGTGACAACTAACAAGGCGATGGGAATGTGGCGACTGTAACACAGCCGATAGGTCGGGGACAACTAACAAGGCGATGGGAATATGGTGACTGTGACACAGCCGATAGGTCCGGGACAACTAACAAGGCGATGGGAATGTGGCGACTGTGACACAGCCGATAGGTCCGGGACAACTAACACGGCGATGGGAATGTGGCGACTGTAACACAGCCGATAGGTCCGGAACAGCTAACACCTGACGACCGGAATGTGGTAACTGTAACACAGCCGATAGGTCCGGGACAGCAAACACATGGCGACGGGAATGTGGCGACTGTAATACAGCTAATGGGTCCGGGACAACTAACACATGGCGACGGGAATGTGGCGACTGTAACGCAGCCGATGGGTCTGGGACAACTAACACAGCAACGGGAATGTTGTGACTGGAACAAAGGCATGGGTCCGAGACAACTAACACATGGCGACAGGAATGTGGCGACTGTAATACAGCCGATAGTTCCGGGACAACTAACACGCGGGACCGGGAATGTGGCGACTGTAATACAGTTGATAGGTCCGGGACAACTAACACACGGCGACAGGAATATGGCGACTGTAATACAGCTAATGGGTCCGGGACAACTAACACACGGCGACGGGAATGATGCGACTGTAACGCAGCCGATGGGTCTGGGACAACTAACACAGCAACGGGAATGTTGTGACTGGAACAAAGGCATGGGTCCGAGACAACTAACACTGCGATGGGTTGACTGTAACACACAGGTGATGAGCTCCAGGATGACCCCCGAGATGCCCATTGATTGCTGTCGGACGCTCATTTTCTCCCATACTCTTTATCTGGTTCTTGTGTGATGTCATCGCTTCACTGCTCTCTGATTGGTCGTCTCTGCTGTCACGTCCTGTTCAATGTCAGGATCTGGCAGGGGGAGGGGCTTTGATTTTTGGGAATCCTCATGGGTGCAGGAAGTGCCAAGTACTCAGCAATAAGCTGGCGGATCACTGACGACATAGGGCCCATCTGTGGGGCCATACTAAGCCTTGCTATATGTCCCCCATGGGCCATGGTGGTGAAGCGGCCATCACTGATGCATCGAACCTCTGGCCTCCTGGACATCCGGGGGTCCCGCAGGGTGGGGGCCGCACTCTCGTTTGTATATGGACTTATTTCTGGTGCGTTCTGGATTTTTCTGATTATTTTTTTTTTCTGCATAATCTTCTGTAATAAATATATTCCGCTGTGTAACCCTCGATGTGCCAACTCCTTATTGGGGGGGGGGGGCTAGGCATGGAGTTACATGACCGGATCTCTGCACTATGAGGGGGGCACTGAGGACAGGGATCTAATACCACCGCCAGTCTGCGAGTCTATCCCACCTGATGTGATACTGATGGGGGACACCATAGGAAATTGCTACTAAAACTCCCAGCATTCAGTCACTGACATCAGATCACATTTATGCTGCATGGGCAGTGAATACAGTCACAGAGGGATCTGACACATTTTCACTCTTGGGGACAATTTCTATTTATTGGTGTTCTGCTTCCCAAAATTCTAAAAAAAAATTGCCGTAAATTGAGAGATGACCCCAGGACCAGTGGTCAGAGTCGGTGCTTTTCTGTATCACATGGAGGTAGTTGCTCCCACTACTCCCATCATTTATGGCTCTTTCCACTGGAGCTCACGCCTCTCTTACAGGTACAAGAGGCTATAAATACAATAGTTGCCAAACCTGGAAAAAGCCTAATGACCGGAGAATCGGCTTGGATTAACCCTTTATGGGAAAGGGATTACCCAGAGTCTACCGGCCTCTTTGAAGACATTCCGCAAGATGTTTGACTAGGCGGCTCGAGTTTCTTCGGCCGCATCTTCACTGCCTAGACTCCGCCAAGGGAGTCTCACCATAGGCCAATATGCCATCCGGTTCCGCACTATGTCCACCGAACTGGGCTGGAACAATGAAGCACACACAGGTGGCTGTATTCTGGGAGGGTTTGAGGGGTTGTCTGGAAGAATAAAGGATGAGCTGATGGGTCAAGATGTGTCATGTTCCCTGGACGACCTAGTATCGCCATCTGCATCAACCTCCAGTTCCAAGAACAGTCGAGAGAGTCAAATCGTGAGAAAAGGTCATGGGGCCTGGCTCCATCATTCCAGAGGGCCATCGCGCCGCTACAAGTAACTCCTGCTGTATCCTTCGAGTCCATGGAGGGAAGATTAAGTGCGTCCAGGGAGACCCATTGCACCAGTGAAGGGTGGTTCTACTGTGGAAGGTCTACGCACCTAATCCACTTCCCAGCCTAGGGTCAGAATTAGAGGCTATCCTAGATGGTTGCAAGTCCTCTTCACCCCTATATATTACTCTGTAACCAGTAACGACTCACAGTTCTCCGAAGTGGCCCTTCTGGACTCTGGCACTACCGGGAATTTTATACAGGAGGCCATAGTGGATCGGCACTAGATTCCTGTGCGTCAGCTGCCACCTCCCATTACGGTGCTGTCGGTGGATAGAAAGCCTCTGTATCAGCCCATCCAGTTCGTCGTCCTACATGTGGGAATGCTGCATATGGAGAGAATCGCCTTCCATGTTCACCTGGAAGTGTCGCATCCGTTGTTGCTAGTCCCACCGTGGCTTCAGAAGCATGAACCACTTCTAGACTGGAGATTTGGGGACGTGCCCGGGTGGGGCCACAACTGCCACGAAAGCTGTCTTGTTTCCATGCAACCTCCTCAGCTGCCTGTGAGACCCTTTAACCTTCTGGCAGACATGTTTGACAAGAAAGAGGACTAGACTCTGCCGCCACACAGACCATACAACTGCCCTATTGCCCTACTCCCTGGGTCTACTCCTTTCTGCAGTTGTATTTATCCTCTGTCACAAGCCGAGACCCAAACTATGTCCGAGTACATAAAGGAGAATCTGGCAAGAGGTTTCATTCAAAAGTCTTCCTCTCCTGCCGGAGCAGATTTCTTTTTTGTCAAGAAAACGAACAGGTCCCTTCGGCTATATATTGACTACAGAGGGCTCAACCAAATTACAGTCAAGAACAAGTACCGCTACTGCTTATACCGGAATTGTTCGACCAACTCCGAGGTTCCAGGATATTCTCCAAGCTGGACCTTCGTGGTGCGTACAATATGGTCAGGATACGGTTGGATGACAGACAGAAAACGGTCTTCAGCACCCAGGACAGCCACTGAGTATCGGGTAATGCTATTCGGGCTTAGCAGTGCCCCAGCAGTCTTCCAGGAATTCATCAATGACATATTCCGATATCTGCTCTACTCATGTGTGGTGGTATACCTGAACAACATTCTCACCCGACCTGTCTACGCACAGGAGGAATGTTCATCAGGTATTGTAGAGGTTAAGGGAGAACTGTCTATACACCAAAAATGAGAAGTGCATTTTTAAGCAGTACTCTATCTTTCTTGGGCTACATCATTGCAAATACCAGTCTGAGGATGGATCCGGACAAGTTGTCAGCAGTATTGAAGTGGCCTTGTCCTGAACAGTAGGAAAGCAATCCAGCGGTTCTTCGTCTTTGACAATTATTATAGACAATTCATTCCGTGGTTCTTATTCCTGGTTCTTCCCATCTCAGTCTTGACCTGCAAAGGGGCAAATCCAAAAGCGTGGACCCCAGAAGCCGGAGACGCCTTTATCTCTCTCAAGGAGGCCATCTCTTCGGCTCCAGGGCTGCATAGACCAGAGACTAGCAAGCAGTTTATCCTAGAGGTGAATGCTTCGTCCTCTGGTGCCAGGGCGGTTCTCACGCAGAAGTTGGCTATGGGTAAGACAGTAACGTGCGGATTCTTTTTCAGGGCCTTCTTTCCGGCTGAACGAAATTACTCGATTGGCAATCAAAACTTGCTGGCGATCAAATTGACCTTGGAGGATTGACAATACCTTCTGGAGTGAGCGCTGCATTCAGTCATTATCTTCACCGACCACAAGAACCTGGCCTATCTTCAGTCGGCCCAGAGGTTGCTGTTCTTCGCCCGTTTCGAATTCGTTCTGCATTTTCACCCATCTTAAAAAAAACGTCAAGGCTGATGCGTTGTCGCAGTTGTTTTTTGTCAGCCGATCACGAGCCTCAACACGTTATCGAGCCTTCCAGAATGGTGATAGGGGCTCCTATACACGTGTCCCAGGTTCCTCCTACTAAGACGTTCGTTGTTGAAGCAACCAGGAAGCAAATTCTTCAGTTGGGTCATTCCTCCAGGCTGGCCGGTCATGCTGGCCAGAAGAAGTCCTTGCAGCTGACCTTGCGGCATTATTCGTGGTCTACATTGCGACAAGACGTCCGGGAGTTTTTCTGCCTGTTCCTTGTGTGCCCGCAACAAGACCCCAAAGAGGCTTCCTGCTGGGCCGCTGCTTCCCTTGCTGGTGTTATCTGCCCCTTGGCAGCACATTGGGAAGGACTTTACACCGCCATCTGCGTGGTGGCCGTCAGATTCTCAAAAATGGCTCATTTCTCCCCTCCGCCCAGGCTTCCCTCTGTGCCAGGCCTCGCCGAGCACTTCATCCACCACATCTTCCGGCTGCATGGTCTTCCTTTCCACATTGTGTCCAATAGAGGTGTCCAGTTTGTCTCGATCTGGAGAGCCATCTGCAAGTTGCTGGATGCCACCTTGGACTTCTCGTCGGCCTGTCAGCCGCAGTCCAATGGTCAAGTGGAAAAGGTGAATCAAATCCTGACGAAACTCCTGTGGCACTTTGTCAATGAGTCAACTTCCTCCCTTAGGAGGAGTTTTCGGATAACACGAGTGAGTCCTCCGCCAAATCTCCTTGTCATATAGTGTATGGACAATGACCTAGAATCCTGTTCCCAATGGCACTCTCCTCCAGCAATCCTGCGACCGATTCCCTTGTCAAGACTTTCTCCAACATCTGGGCGGAGGTCAAGTCCTCCCTGGAGCAGTCCTTTGAATCCGTATGAAGAGGCACGTGGACAAGAGACGCCAAGATCCTCCTTCGTTCCAGCCCGCAGACAAGGTATGAGCTATGGCTGTCTTCCATGTACGTTCGCCTCAAGGTGCCTTCCTGTAAGTTGGGTCCCCGCTTTATCAGTCCCTTCGAGGTGCTCCAATGGATTAACAAGTTGTCCTACAAACTGAAGCTCTCGGCCTCCCTACGTATCCCCAACTTGTTCCATATGTCCCTTCTCAAACCTGTCAACCTGAGTCATTACCATAGGGATCCAGGTCCTACGGTCAGTGATGAAGACACTTTAGAGGTAAAAGTCATCCTTGCTGCAATAGAGGCCAGAGGTAAAATTTACTACCTGGTGGACTGGAAGGGGTTTGGTCCTGAGGAGAGGTCATGGGAGCCAAGGGACAGTATTAATGCCCCTCATCTAGATTTCTAGAAAAGAGGTGTTGAGGAGGACCTTTCCATCAAATACTTAATTAACCTCTTGACAAGGGATTGTGGGAAATATGTCGATTTGCCTTACATAATTCAGGTTTCAGATCATACACATAACACAGATATAAAGATGGCTGCCATTTCCTATTCACCACACCTTGCTTGGAATGCAAGGAATGTCCAGATGAAATAAGACCGCCATATAAGGGAAGACCCCTGGTCAAGCTAGAAGACCAACCCACAGATCAGATGACATCATAGACCAAACCATCAGCATGGATCCACTAAATGACGTCCCTCCCATCACCATGGTTTCATCCACTGGAGTCAGACCCGCCCATCAACAGCAACACGGATCTCCCTATTGGCTAGCTCATGAACTGTCCCAATAAATGTGCATATCTGAACTTGTGTACGCCCGTAGCCTATATCAAGAGGACGCATGCTCTTCCCTGCTCTGTTTTGGTGCCATCTTTACTGTGACCAAGAAGAGATTTCATATCCGACTGTGTCTGGTGTGAATTCTTTTATGCATGCACTTGGCCCATATCAATTCATCCAGGCAGTAGGCAACTAGTGATCTCTGGTTAAGAGTTCACCCCAACATTATTGGTGCCCAAAGATCCATTAGAGTTGTGATACAATCAGGTGTATTTAGGTAGAAAAGTCTAGAAGACGCGGACAGCACTCGGATGTTGACTGGGTATCAGTCTTTCAGAAACAGTAACGCTAAAAGCTGCAGCATAACGGTAAGAAGCTTATTCTTACAATTGCCTTACTCTTTCTAATCGATTAATCTCAAAATCTGAGTGAGCTCTTCAGCATTAAATAGTCTGTTCTAAGGACTGGGACATTACCTGTGCCTCTGTGAACTGTGTGTGCGGGATGTGATCAACTCTCTGATCAGCAGTCTGTACCAGCAGGGGCAAAGGCTTAGCATTGCTTGTATGGCGGATAGAAAAAATGAAAAAAGGTTGCAGTTAAAGCATTAGAGCTGATTTGTTAGAGGACCACGGTAGGGTCAGAAGGTTAATAAAGTATTTAGGGGGGACTGTTGAGGAGGACCTTTCCATCAAATACTTGATTAACCTCTTGACAAGGGATTGTGGGAAATATGTCGATTTTCCTTACATAATTCAGGTTTCAGATCATATACATGATACAGATATAAAGATGGCTGCCATTTCCTGTTCACCACACCTTGCTTGGAATGCAAGGAATGTCCAGATGAAAGAAGACCGCCATATAAGGGAAGACCCCTGGTCAAGCTACAATACATCACAGACCAAACCATCAGCATGGATGCACCAGATGACGTCCCTCCCATCGTCATGGTTTCATCCACTGGAGTCAGACCCGCCCATCAACAGCAACACGGATATCCCCATTGGCTAGCTCATGAACTGTCCCACTAAATGGGCATATATGAACTTGTGTACGCCCCTAGCCTATATCAAGAGGACGCATGCTCTTCCCTGCTTTGTTTTGGTGCCATCTTTACTGTGACCAAGAAGAGATTTCATATCCGACTGTGTCTGGTGTGAATTCTTTTATGCATGCACTTGGCCCATATCAATTCGGCCAGGCAGTAGGCAACTAGTGATCTCTGGTTAAGAGTTCACCCCAGCAGAGGTAGGTACTGTAACGCCCATACTGGCGTCCCCGCACTGTCCTGCCCTTCTCCCCCGGTGGGGACGCTAGCTCTCTTACCCAGCTTGCCGTCCTGTGGTGGTTAACCCATTTCTGGCCCACGCTGCTGTCTCCCAGACGCTATGCCCCTCTTGCAGGCTTCCTAGTTCTGCTCTAGTGGTGCATGCAAGGCCATGCCCATTTTCTTAAAGGACCAGTGTTCCCCTAATCTGGAAGTGCCTCTCAGATCAGCTAAGAGGCTGCAGGTACTTAGGCACCTCTGCCCTATGGGAGGTGCCTGGGCAACAAGTTAGACATGTTGCTAGTTCTCAGGTCCCCTTGTGCTGCTGTCATTGTGCTAAGTACTGCTGCTGACATTTGTCTACATTCCAGTGCTGTGCCAGTTTCCTGACCCCCTGCTGCCGTTACTATCCATGCCTGCCAGCTACCACGATACCCACCACTGCAAGTATCCATGCCAGTTGCTGCTGATCCATCCACCCACCCATCCGTTCCGGCTGAAACCTCGACACCTGCTGCCGCTGTTACCCACCATCAGAGACTGTCGCTCCCATACCTCTGGGGCCAGCAATCGCAGCATCAGTCTTCCTGAGTGCCACCCGGACTCACACCTGCAACGTAACACCCTCACCATTTGAAGTTCTGGTGAAAAACAAGGTGTGGTTCCGTAGTCAAGCCCCTCTGGGCTTTCTGTGTGCTGTGGCCCAGCGAGCAAACACATGGCTTCCTGGGTGCATTCTACGTGAGCTGCAGGGGCAGATTGGGCAGAGGGGGCACCTGCCGATCTGCTGAGGATCGGTGGGATTTATTGCAGCAGTCTGGCCCTTCTTATAGGTCATGGTCGTGCTGTTAATGAGGTCATCTGCTCCTGATCTGTATAAAGGGTCAAACTGCCACCATAAATCACATAGTGCTCCAGATAGACACTGCAGACCCGACTATATAGAGCTCTGCTCCAGCTTCAGGACATAACAGATATATACACAGTCATCTATGATGTCCTGGTAAGTCTAGTCCAGACCTGGGTAAAGTGCAGCCCGAGACAGCTGAGTGGCTGAAAACAGTAGTCTGCGGGCCACACCATGCCGTCCAATACACGTGCCCTGATGGAGGACCAAGCTGACGGCTCCTTCTTTCACCAATCATGGCGTCACTTCATTGCTTGTGTTGTGTAAAGTCAGTGCACCGAAGACTGAAGCAGCGTACAGAGCCGAGGCGGCAGTAGCAAGGTGAGTATATGTTTTATATATACAGCTACACATGTATGTGACATGTGTGGCTGTATATAGGAGACTATGTGGGGGCTCATACTGTATATAGAAGGCTATGTGAGGGCTTATTATGTATATAGGGGGCTATGTGAGGCTCATACTGTATAAAGGGGGCTATGGGAGGGCTCAAACTGTGTATAGGGGCTATGTGGGGGCTCATACTGTATATAAGAGCTTGCGATGGACACCATCCAACAGGGAATGGAGAACGTCTTACAACTGGGTCTACATGCATCAGTCCAGCATAGTGGAGGATCAAATCATCAGATGGAGAATATCCACCACCAGGGAATGGAGAACTTTTCACACCAGGTGTACAATGCATTAGTCCAGCCTAGTATAAGGGAGCAGCAGAGCCTACGATGGACAATATCCACAAGGGAATGGAGAACTTCTTACACTGGGTCTACATGCATCGGTCCAGGCTGGTGGAGGCGCAAATCCTTAGATGGAGAATATCTGCCACCAAGAACATTTCTCACACTGGATCTTCAAGCATCAGTCCAGCATAGTGGAGGAGCTCAGCCTGCGATGGACAACATCCAATAGGTAAAGGAGACCGTCTTTGTTGAAATATGGGTGGTTGCTTATAATTTTATATAGGTTCGTATTTTAGGCGTGGTGCTCTGTCCATTATGTGTATTCCGTGTGTGTACAATGTCCTGTTTGCAGGTTAATCACCCCTGCTGGGCTTCTGTTTCTAAGTCTGGGGGAGGGGGCCTGGGATACACCTAAACTCTCTGCTTACCTGGGGGACTTTTCATTCTGGCTGGGAAGGACAAGAGAGAAGCAGGAAGATTCATCCTCTGGGGGAGAAGCTGCGGCTACAGGCAGCACCCCCAGAGAGCCATTGAGAAATCCCAATTTCCCTGGAAAAGGACTGCTAGAGGATTTTGACTGATCCCCAGGACATTTATCCCATTACTGGACTACTTTACCCTCTGTGTGGTAGATTATTTCATAGTCCTTCTGACATGCTTGGAATAAATGTTCTTTGGATTCTTCAATCATCTCTCGCTCTGTTGATTGTGTGATATGGGAGAAGGACCCTGTGACAGTCTCACACTGGGTTTACATGCATCAGTCCAACATAGTGGGGGAGCAGAGCCTGCAATGTAGAACATCTAGAGGTAATATGGTAGGATGTCCAACTCCTCATCTATGAAGACTTCTCAGACGAAGTCTACAAGTCTTAGGCCAGCCTGGCAAATGAGCAGATACTAAAAACATCTAGAAATAACAGTAGGCAGTACATCAGGCATCGTGACATGGAACACTCCTTAGACCTGGACTGCAAACATTGATCCAGCATGATAAAGGAACAGAGATAAAGGGCGATCAACTCCTGAGCCATGAAGATTCCTCACAACAGGTCCACACACTCAATTCCAGTTTTACCACCACGGTTCATCACTCATGACTTGGATTGTGATGAGCAGAAAATGGA
This sequence comes from Anomaloglossus baeobatrachus, assembly GCF_048569485.1. NCBI lineage: Eukaryota > Metazoa > Chordata > Amphibia > Anura > Aromobatidae > Anomaloglossus > Anomaloglossus baeobatrachus. The sequence goes on along the minus strand of NC_134358.1, from coordinate 13,746,604 downwards.
ACCAAAACTGATCTCTGGGAGATTTGCTACTGTGGAAATATTTTCCTCAAAGAGACTGGAACGTCTCATAAACACAAAGGGTTCATCCTTTGCTTTTTATTGTGACTCACTTTTCTTTCTTGACTTGTGGTTTTTACTGACATTTTTGGTACCAAATGCAGCAAAATGGCACACACAATTCATGAGAGGAATTCAAACCAAAAACTAGTGGAAATGCAACGGATAAATCAAACCCAGAAGAGGAAGAAGCTGCATGGTAGGGGTGAGTGGTCTTCAACCTATGGTTCTCCAGGTGTTCTGAAACTAGGACCACCACCAACACGCCATAAAACCGGTAATAAAATCACAGACACACGGAGGATGCTGAGATGTTTAATATCAAGAAGGACAAAGCTTAGTAAGAAATCATCTACAGAGGAGACCAATTGTGCGACACTTAACTCCCCACATGATGGGAACGAGACTTTCCCCGATTGTCAGCTCTCCTGTCATGGGCACCAGAGGATGAGCGGCTAAGAGCAATGACAAGCCAAACTCTTACCAATAACGAGGCTCTAATATTGAGTGACCAGATGGAACGGAGCATGGCTGGCTTTGTACCATCCACACATACAGCAACCATGCGGATAACCTTAGGGTTGGTGCTACATTTGTATTCCTAGACTCCGTTGACTTCTTTAAGGGGATAATGGCTTTATAACCCCCAGAAAATGAGAAATATAAGGAGCAACCTCAGATCCACCCTTATAATTGGTAATCTACAGAAGTAACAAGGACTGGATCTCCGGCCTGGTTATGGTTGACTGCTATGTGGATGCAAAGTCCTAATTAAGAGACCCAATGGTTTCTCAGTGGGTGGCAGGTCCACAGCATAAATGGCCACCCTATACATGGAGATGTGGAGGTCCATGGTGTGCCGACTGTGGTCTACATAGTCTTGCTGCTGTAAACATGTTACAGTTGGAGATCCTGGCTGGACATTGGGTCTTCTGTAGGAGTGGCACACGGAGGCATGAGTCTTGAGGTACACATGGGGGAGAGGAGGACAGTCGATCGTGAAGGTCTCATTTTCCAGCTGAAATAGGTAAAACAATATAGTAGATATCAGAGAATACAGTAGTGAGTATGATGGAGTATATCATGTATATATCAGTGTACAGTGAATATAAAAGTCTACACGCCCTGGTAACATCCCATAACTTTATCCACCTTTAATGTCGCCCATAATCTGTACAAATCCCTGAGAAAGAAATTGAAATAAAAATAACAAACCCACAATAATGGTTGCATAAGTGTTGACACCCTCCTATAATGGGGCGTTGGTTGTGCTCAGAATCAGCGATCACAGCCCACATATTACACAGTATCAACGCTCGGCCGCCGTCATTCACATCTGATTAACCCCAGAGAAAGTGTCGCTGTTCTAGGAGGATTTTCCTGATATTTTCTGTAAACAGCCGACAACACAGCAAAGGGTCTCACTGTGGAAAGTGACCGCGAGAGAGGACGGTACAAAGACATTTCTCAGGGATTAGATACCACTGAGCCTATGGAGACGACACCAAGAAGAGGCTGGAATCTGGTACAACGGTGACATCACCAAGAAATGGACGTCCCTCAGACATTGATGATAAGACAAGAAGAAAACTGGTCCATAGAAGTGACAGCAACATTAAAGGAATTTCTGTTAAGTCCTGGTTGTAAGTTATTACAATTACACATGTTTTGTTATACGAGTGTTTATTTCCTTTGAGTGTATACAAACAACACAAAAAAAGAGAAAAAGGGCAAATTGAACATAATTTGTATAAAACTCAGAAAATTGTCCAAAACAAAATTGTTGGCACCTTTCCAAAATTGTGGGTAAACAACTTTGTTTCAAGCCTGTGATGCTCGTTCAGACTCACCTGTGGAAAGTAACGGATGTGGGCAATATGAAAATCACACCTGAAACCAGATAAAAAGGGGAGAAGTTGCCTCAATGTTTGCATTTTGTGTCTGTGTGCCGCACTAAGCATGGAGAACAGAAAGAGGAGAACTGTCCTGTGCCTTCGACACAGTAGACCATTCCCTCCTACTACAGATTCTCTCATCTCTGGGCATCACAGACTTGGTCCTATCTTGGATCTCCTCATACCTATCCGACCGAACTTTCAGCGTCTCCCATTCTCACACCACTTCCTCATCTCGCCCCCTATCTGTCGGTGTCCCTCAAAGCTCAGTTCTTGGACCCAGCTGTTCTCCATCTACACCTTTGGCCTGGGACAGCTCATAGAGTCCCACGGCTTCCAGTATCCTCTCTATGCCGATGACACACAGATCTACCTCTCTGGACCTGACATTACCTCTCTACTAACCAAAATACCACAATGTCTGTCTGCTATTTCATCCTTCTTCTCTGCGCGATTCCTAAAACTTAACATGGACAAAATAGAGTTCATTGTCTTTCCCCCTCCTCACTCATCCCCTCCAACAAGCCTTTCCATCAAACTCGATGGTTACTCACTCTCCCCAGTCTCACAAGCTCGTTGCCTTGGAGTAACCCTCGACTCTGCTCTATCCTTCAAGCCACACATCCAAGCCCTCTTCACCTCATGCAGATTACAACTCAAAAATATCTCCCGGATCTGTGCTTTCCTTAACCAAGAATCAGCAAAAACATTAGTGCATGCCCTCATCATCTCCCGCCTCGACTACTGCAACCTCCTGCTCTGTGGCCTCCCTTCCAACACTCTTGCACCCCTCCAATCTATCCTAAACTCTGTGGCCCGCTTAATCCACCTCTCCCCCCGCTATTCCCCAGCCTCGCCACTCTGCCAATCCCTTCACTGGTTTCCCATCACCCAACGACTCCAGTTCAAAACACTAACCATGACATACAAAGCCATGCACAACCCGTCTCCTCCCTACATCTGTGACCTAGTCTCCCGGTACCTACCTGCACGCAACCTCAGATCCTCACAAGATCTCCTTCTCTGCTCCTCTCTTATCTCCTCTTCCCACAATCGTGTACAAGATTTCTCCCGTGCATCCCCCATACTCTGGAACGCTCTACCTCAGCACATCAGACTCTCCACTACCGTGGAAAGCTTCAAGAGGAACCTCAAGACCCACCTCTTCCAACAAGCCTACAATCTACAATAACCCTCAGTCCAGTAGACCACTGCGCAACCAGCTCTGTCCTCACCTATTGTACCCTCACCCATTCCCTGTAGACTGTGAGCCCTCGTGGGCAGGGTCCTCTCTTCTCCTGTAGACTGTGAGCCCTCGCGGGCAGGGACCTCTCTCCTCCTGTAGACTGTGAGCCCTCGCGGGCAGGGTCCTCTCTCCTCCTGTAGACTGTGAGCCCTCGCGAGCAGGGTCCTCTCTCCTCCTGTAGACTGTGAGCCCTCGCGGGCAGGGTCCTCTCTCCTCCTGTAGACTGTGAGCCCTCGCGGGCAGGGTCCTCTCTCCTCCTGTAGACTGTGAGCCCTCGCGGGCAGGGTCCTCTCTCCTCCTATACCAGTCTGTTTTGTACTGTTAATGATTGTTGTACGTATACCCTCTTTCACTTGTAAAGCGCCATGGAATAAATGGCGCTATATAAATAAATAAAAATAATAATAATAATGAAAATAATAATAATAAAGAGAACTGTCTGAGGAAGGGGAAACCTAAATTACTGAAAAAATATCAACAATCTTTAGATGTGAAACATAATAAAGACGTTTACAACCCATGGCACTGTTGCTAATATTTCTGGATGTGGAAGTCAGAGAAAAATTGATAAAAGGTTGTAACCCAGGATAGTCTGCAAATTAGAGCTGTCCTGCAGCTCAGGGGGAATCAGTGTCAACGCAAACTCTGTCCACATCTGAATTACATGAAACGCTATGGAGGGGACCCAGGAGGACCCACTGCTGACACAGACAGAAAAGAGCCAAAATGTATGTGAGTAACCAAAATCCTTCTGGGAAAGCATCTTGTGGACAGATGAGACCAAGATAAAGATTTTTGGTAAAGCGCATCATTCTACAGTTTACCGAAAACAGAAAGAGGCCTACAAAGTAAAGAGCAAATGACCTACAGTCATTCATGGTGGAATTTAAGATGTTTTGAAGTTGTTTTGCTGCCTCTGGCACTGGGTGCCTTGGCTATGTGGATTACCAAAGGATCCTGGGTGGCAACGAAGTGCCCAGTGTCAGAAAGCTGGGGGTGCGTCCTAGATCAGGGGTCTTCAGCAGGACAATGACCCCAAGTACTTCAAGAAGCCCCAGAAATGGATAAAAACAAAGTGATGGCGAGTTCTGAAGAGGCAGCAATGAGTCAGGATCTATATCCCATTGACACCTGTGGAGAGATCTTAAAATTAGGAGAAGACGCCTTTAATTATGAGACCTGAAGACATTTATAAAGAAGACTTCCATGTGAGAAGAGGAAGAAGTTGTGGACGGGTATAGAAGGCGACTGATGGGATTTATTCCAAATATTAAGCAACTTTGTTTTGCCCATTCCTGGAGTTTTGTGTGAAATTATCTCCAATTTGCCTTTTTCCCTCATCTTTTTCTGTTGTTTCAATAAACACAAAGGAGATAAACTTGTGTCTATCAAAATGTGTAACTGCAATCATTTTCTGGAACAATTTCAAAGGTGCCAACACTTTCATCCATGACTGTAAGTATTGAACACGTCACCAATTCTCTACGTAAATATGTCTTAAGATGCTATTGACATGAATTTCTCACTAGATGTCGGTAATAAGCCATCCAATCCACACAGGCAAAGAAATCACCAGAGCGGTCCATAAATGATGTGTAATAATGTGAAATGACACAGGGCAAAGTATTGAACACGTTACTCAGATTTATTTAATTCCTGGTAAATTCTCCTTAATCGGTGATGAAGCTTCCAGACGCCTCCTGTATGGAGACACTAGTCCCTGCATTGTTCAGGTGTGAGTCTGGCCCATTCTTCCGCACACACTCCTCACATCCTGTATGGAGACACTAGTCGCCTGCATTGCTCAGGTGGATTTTGGCCCATTCTTCCGCACACACTCCTCACATCCTGTATGGAGACACTAGTCACCTGCATTGCTCAGGTGTGAGTCTGGCCCATTCTTCCGCACACACTCCTCACATCCTGCATGGAGACACTAGTCACCTGCATTGCTCAGGTGGATTTTGGCCCATTCTTCCACACACACACTCCTCACATCCTGTATGGAGACACTAGTCACCTGCATTGCTCAGGTGTGAGTCTGGCCCATTCTTCCGCACACACTCCTCACATCCTGTATGGAGACACTAGTCACCTGCATTGCTCAGGTGTGAGTCTGGCCCATTCTTCCGCACACACTCCTCACATCCTGTATGGAGACACTAGTCACCTGCATTGCTCAGGTGTGAGTCTGGCCCATTCTTCCGCACACACTCCTCACATCCTGTATGGAGACACTAGTCACCTGCATTGCTCAGGTGTGAGTCTGGCCCATTCTTCCGCACACACTCCTCACATCCTGTATGGAGACACTAGTCACCTGCATTGCTCAGGTGTGAGTCTGGCCCATTCTTCCGCACACACTCCTCACATCCTGTATGGAGACACTAGTCGCCTGCATTTGACTCGCCCACCCCAGGGCTATGGGACACCCGGTGCCGGGCCGGACTAGTCCGGTGGTAGTCAGTGGTGGCTGGGCCCGGCTCCGTGGCCCTGGTGGGTGTCAGTAAACTATGTGGCTTAAGTTAAAGTTTGTGTTCGTGACGCCACCTGTGGTATGCGGCTAATAAGCCGCCGCTGCTGTGTGAGGCCTCCGGGATGATGTTATGGCAGCAATGATAGTACTGCTCCCCACAGGTGGAGCAATGCCCGGGCACAGTTGGTGCTTGTAAATGTCTATGCAGATGAAATAACTGAGGCAACTTCAGAGGTGCAGTTCAAGTTCTTTTACTCACAGTTCTTGTCAGGGCAGGCAGAACCCTTGGACTGCTGGGACCGCTGTCAGGGACCTCCGTCTTCTGGGTGATTCAGAGTGAGAAATCCGGTACCCTCTCTCTTAGTGTCTCTTTCTCGGCTGTCTTCACTAGCCTTGCCTTAGTTAGATGGACTTTGGCTTGGCCTCCATTACAGCCTCCAGGCTGGGGGGTCACCTGTCGGCTGATTACCCCTTTTCTGAAGGTCTGCTCTGGGTTCTGGCCCTGGGAGCTTGCAAGTCCCTGGGCCTCGGTTTTTACTGTCTGGAGATTGTCTTTTCACTCCTCCAGTTTCTAGGGACCGTCCCCTGTCGCAGCTAATCACTCCACCGATGTCACTGTGGACCAGGCCACCGCAGCCTGCAGCTACTCGTAGCGCCTCTGGGCCCTCGGCTTCGGTACCCAACAAGGACAGCTCGTGGTACCTACAGGACTACCCGCGGCCCTGCGACCCTTTCTTTCCTTCTCTTCTTTCTTTCTCCTTGCCTGCCTCCAGCAGGCCTCCTCCTCCCTCCTTTCTCTCGTTCTCCTCCTCCTACTACATGCTCACTCCTCACTCTCTCACTCCCTGAGCGAACTGAAACTAACTTGACCTTCCTTTCTCTATCTGCTCTCTGGTGGCTCCTCCCACCTCCCCAGTTGCTAAGCTACCACCCTATGGGAGCAGGGATGGGTCTTACAGCCCCTCTCAGCATGCAGCATGGGAGGGTTGCCTGCCACTTTCCCTGGTCCTGTGTGTCCCTAGCAATGGGTGTAGTGTGAATTTACCAGGGGACCGGAGTTCACTCTCTTCCTCTCCCAGAATGGGACATCACACCGCAGATGGGGTGCAATGACCTGTGGCGACGGAAGCCTCAGGGGCGCCACACATTGCTCAGGTGGATTTTGGTCCATTCTTCCGCACACACTCCTCACATCCTGTATGGAGACACTAGTCGCCTGCATTGCTCAGGTGGAGTTTGGCCCATTCTTCCGCACACACTCCTCACATCCTGTAGGGAGACACTGGTCGCCTGCATTGCTCAGGTGGATTTTGGGCCATTCTTCCGCACACACTCCTCACATCCTGTATGGAGACACTAGTCGCCTGCATTGCTTAGGTGGATTTTGGCCCATTCTTCCACACACACTCCTCACATCCTGTATGGAGACACTAGTCGCCTGCATTGCTCAGGTGGATTTTGGCCCATTCTTCCGCACACACTCCTCACATCCTGTATGGAGACACTAGTCGCCTGCATTGCTTAGGTGGATTTTGGCCCATTCTTCCACACACACTCCTCACATCCTGTATGGAGACACTAGTCGCCTGCATTGCTCAGGTGGATTTTGGCCCATTCTTCCGCACACACTCCTCACATCCTGTATGGAGACACTAGTCACCTGCATTGCTCAGGTGGATTTTATCCATTCTTCCGCACACACTCCTCACATCCTGTATGGAGACACTAGTCACCTGCATTGCTCAGGTGGATTTTATCCATTCTTCCGCACACACTCCTCACATCCTGTATGGAGACACTAGTCACCTGCATTGCTCAGGTGGATTTTGGCCCATTCTTCCGCACACTCCTCACATCCTGTATGGAGACACTAGTCACCTGCATTGCTTAGGTGGATTTTGGCCCATTCTTCCGCACACACTCCTCACATCCTGTATGGAGACACTAGTCGCCTGCATTGCTCAGGTGGATTTTGGCCCATTCTTCTGCACACACCCCTCACATCCTGTATGGAGACACTAGTCGCCTGCATTGCTCAGGTGGATTTTGGCCCATTTTTCCACACACACACTCCTCACATCCTGTATGGAGACACTGGTCGACTGCATTGCTCAGGTGGATTTTGGCCCATTCTTCCGCACACACTCCTCACATCCTGTATGGAGACACTAGTCGCCTGCATTGCTCAGGTGGATTTTGGCCCATTCTTCCGCACACACTCCTCACATCCTGTATGGAGACACTAGTCGCCTGCATTGCTCAGGTGGATTTTGGCCCATTCTCCCGCACACACTCCTCACATCCTGTATGGAGACACTAGTCGCCTGCATTGCTCAGGTGGATTTTGGTCCATTCTTCCGCACACACTCCTCACACCCTGTATGGAGACACTGGTCGCCTGCATTGCTCAGGTGGATTTTGGCCCATTCTTCCGCACACACTCCTCACATCCTGTATGGAGACACTGGTCGCCTGCATTGCTCACGTGGATTTTGGTCCATTCTTCCGCACACACTCCTCACATCCTGTATGGAGACACTAGTCGCCTGCATTGCTCAGGTGGATTTTGGCCCATTCTTCCACACACACTCCTCACATCCTGTATGGAGACACTAGTCGCCTGCATTGCTGAGGTGGATTTTGGCCCATTCTTCCACACACACTCCTCACATCCTGTATGGAGACACTAGTCACCTGCATTGCTCAGGTGGATTTTGTCCCATTCTTCCGCACACACTCCTCACATCCTGTATGGAGACACTAGTCACCTGCATTGCTCAGGTGGATTTTATCCATTCTTCCGCACACACTCCTCACATCCTGTATGGAGACACTAGTCACCTGCATTGCTCAGGTGGATTTTATCCATTCTTCCGCACACACTCCTCACATCCTGTATGGAGACACTAGTCACCTGCATTGCTCAGGTGGATTTTGGCCCATTCTTCCGCACACTCCTCACATCCTGTATGGAGACACTAGTCACCTGCATTGCTTAGGTGGATTTTGGCCCATTCTTCCGCACACACTCCTCACATCCTGTATGGAGACACTAGTCGCCTGCATTGCTCAGGTGGATTTTGGCCCATTCTTCTGCACACACCCCTCACATCCTGTATGGAGACACTAGTCGCCTGCATTGCTCAGGTGGATTTTGGCCCATTTTTCCACACACACACTCCTCACATCCTGTATGGAGACACTGGTCGACTGCATTGCTCAGGTGGATTTTGGCCCATTCTTCCGCACACACTCCTCACATCCTGTATGGAGACACTAGTCGCCTGCATTGCTCAGGTGGATTTTGGCCCATTCTTCCGCACACACTCCTCACATCCTGTATGGAGACACTAGTCGCCTGCATTGCTCAGGTGGATTTTGGCCCATTCTCCCGCACACACTCCTCACATCCTGTATGGAGACACTAGTCGCCTGCATTGCTCAGGTGGATTTTGGTCCATTCTTCCGCACACACTCCTCACACCCTGTATGGAGACACTGGTCGCCTGCATTGCTCAGGTGGATTTTGGCCCATTCTTCCGCACACACTCCTCACATCCTGTATGGAGACACTGGTCGCCTGCATTGCTCAGGTGGATTTTGGTCCATTCTTCCGCACACACTCCTCACATCCTGTATGGAGACACTAGTCGCCTGCATTGCTCAGGTGGATTTTGGCCCATTCTTCCACACACACTCCTCACATCCTGTATGGAGACACTAGTCGCCTGCATTGCTGAGGTGGATTTTGGCCCATTCTTCCACACACACTCCTCACATCCTGTATGGAGACACTAGTCACCTGCATTGCTCAGGTGGATTTTGTCCCATTCTTCCGCATACACTCCTCACATCCTGTATGGAGACACTAGTCGCCTGCATTGCTCAGGTCTGAGTTTGCCCATTCTTCTGCACACACTTGTCACATCCTGTATGGAGACACTAGTCACCTGCATTGCTCAGGTGGATTTTGTCCCATTCTTCCGCACACACTCCTCACATCCTGTATGGAGACACTAGTCGCCTGCATTGCTCAGGTGGATTTTGGCCCATTCTTCCGCACACACTCCTCACATCCTGTATGGAGACACTGGTCGCCTGCATTGCTCAGGTGGATTTTGGACCATTCTTCCGCACACACTCCTCACATCCTGTATGGAGACACTGGTCGCCTGCATTGCTCAGGTGGATTTTGGCCCATTCTTCTGCACACACTCCTCACATCCTGTATGGAGACACTAGCCGCCTGCATTGCTCAGGTGGATTTTGGCCCATTCTTCCGCACACACTCCTCACATCCTGTATGGAGACACTAGTCGCATGCATTGCTCAGGTGGATTTTGGCCCATTCTTCCGCACACACTCCTCACATCCTGTATGGAGACACTAGTCGCCTGCATTGCTCAGGTGGATTTTGGCCCATTCTCCCGCACACACTCCTCACATCCTGTATGGAGACACTAGTCGCCTGCATTGCTCAGGTGGATTTTGGTCCATTCTTCCGCACACACTCCTCACACCCTGTATGGAGACACTGGTCGCCTGCATTGCTCAGGTGGATTTTGGCCCATTCTTCCGCACACACTCCTCACATCCTGTATGGAGACACTGGTCGCCTGCATTGCTCAGGTGGGTTTTGGCCCATTCTTCCGCACACACTCCTCACATCCGGTATGGAGACACTAGTCGCCTGCATTGCTCAGGTGGATTTTGGTCCATTCTTCCACACACACTCCTCACATCCTGTATGGAGACACTAGTCGCCTGCATTGCTCAGGTGGATTTTGGCCCATTCTTCCACACACACTCCTCACATCCTGTATGGAGACACTAGTCGCCTGCATTGCTCAGGTGGATTTTGGCCCATTCTTCCACACACACTCCTCACATCCTGTATGGAGACACTAGTCACCTGCATTGCTCAGGTGGATTTTGTCCCATTCTTCCGCATACACTCCTCACATCCTGTATGGAGACACTAGTCGCCTGCATTGCTCAGGTCTGAGTTTGCCCATTCTTCTGCACACACTTGTCACATCCTGTATGGAGACACTAGTCACCTGCATTGCTCAGGTGGATTTTGTCCCATTCTTCCGCACACACTCCTCACATCCTGTATGGAGACACTAGTCGCCTGCATTGCTCAGGTGGATTTTGGCCCATTCTTCCGCACACACTCCTCACATCCTGTATGGAGACACTGGTCGCCTGCATTGCTCAGGTGGATTTTGGACCATTCTTCCGCACACACCCCTCACATCCTGTATGGAGACACTAGTCACCTGCATTGCTCAGGTGGATTGTGGCCCATTCTTCTGCACACACTCCTCACATCCTGTATGGAGACACTAGTCGCCTGCATTGCTCAGGTGGATTTTGGCCCATTCTTCTGCACACACTCCTCACATCCTGTATGGAGACACTAGTCCCTTCATTGCTCAGGTGGATTTTGGCCCATTCTTCTGCACACACTCCTCACATCCTGTATGGAGACACTAGTCACCTGCATTGCTCAGGTGGATTTTGGCCCATTCTTCCGCACACACTCCTCACATCCTGTATGGAGACACTAGTCGCATGCATTGCTCAGGTGGATTTTGGCCCATTCTTCCGCACACACTCCTCACATCCTGTATGGAGACACTGGTCGCCTGCATTGCTCAGGTGGATTTTGGACCATTCTTCCGCACACACTCCTCACATCCTGTATGGAGACACTAGTCCCTGCATTGCTCAGGTGGATTTTGGCCCATTCTTCCGCACACACTCCTCACACCCTGTATGGAGACACTAGTCGCATGCATTGCTCAGGTGGATTTTGGACCATTCTTCTGCACACACTCCTCACATCCTGTATGGAGACACTAGTCACCTGCATTGCTCAGGTGGATTTTGGCCCATTCTTCCGCACACACTCCTCACATCCTGTATGGAGACACTAGTCGCATGCATTGCTCAGGTGGATTTTGGCCCATTCTTCCGCACACACTCCTCACATCCTGTATGGAGACACTAGTCACCTGCATTGCTCAGGTGGATTTTGGCCCATTCTTCCGCACACACTCCTCACATCCTGTATGGAGACACTAGTCGCCTGCATTGCTCAGGTGGATTTTGGCCCATTCTTCCGCACACACTCCTCACATCCTGTATGGAGACACTAGTCGCCTGCATTGCTCAGGTGGATTTTGGACCATTCTTCCACACACACTCCTCACATCCTGTATGGAGACACTAGTCGCATGCATTGCTCAGGTGGATTTTAGCCCATTCTTCTGCACACACTCCTCACATCCTGTATGGAGACACTAGTCACCTGCATTGCTCAGGTGGATTTTGGCCCATTCTTCCACACACACTCCTCACATCCTGTATGGAGACACTGATCACCTGCATTGCTCAGGTGGATTTTGGCCCATTCTTCCGCACACACTCCTCACATCCTGTATGGAGACACTAGTCGCCTGCATTGCTCAGGTGGATTTTGGACCATTCTTCCGCACACACTCCTCACATCCTGTATGGAGACACTAGTCGCCTGCATTGCTCAGGTGGATTTTGGCCCATTCTTCCACACACACTCCTCACATCCTGTATGGAGACACTGATCACCTGCATTGCTCAGGTGGATTTTGGACCATTCTTCCGCACACACTCCTCACATCCTGTATGGAGACACTAGTCGCCTGCATTGCTCAGGTGGATTTTGGCCCATTCTTCCGCACACACTCCTCACATCCTGTATGGAGACACTGGTCACCTGCATTGCTCAGGTGGATTTTGGCCCATTCTTCCGCACACACTCCTCACATCCTGTATGGAGACACTGATCACCTGCATTGCTCAGGTGGATTTTGGCCCATTCTTCCGCACACACTCCTCACATCCTGTATGGAGACACTGATCACCTGCATTGCTCAGGTGTGAGTTTGGCCCATTCTTCCACACACACTCCTCACATTCTGTATGGAGATACTAGTCACCTGCATTGCTCAGGTGGATTTTGGCCCATTCTTCCGCACACACTCCTCACATCCTGTATGGAGACACTAGTCACCTGCATTGCTCAGGTGTGAGTCTGGCCCATTCTTCTGCACACACTCCTCACATCCTGTATGGAGACACTAGTCACCTGCATTGCTCAGGTGGATTTTGGTCCATTCTTCCGCAGACACTCCTCACATCTTGTATGGAGACACTAGTCACCTGCATTGCTCAGGTGGATTTTGGCCCATTCTTCCACACACACTCCTCACATCCTGTATGGAGACACTAGTCACCTGCATTGCTCAGGTGGATTTTGGCCCATTCTTCTGCACACACTCCTCACATCTTGTATGGAGACACTAGTCACCTGCATTGCTCAGGTGTGAGTTTGGCCCATTCTTCTGCACACACTCCTCATATCTTGCAGGTCCCGACTCCTTCTATGATCTCGGAGCTTTAGTTCTGTACCTCCCCGCGCTCGGCTGCAGCCGAGCCGCTCGGATCCGGGCTCGCATGTCGGTGGCTCAAGCGCCTCCGGACCGGGGGTCACGTCGCTCTCTGCAAGGGGACTGGCGCCTTGAAGGGGGGTTTTAGATTTAAAGTTCATGACGCCACCCACGGGTTGTGGTGAATGGATGGACACCACCGCTGCCGTTGACTAGGCTCCCGGGGACGGTGTTACGCAGCTTGGTGTTGACCCCTCCATTGGCAGGGATGGTGATGGTCCCGGGGGCCCGAGGGAGGTATTGAGGCGAGGGGATGGGTGCGTGCTGGCGTGTTGGTGCGGTGCGCGGCCCGAGGGCATTGCAGTACTCACTATTACAGATACACTGGAGTCTCTGGTAAACCAAACAAGATGGTGGACGGTGTCCGCAGCCGGCTGCGCTTCTCCCCTTTTCAGGTTGGTGGTTGTCGCCTTTCTCCTGCACCTCCCTTGTAGTAAGAATTTGACTCCTATGCCTGAGCAACGGTAGTCCGCTCCCCAGCTTTGTATGTGCCAGTAGAGCCCGCTTTCCTGCAGACGCTGGTCCGTGGGATCTCGATGCCTGGGCGGTGGCTTTCTATCCCTCTGGTTGGGCTGTTGTCTTCCTTCGGGTCTTGGGTGGGGAAAGGACCTAGAATCCAGACCCCAGTCAGTGAATTCGACTCGGTCCAGTGGCTTCTGGGCTTCGTACAGGGTCTGAGTACCCTTAAACTGGTGCTCCGGTTTCCAAGCGGTTCCCCGGTTCGGTACCGGCGGGCCACTACCCTGCCCCGGTCCCTTACGGTTCCACCGGCTGTAATCCCAGCTCCTGCATGCGGCCACCACCGTCTGCCTCCTTGCCAAAGTGCCCAGGCTCCGACCCAGGAAACTGGACAGATCTACTCCTGTCACTTCCACTGTCAAAACTCATCTACTCTCCTCCTCTCCTCCAACTCATCTCCTTGTTTTTCCTGCCTCTGGGTCTGTGAACTCCTAGGTGGGCGTGGCTAACCACCTGGCTCCGCCCCCCTTGTGTGGACATCAAACCCAGAGGGAGGTGACTAGGTTTTGTAGGTTGGCTGCTGTCACCTTATTAGGGGGTTGGTGTTGTGCAGGGGCCTGTCTGTGACTACCTGGCTAGTCCAGGGCGTTACAGTTCCTTCCAGACATTTCTCTTGGATTCAGCTCCGGTGATCGGCTCGGCCATTCTAGCAGATTTGTTTTCTCACCTTGGCCGTGTGTTTGGGGTCATTGTCTCGGTGATGTTCATCCTCGTTTCATCTTCATCCTCCTGGTAGATGGCAGCAGATGTTTATCAGGAGTGTGTCCGTACATTTCTCCATTCATCCTTCCTTCATTATATGAAGTTCTCCAGTGCCGTCTGCTGAATATCAGCCGCACACCATGATGCTCCCACCTCCACACTTCACTGGTGTTGGTGATTTTGGGATGATTTTCCTTTTTACCTCCAACCATGGTGTGTATTATGGTTTCCAAAGAGTTCAGTTTTGCCATCAGTATGTTTTGAAACAATAAGGCTAAGAAGGTGTTGTGACAGCTCACTGGTTTTACCAATCATGAGATGTTTCTTGTGTGGCACCCTGGTGATGAGACACCTTTTTATTGGCTATCAGTTCAACCAGCTGATGTTATTTCTCACTAAGTGGCAGGATTGCTTTGTAATTACAGATGCATTTCAGTTGGTGTCAGGACTTTCCAGGGCTTTTTGCACCTTTCTTTCTTCAGGTGTTCAATACTTTTCCCTGTATTCATTATTAGACATCACTAAATTCATGGACATCTCTGGTTATTTCTTTGCCAGTGTGGATTGGATGGGTTGTTACCGACATCAGATAAGAAATTCATGTCAATAGCAGTTGGTATTAAAGCATCACCAATTTTCTATCAGTATTTATCAGAGCACTTTGTGGTCCTCCATGGTGGAGGTTTTGTGTCACCTGGCAACGTGAATGATTCCTCTGACTCAGGATCCTGATCTGAAAAAAAAAATACAAAAGTGATTGAGGCGACTCGATCTGTGTCATGTGACCCGCCGCAGACTCCGCCCTCTTATGGGTTCTTACTCTCTTTGGACTCCATAGACTCCACCGGGATATCGAGGACGGGACCTACAAGAGAAAACGGCGCAGTGTGTCAGTGCATCTGATCTACAGATCTGTCTCAGCTCTTCCCGGTTCTCCACATCTCAGATTGCTGTCAGTGGATGGACACCTATCATGATGTGGTCCTGCTCACATACTGGGGTGTAAATAGAAATCATGGGGCCCCAAAAGCAGAAGTTCCAGTTGGGCCCCCCTCGCTCAAAAACATATAGATATTTGGTGAGGTTACAGAGGAGCAAACACACAACATTGCAGTCTTTGCAAAGTAATTTTCCTCCTCTTAAAATCCCCAGATTCCCCTTTCATTGCAGACATAAAGTGTGATGCCAACAAATGCGCCCCCACAAACACTGTATTATACCCCACAGTCAATTCCTCTACAATAGCCCTCCATACAGTATAATGGGCCCCACATAGCCCTCCATACAGAATAATGGGCCCCACATAGCCCTCCATACAGAATAATGTGCCCCACATAGCCCTCCATACAGAATAATGGGCCCCACATAGCCCTCCATACAGAATAATGGGCCCCACATAGCCCTCCATACAGAATAATGGGCCCCACATAGCCCTCCATACAGAATAATGGGCCCCACATAGCCCTCCATACAGAATAATGGGCCCCACATAGCCCTCCATACAGAATAATGGGCCCCACATAGCCCTCCATACAGAATAATGGGCCCCACATAGCCCTCCATACAGAATAATGGCCCCACATAGCCCTCCATACAGAATAATGGGCCCCACATAGCCCTCCATACAGAATAATGGGCCCCACATAGCCCTCCATACAGAATAATGGGCCCCACATAGCCCTCCATACAGAAAAATGGCCCCACTTAGCCCTCCATACAGAATAATGGTCCCACATAGCCCTCCATACAGAATAATGGGCCCACATAGCCCTCCATACAGAATAATGGGCCCCACATAGCCCTCCATACAGAATAATGGGCCCCACATAGCCCTCCATACAGAAAAATGGCCCCACACAGCCCTCCATACAGAATAATGGTCCCACTTAGCCCTCCATACAGAATAATGGGCCCCACATAGCCCTCCATACAGAATAATGGGCCCCACATAGCCCTCCATACAGAATAATGGGCCCACATAGTCCTCCATACAGAATAATGGGCCCCACATAGCCTTCCATACAGAATAATGTGCCCCACATAGTCCTCCATACAGAATAATGTGCCCCACATAGTCCTCCATACAGAATAATGTGCCCCACATAGTCCTCCATACAGAATAATGTGCCCCACATAGTCCTCCATACAGAATAATGGGCCCCACATAGCCCTCCATACAAAATAATGGGCCCCACATAGCCCTCCATACAGAATAATGGGCCCCACATAGCCCTCCATACAGAATAATGTGCCCCACATAGTCCTCCATACAGAATAATGTGCCCCACATAGTCCTCCATACAGAATAATGGGCCCCACATAGCCCTCCATACAGAATAATGTGCCCCACATAGCCCTCCATACAGAATAATGTGCCCCACATAGCCCTCCATACAGAATAATGTGCCCCACATAGCCCTCCATACAGAATAATGTGCCCCACATAGCCCTCCATACAGAATAATGTGCCCCACATAGCCCTCCATACAGAATAATGTGCCCCACATAGCCCTCCATACAGAATAATGGGCCCCACATAGCCCTCCATACAGAATAATGGGCCCCACATAGCCCTCCATACAGAATAATGGGCCCCACATAGCCCTCCATACAGAATAATGGGCCCCACATAGCCCTCCATACAGAATAATGGGCCCCACATAGCCCTCCATACAGAATAATGGGCCCCACATAGCCCTCCATACAGAATAATGGGCCCCACATAGCCCTCCATACAGAATAATGGGCCCCACATAGCCCTCCATACAGAATAATGGGCCCCACATAGCCCTCCATACAGAATAATGGGCCCCACATAGCCCTCCATACAGAATAATGGGCCCCACATAGTCCTCCATACAGAATAATGTACATAGCCCTCCATACAGAATAATGTGCCCCACATAGCCCTCCATACAGAATAATGCGCCCCACATAGCCCTCCATACAGAATAATGCACCCCACATAGCCCTCCATACAGAATAATGTGCCCCATATAGCCCTCCATTCAGAATAATGTGCCCCACATAGCCCTCCATACAGAATAATGCGCCCCACATAGCCCTCCATACAGAATAAAGGGTCCCACATAGCCCTCCATACAGAATAATGGGCCCCACATAGCCCTCCATACAGTATAATGGCCCCACATAGCCCTCCATACAGAATAATGTGCTCCACATAGCCCTCCATACAGAATAATGGGCCCCACATAGCCCTCCATACAGAATAATGGGCCCCACATAGCCCTCCATACAGAATAATGTGCCCCACATAGCCCTCCATACAGAATAATGCGCCCCACATAGCCCTCCATACAGAATAAAGGGTCCCACATTGCCCTCCATACAGAATAAAGGGTCCCACGTAGGCTCTGGGCTCCTCAGTGTGTTTTCTACATCTCTACATTGCTCGGCACAGCGGGCGCAATGAAGTGAAGTCATAGTGTCCACTGCGCTGAGCTGTCAGTGCAGATGCAACGGGAGAAAAAGGAGGAGGAAGGAACAGATAGAGCAGACGGGGAAGCGGAGATCAGTGGTCAGGAGCGGACAGCAGAGAAGAGCGGACAGCAGAGAAGAGCAGACAGCAGAGAAGAGCAGACAGCAGAGAAGAGCAGACAGCAGAGAAGAGCAGACAACAGAGAAGACCAAACAGCAGAGAAGACCAGACAGCAGAGAAGACCAGACAGCAGAGAAGACCAGACAGCAGAGAAGACCGGACAGCAGAGAAGAGCGGACAGCAGAGAAGAGCGGACAGCAGAGAAGAGCAGACAGCAGAGAAGAGCAGACAGCAGAGAAGAGCAGACAACAGAGAAGAGCAGACAACAGAGAAGAGCAGACAACAGAGAAGAGCAGACAGCAGAGAAGAGCAGACAGCAGAGAAGAGCAGACAGCAGAGAAGAGCAGACAGCGTAGAAAAGCAGACAGCGGAGAAGAGCAGACAGCGAAGAAGAGCAGACAGCGGAGAAGAGCGGACAGCAGAGAAGAGCAGACAGCAGAGAGGACAGCGGAGAGGAGAGGACAGCAGAGAGGAGAGGACAGCGGAGAAGAGGGGATAAGAGCGGACAGCGGAACAGAGTGCACAGGATCAGGCAGCAGAGCAGAGCGGACAGCAGAGCGGACAGCAGAGTGCTCCCACTTTCATCATTGCATTATACTGTCTTGGTATCCTCGATGCAGATACAGTGCCTTGCGAAAGTATTCAGCCCCTTTGAATTTTTCAACCTTTTCCCACATTTCAGGCCTCAAACATAAAAGATACAAATTTTAATGTTAGGATGAAGAATCAGCAACACGTGACACAATTGTGAAGAGGAAGGAAATTTATTGCTTATTTTAAACTTTTATAAAAAATAATAAATTGAAAATGGTGCCGTGCAATATTATTCACCCCCTGTAAGTGAATCCTTTGTAGCGTCCCCTTTTGCTGCGGTTACAGCACAGTCTCTTGGGGGATGTGTCTATCAGTTTTGCACATGGAGAGGTGAAATTCTCGCCCGTTCTTCCTTTGTAAACAGCTGGAGCTGAGTGCGGTTGGATGGAGGCGTTTGTGAACAGCAGTTTTCAGCTCTTTCCACAGATTCTCGATTGGGTTCAGGTCTGGACTGTGACTTGGCCATTCTAACACCTGGATACGGTTATTTGTGAACCATTCCATTGTAATTTTGCTTTATGTTTGGGATTATTGTCTTGTTGGAAGACAAATCTCCGTCCCAGTCTCAGGTCTTTTGCAGACTCCAACAGGTTTTCTTCAAGAATGGTCCTGTATGTGGCTCCATCTTCCCATCAATTTTACCCATCTTCCCTGTCCCTGCTGAAGAAAAGCAGTTCCAAACCATGATGCTGCCACCACCATGTTTGACAGTGGGGATGGTGTGTTCAGGGTGATGAGCTGTGTTGCTTTTGTGTCCAAAAAGTTTGATTTTGGTTTCCTCTGAGCAGAGCACTTTCTTCCACGTTTGGTGTCTCCAGGTGGCTTGTGGCAAACTTTAAACTACACTTTTTATGGATCTCTTTGAGGAAAGGCTTTCTTCTTGCCACTCTTCCATAAAGGCCAGATTTGTGCAGTGTACGACTGATTGTTGTGCTATGGACAGACTCTCCCACCTCAGCTGTAGATCTCTGCAGAGTGATCATGGGCCTCTTGGCTGCATCTCTGATCAGTCTTCTCCTTGTGTGAGATGACAGTTTGGATGGACGGCCGGGTCTTGGTAGATTTGGCGTCGTATGATGCTCCTTCCATTACAATATGATCGCTTGCACAGGGCTTCTTGGGATGTTTAAAGTTGTGGAAATCTTTTTGTAACCAAATCCGGCTTTAAACTTCTCCACAACAGTATCATGGACCTGCCTGTTGTGTTCCTTGGTCTTCATGATGCTCTCTGCGCTTTACACAGAACACTGAGACTATCACAGAGCAGGGGCATTATACGGAGACTGGATTACACACAGGGGCTTATATTTATCATCATCAGTCATTTAGGACAACATTGAGACCCTTAATCACCTTCTGGAGGGAGTTTCTGCACTGAAAGTAAAGGGGATGAATAATATTGCACACCCCAATTTACAGTTATTTATTTTTTACAAAAGTTTAAAATAAGCAATAAATTTCCTTCCTCTTCACAATTGTGTCACTTGTTGTTGATTCTTCACCAGAACATTAACATTTTTTTCTTTATGTTTGAAGCCTGAAATGTGGGAAAAGGGTGAAAAATTCAAGGGGGACGAATACTTTCGCAAGGCACTGTACAGATGAAAGTATGATGCAAGGTGGGGGGCCCTGCTGTCGGTGCTGGCATTGGGTCTACCCTAGCTCATGGGCCCCATAGGGGCTGTGTGGTCTGCTGCCATTAGCAATACGCCACTGCTCACACAACTGAGGGTTTGTTACAATGTATCAGTAGGCAGCATTGTATAGAAGAAGGCTGCTGTTTGGGGGACTGCAGCTCGGAGATCACGCACACTGCACTAGTTAGTAGTTGGGACTCCACCATACCCCGTAGTGTAAGAGAACAGCACCACCCGGTGGACACGAGATAAACCAGGAGACGTTTCCCTTCTGCCTTTCTCCTTTCCAAGGTGGTGAATTAAGCATGCTGCATAAAATGATTGTCTTGTATGCCCGGCCCACTTGTATAAGACACGTTCCAACCTAGAGTGATTTGTAAAAGTTTGGGCACCCCTGGTCAGAATTACTGTTATTGTGAACAGTTAAGCAAGTTGAAGATGAAATGATCTCTAAAGGCAGAACGTTACAGATGATGCATTTCCTTTGTATTTTAGGGGGGGGGGAATATATATATATATATTCAATATTCATATTTTACATTTGAAAAAATACAAAAAGGAAAATGTGCTGATGGAAAAGTTTGTGCACCCTTGGAGATTTGTGTGCTCAGATAACTTTGACCAAGGTTTCATCCCTTAATTATCCTGTTAGGGTTATGACTAGTTCACTATCATTGTTAGGAAAAGTCGGTGATGCAGAATTCAAAGATTTAAAAAAACCCCGGCCTCCTCTAACTTTGTGCCAAAAAACAGCAGCCATGGGTTCTTCTAAGCAGCTGCCTAGCACTCTGAAAATGAAAATCGTGGAAGCCACAAATCAGGAGAAGGCTATGAGAAGATAGCAAAGCGTTTTCAAGTTGCCCTTTCCTCAGTTCAAAATGTAATAAGAAGGAACAGTGGAGGTCAAGATAAGGTCTGAAAGACCAAGCAACACTTCTTTGAGAGCTGCTTGTAAGATTGCTAGAGGCAAATCAGAACCCCTGCCTGACTGCAAAAGACCTTCAAGAAAATTTAGCAGACTCAGGAGTTGTGGTACATTGTTCTACTGTTCAGAGACACCGGCACAAATATGGCCTTTATGGAAGAGTCCTGAGAAAAAAAAAACTCTCCTGCATCCTCACCATAAAATTTAGAGTCAGAAGGCTGCAAAAGAATATCTTCACAAGCCTGGTGCATTGTGGAAACAAGTCCTGTGGATCGATGAGATTATAATAGAACTCTGTAGCTACAATGATCAAAGGTATGTGTGGAGAAAAAAGGGCACAGAATTTCAGGAAAATAACATCTTGCCAACCATTAAGCATGGGGTAGATCAATCATGCTTTGGGATTGTGTTGCAGCTAATGACACGGGGAACTTTTGATGGGTCGAGGGAAGAATGGAATCAATGAAATGTCAACACATTCTTGATGCAAACATAACACCATCTGTAAAAAAGCCGAAGCTGAAAAGAGGAGAAAAAAGGATGAAAGAGGAGAAAAGAGGATGGCTTCTACAGATGGATAATAATCCTAAACACATCAAAATCCACAATAGATGACCTCAAAGGGTGCAAGCCGAAGGTTTCACACTGGCCTCACAGTCCTCTGATCTGAACATAATTGAAAATCTGTGGCTAGACCTTAAAAACGCAGTGCATGCAAGACGAGTCAGGAATCTCACAGAACTGGAAGATGTCTCCAAGGAAGAGCAGTGCATGCAAGACGAGCCAGGAACCTCACAGAACTGGAAGATGTTTCCAAGGAAGATAAGTGCATGCAAGACGAGCCAGGAATCTCACAGAACTGGAAGACATCTCCAAGGAAGAGCAGTGCATGCAAGACGAGCCAGGAACCTCGCAGAACTGGAAGATGTCTCCAAGGAAGAGCAGTGCATGCAAGATGAGCCAGGAACCTCACAGAACTGGAAGATGTCTCCAAGGAAGAGCAGTGCATGCAAGACGAGCCAGGAATCTCACAGAACTAGATGACACTTCCAAGGAAGAGCAGTGCATGCAAGACGAGCCAGGAATCTCACAGAGCTGGAAGACATCTCCAAGGAAGAGCAGTGCATGCAAGACGAGCCAGGAATCTCACAGAGCTGGAAGACATCTCCAAGGAAGAGCAGTGCATGCAAGACGAGTCAGGAATCTCACAGAACTAGATGACACTTCCAAGGAAGAGCAGAGCATGCAAGACGAGCCAGGAATCTCACAGAACTAGATGACACTTCCAAGGAAGAGCAGTGCATGCAAGACGAGCCAGGAATCTCACAGAACTAGATGACACTTCCAAGGAAGAGCAGTGCATGCAAGGTGAGCCAGGAATCTCACAGAACTGGAAGACGTCTGCAAGGAAGAGCAGTGCATGCAAGGTGAGCCAGGAATCTCACAGAACTGGAAGACGTCTGCAAGGAAGAGCAGTGCATGCAAGACGAGCCAGGAATCTCACAGAACTGTAAGACATCTCCAAGGAAGAAGAGATGAAACTCCCTCAACCAAGAACCGAAAGACTCTTGGCTGCTATAAAAAATCGTTTACAAGCTGTGATAGTCTCCAAAAGAGGCGCTACTAGGCACTGACCATGCAGGCCCCAAACTGTTACATCGGCTCATTTTCCTTTTTTGGTAATTTTCAAATGTAAAAGATGAAAATACATTTTTTTTGTGCCTAAATACACAGGAAATGTGTGAGCCTTAACTTTCTGCCTTTTAGAGATCATTTTACCTTCAACTTGCTTACCTGTTCACAATAACAGTAATATTGACCAGGGGTGCACAAACTTTTTCATGCCACCGTACATGTAAATCAGAAATTTTACGTCAACACAGAAGAAATATCTACCAAACAAAATGCCTATAAGTGGGAGTAAGGATTTAGATGATGACAAGATACAGCAGTGATAGCAAACCTATGGCACGCAGAGCCCTCTCTGTCAGCACGCGCGCTGTCGCCTCATCCAGCCGCTTAGAACTGCCGATGCGATCATGCTAGCAGTTCAAAGTTGTGCTGGAGCAGAGGAGACATTTCTCCTCGCTCTGACACTCTTCTCCTAGGCCAGAGGCCTGTTGCCCGGTGCCGTCACATAACATCTTGTGGCAGCGTAATGATGTCTTGTGGCCGCGCAGGAACTGAGGACCCAGCGACAAGCAGTGGTGGAGCGGGTGTGAGAAGGTGAGTATGTTTTTGTTTGTTTTTTTTTAAATTGTGTGCGGCTATACTAGGATGGGATGAAGATACTAGGATGGAGAACATATAAGGATGGGGCAACATGCCAGGATGTGGAACATACTAGGATGGGTCATATAAGGATTGGGCACACACAAGGTTGGGGAACACATAGGGATGGGGCACATGTAAGGATGGAGCACATACAAGAATGGGAAACATACAAGGATGGGAAACATACAAGGATGGGAAACATACAAGGATGGGAAACATACAAGGATGGGAAACATACAAGGATGGGAAACATACAAGGATGGGAAACATACAAGGATGGGAAACATACAAGGATGGGAAACAGACAAGGATGGGAAACATACAAGGATGGGAAACATACAAGAATGGGAAACATACAAGGATGGGAAACATACAAGGATGGGGGTAAATGCTAGGATGGGGAAACATACCAGGATGGAGTACATATAAGCATGGGGCACATACAAGGATAGGGTACATTTACCAGGATGGGGTATGTATAGGGATGGGGCACATATAAGGATGGGGCACATATACCAGGATGGGGTACATTTACCAGGATGGCATACATATAAGGATGGGGTACATTTACCAGGATGGGGTACATTTAACAGGATGGGGGATATATTTACCAGGAAATGGCCCCAGGAAGGGGGACACTAGCACAGGATGAGGGACATTACTACATAATGAAGGTGGAGTGGAGCAGCTCGTATGTCTTTTTTGTTGTCTGGGATTTAGAGATGTTCACACCTTGAAATGTAGATGTGGATTTCAGGGTGGAATCTGATGGCATTCCATGCTAAAATCTGTCTGTCGAATATTCAGCATTTTTTTCCTATAAAGCCCAATCCAACTGCTGTGTCTGGCGCGACAGTGGGAGCGGCTCAGCTTCGATGTGTGGTGAGCACGTATGAGCTGAGGAGAAGAGAAGACTGCAAAGGTAAGGCTAAAATCAGATCATTGTTTATATAATAGAATTGGTTAAATTGCCATGGTGGCACTTCGCAAAAAAATATGGGGTTTGGTTTGCAGTTTGGGCACTCGGGCTGTGAAAGGTTCTCCATCACTGGGATATAGGGGCTCATCAGAGAGTAATGGTGGTCCGGATGAGTGTCCAGGTCACAAGACAAAGCGGAGATCCATAATGAAGGTCGGCCACAGATGGAGGCGTCCTCCATGGGAAGCGCCGATGCCTCTTTTCTATCAGAGTGAAATCTGTGAAAATCCCGGAGGGTTTTGGGAGGTGACACGACCACAGCCACAGCCCGGCTTAGTAATTGTCCATCATGTACAGAACGGCTGGGAACTCTGTTTAGACAGAGGAACTTTCCGTGTGACCCACAGTAACCATTCACAGCACAGATTTCATTTATCCAGAAAAACTTTGATTGCTATGGGTGACATGGCCATATCGTGAGGCTGTCCATGTTCCCATAGCAACCAATGAGAAAGCAGCTTTCATTCTGTAAACATGGGAAAATAAGAGTAGCCTTGTGATTGGTCACTGTGAGTAACAAGGATAGTTGGGATCTTATCAAATTAGGACTGCAGCCACATCCGCCTGACATATGCACCCTGCGCCAATCAAGAGCCACAAAGAAAAGTATCTCAGGAAAAAAAATGTTCAAATCAAGTTTCTTTATTGAATACATTTTTGCCGACATTTTTCCCCTCTCACTCTTAATATTGGAAAAAATACTTAAAATATTGCAGCCTGAGCCTCGACATACACTGACCACAAACTGCGGAAAAACACAGAAAAGAGGTCCCCAAGGACAGAGGAAAATCACAGACTGAAAAGAGGCGCCGAAGAATCACAGACTGAAGAAAAAAAGCTGAGGAGAAGCACGGACAGAAGAAAGATGGAAAGGAAAAATCACAGACAGAAGAAAGACACCGAGGAGAAGAACCGAAAGAAGAAAGTCGATTACAGGCAGCAGGAACATGTCAAAGAGACCTACAGACAGAAGAAAAATGTAAGGGAAAAAAACACAGACAGAAGAAAGACACCAAAGAAAATGACAGACAGAAGAAAGACACCGAGGAGAATCACAGACTAAAGAAAGACACTGAGGAGAACCTCAGACCGAAGAAAGACGCCAAATAGAACCACAAACTGAAGAAAGACACAGAGGAGATTCACAGACAGAAGAAAGACACCGAGGAGAATCACAGACAGAAGAAAGACACCAAGGAGAACCACGGTCTGAAGAAAAACACAGAGCAAAACCACAGACAGAAGAAAGACACCAAAGAAAATCACAGACAGAAAAAAGACACTGAGGAGAAGAACCTAAAGTAGAAAGTGGATTACAGGCAGCAGGAACATGTCAAAGAGACCCACAGACAGAAGAAAAATGTAAGGGAAAAAAAACACAGACAGAAGAAAGACACCAAAGAAAATCACAGACAGAAGAAAGACACCAAGGAGAATCACAGACTAAAGAAAGACACTGAGGAGAACCTCAGACCGAAGAAAGACGCCAAATAGAACCACAAACTAAAGAAAGACACAGAGGAGATTCACAGACAGAAGAAAGACACCGAGGAGAATCACAGACAGAAGAAAGACACCAAGGAGAACCACGGACTGAGGAAAAACACAAAGGAGAACCACAGACAGAAGAAAGATGGAAAGGAAAAAATATAGATGAAAGGAAGAGGCCAAAGAGAACCAGACTGAAGAAAAACACAGAGGAGAACCACAGACAGAAGGAAAAAAAACATGGAGAATCACATACAGAAGAAAGATGAAAATTAAAAAAAACAAAATCAAAGAAAGACACCAAAGAGAACCACAAACTGAAGAAAGACACAGAGGAGATTCACAGACAGAAGAAAGACACCAAGGAGAACCACCGACAGAAGAAAGACACTGAGGAGAACCACAGACAGAAGAAAGACAAAGAGGAGATTCACAGACAGCAGAAAGATGTGAGGAGAACCACAGACAGAATCAAAATGTGAGGAGAACCACAGACAGAATCAAAATGTGAGGAGAACCACAGACAGAAGAAAGATGTGAGGAGAACCACAGACAGAAGAAAGATGTGAGGAGAACCACAGACAGAAGAAAGATGTGAGGAGAACCACAGACAGAAGAAAGATGTGAGGAGAACCACATACAGAAGAAAGATGTGAGGAGAACCACAGACAGAAGAAAGATGTGAGGAGAACCACAGACAGAAGAAAGATGTGAGGAGAACCACAGACATAAGATGCCTGGGAGATTTACAGACAGCAGAAAGAAGCTGAGGAGAACCGCACAGAGAACGAAGATGCTGAGGAGAATCACAGACAAAAGAAAGAGTGCCTTCACAGTGCATGTGATCACTATTTCTACATTACTGTCTCCTTTTACTGTGCTCAAGCATCCTCGAAATGGACTCCAACCGTACCTCATTCTCACTTTCTACTGTGCCCACCATCCTAACCTTTAGCTCTCACTCTTCTCATCCCTACTTTCTGTGGATTCCCTGATGCCCCATTGTCAGCCCCCTCAGATCCCCTCACCCTTGATCCCTCATATATGTCCTTTTCCTCACTCCCACATCTCTCTATACCCTCAGCCTCACCTCCTTGCATGGTTTCCACATTCACGCTGTCATTGTTCTCGCTGTTGGAAGACTCGCTGTTGGATGACGCACTTTCCCCTGTTCCGTCTGTCTGTGACCTTTGGTTTCCCTGAAAACTCACTGGATCCTCTGTGGAAAAGCATGATGAGCAAGATCTGTCAAGGAGTACACCCCATACTACTGGACTAGTTACTACTTACCTGCTGGGGGCATTGTTGTCTCATCCACCATCTTAGTTTCCGCTACAAGAACAGATAAGGATAAAAGGTAACCAAGCATAAAGAGCCAAGTATTTCTAAACACAGGAGCAGTAGCCAATCCCCTGATCCTGTACAAAGGAGCCCCTCTACAATCCACACATCCTACTCATGCCGAGAATCCTTTCTATAATCCACACACTCCACCCACTCTGAGGATCACCTCTACAATGCACACACCATGACCACTTTGAGGATCCCTTCCACAAAGCACACACCCCTCCCACGCCAAGGATTTTCTCTACAATCCATACACCCCATCAACGCCGAGTATTCCCACTACAATTCACACACCCCACCCACGCCGAGAATCCCCTCTACAATCCCCACACTTCACCCACATAGAGGATCCACTCAACTATCCACAAACACCATACACGCCTAGGGGTCACTCCTCAATCTACACACACCCCACCGATGCTGACGATCATCTGTATAAACCACACATCTGTCACGCTTCCCGGTCCCCTGGTCCCGTCCTCCGGTTCCCGTGGCCCGCTCCCCGCTCCCCGGCGGCGTCCCCTGCTTACCACTCCAGTCCCGGTCTCCTTTTCCCCGCCTGCAGCCTCCATGCGTCCAGCTCCCCGCTCCCGGCGCTCCTCTGCGACATGGGACTCCCAGCCGGGCGCTCCTGCTTCCTCCTCACCGCTTCCTGGACTGGCTTCTGGCACACGGGCCTTGCGCATGCGCATTAGGGCGCGCGCGCGGTCATTGACCCTTTCTTAAAGGGCCAGCACCCAGAAACAGGATATTGCATAGACAGGTACAGGGTATATAAGGTTTCTCTTTCCTGGTGAGCGGGGCCTGTTCTACGTGTTTAGCAAGCTAGTGTTCAGGTCCCCGTATTGCTTTGCCCTGTGCTTTGCCTTGTATTAACCCTGTCCTGTCTCGTAGAGCCTATCCTGCCACGCCAGTCGCTCCGAACCAATTCCATCCCTGGACCCTGACGGTGACTTCGGCGGATGTCCCACCACCTCTGCAGCTCCGCCAGTCTCCAGTCTCTGGCTCCGTTCGGTGACCCGTTCCATCGCTCAGCAGGTTCCGGATCCCGCCTGACCCTATATCCCGGCCTCGGACCCTGAGCCTCGTCACCCGGACTACCGTCCAGAACTCCGTGGGTTCAGCATCATCCACCTTTCCTGCTTCTCTACGGACTGTCCAGCTACCTATAGTTCTCCGGCTGCCGTGCATCAGGACCCTCTGGCGGGGTGACCAGCTTGGCTGCCTTCTCAGGGGAAATCGGTGTACGGTCCAGTGCTTCCACCACCCGGACGTAACAACATCCCAGCCACACTGAGGATCCCAGCTACAATCCAAACACTCTACCCACGCCGAGAATCCTTTCTACAACCCTCACACCACACCCACGCCTAGGATCCCCTCTACAATCCACACACCACACCTACCCTGAGGATTTTCTCTACAATCCACACACCCCACCCACCCTGAGGATTCCCTCTACAATCCACACACCTCACCCATGCTGAGGATCCTCTCAACAATCCACAGATGCCATCCCCTCCTAGGGGCCTCTCCACAATCCACACACCCAACTCATGCCGGGGAACCCCTCTATAATCCACACCCCACCCACGCCGAGGATGCCCTCTACAATCCACACTCTCCACCCACGCCGAGGATCCCTTCTACAATCCACACACCTCACGAATACCGAAGATCCCATCTACAATCCACACACCCCACCTACGCCAAAGTTCTCGCCACAATCAACATACCTTACTCACACCGAGGAACCCGTCAACAATCCACATAACACCCATGCTGACGATCACCTCTACAATCAACACACCGCACCCACCCCGCGGATCTCCTGTACAATCCACACCCCACCCAGGTCTAGGGCCCCCTTATAATACACA
Source organism: Anomaloglossus baeobatrachus (assembly GCF_048569485.1). Classification (NCBI taxonomy): domain Eukaryota; kingdom Metazoa; phylum Chordata; class Amphibia; order Anura; family Aromobatidae; genus Anomaloglossus; species Anomaloglossus baeobatrachus. The sequence goes on along the minus strand of NC_134358.1, from coordinate 13,717,533 downwards.
CATCCCACCCATGCAGAGGATCACCTCTACAATTCAAATACATTGCTGTCCACTGTTCCTCTATAGTTATACTTGTCAATGACATGGAGGTTTGGGGTTCTCACTTTGTTGTGGGGTATCTGTGATCTCCTCATTTTCTAAAAAATAAAAAGAAAATCTATTATATAAACCATTATACACTGATAATCCCAGGAAACAATGTGGACATGAGGTGTTCATTGGAGCTGGGATGCGACAGCCAAGGAGCGAGAGACGAGTAGCCTGGCACCCCAACCATGACTCTAATACCTCTGACTACTGAGACGCTGTCACTCACTGTTCACATTGGTTCATTATCAGAATCTATCACCTCTTCCAGACCGAATTCCACACCTCAATGGGCCCCTCCCCGAACCCAGCGCTAACAATGGTTGTCATCTGCTTGGAGCAGTCACTGCTTAGATCAAACATCCACAGAGTGACCAGAAAAACTTTACAGTTTATGGAAATCATAACCAGACCAGTCCCAACAATTACCCTAGGAATATAGAGGAGGATATAAAGCCACGGTGTGCCTGTAGGATCAGACTTACCTGCAATGGAGCTCTCGACGGGGGGAGTCGTGTCCACAATGGTCACAGTCTCCTCTACAGAGAACACAAGGAGACAAGGATGAGATGTAATGTCTAGTTGAAACCCGAGAGCTTCTCTGTACAACCAGAGCACCTTTCATAGGGCCTCCCAGTTGCCATAATGATCATTACCAAGAAATCCTAACATCATACACAATTACCCCAATACCAGAAAACCCCATAAACTCTGTAGTTAACCCATAATCTTTAAAAAAGAAAAACAAAAAAAGAGAAAAGGTAAGAAGGTCAGAGCGGAGAGAATACCAGTAAAAACAACTAAAGCTCACCAATAAGACACAAAACTCAAAGGGTCACCATCTCAGCACCTCTGCCGCAGTGTGATCAACCAAGAAACCAACACCACCAAGATCCAACACCCCAAGGAACACCACCTCATCACCTCCGCCACAGTGTGGCCAAACAAGAAACCATCACCACCAAGACCCAACACACTAAGGATCACCACCTCTGCCACAATGTAACCAAACAAAAAACCATCACCAAGACCGAACACCCCAAAGATCACCACCTCATCACCTCCACCACAGTGTGACCAAACAAGAAACCATCACCACCAAGACCCAACGCACTGTGGATCACCACCTCCACCACAATGAAACCAAACAAAAAAACATCACCAAGACCCAACACCCGAAGGATCACCATGTGGCGCCCTGGACTAGCCAGGTCATCACAGGGACTACAACACAACACCCCCACCCCAAGATAGGCACATCAGTCAGACACAAATCCTTGTTGCCCCCCTCCAGGGGCTGATGTCCACACCAGGTGGGGTGGAGCCAGGTGGGTGGCCCCACCCACTGAGGAGTTCACAGTCCTGGAGGAAGGAAAAGGAAGTCAGTTGAGTTAGGGAAGTGGAAGAGAGAGGAGTGAAGTAGTAGTTAGAGAAGCAAACTGACTGTGTCCGGGTACGTGGCCCGGGCACCGAGAGAAAGGTTGGCAGACGGTGGTGGCCGTCTGCAGGAGAGGCAGATCAACGCGGAACCGTAGGACCGGGGACGGGCAGTGGCCTGCCGGTACCGAACCGGGGAGCGAAGTGAAGCCATTGAGGCCTGCGGACCCCGACTAGGCTTGGAGTCGCCATTAAACAGGTCAAATCCGTTAGTGACCAGAACCCCAGGGGTTTCCAAACAGCCAAGACCCGATTGAAGGCAACCGTCCAACCAGCACAAGGGAAATACAGCTACCGCCACAGCTAGAGTTCCCAGGGCCAGAGCCTGCGGGCAAAAGGGCTCCTCCAGCCCATATACACGCAGGGGAGCGGGTTACCGGTGGGAAGCCATTGAGACCGAAGATACACAAAAAGGTGCAGGGAAAGGCAGCCACCACCAACCGTCCGGGAGAAACCACAGCAGCTGGCTGCGGGACCCGTCCATCCAGCCGTTTGTTTTACCAGAGACTTTGCATCCATTTGTGGCTGAGTGAGTACTATCGTGCCGTCCGGCACCGTGCTGCGCAGCCAAGCGACCCTGCACTTTGCCAACCCTGCCTCCCCGTCACCTCACCGGGCCCCGGGACCACCAACCCCCCTACCCACGGAGGGGAGAGAAACATCCCAGCTGCTCCCTGCCATCGCTCCCGGGATCCCCGTCAACAGCAGCGGTGGTGCCCCAACCTCAGCACAAACCGTGGGTGGCGTCACGGACCAAATCCCCCAAACCACACTAACCCCCCTTTCACTCACTTCAGGGGCGAGGAGCGCCGCTCGAGTCCCCGGATCCGGCCCACCGCTCGAGCCACCGAGCAGCCATCGCAGCAGAGCCGGACCCGAGTGTTAGCGAGCGCAGCGCAGTGGTGTCCCTCCCCGCCCGCGACAACTACCTCTTCACCTCTGCCACAGTGTGACCAAACAAGAAACCATCACCACCAAGACCCAACGCCCTGTGGATCACCACCTCCGCCACAATGTAACCAAACAAAAAACCATCACGAAAACTCAACACCCCAAGGATCACAACCTCATCACCTCCGCCACAGTGTGATCAAACAAGAAACCATCACCACCAAGACCCAACGCCCTATGGATCACCACCTCCGCCACAATGTAACCAAACAAAAAAACATCACCAAGACCCAACACCCCAAGGATCACCACCTCATCACCTCTGCCACAGTGTGACCAAACAAGAAACCATCACCAAGACCAAATATCCAAGGATCACCACCTCCACTACAGTGTGACCAAGCAAGAGACCATGACCACCAGGACCCAATACCCTGAGAATCACCACCTCTGTAAGAGTGGACAATGGCTGACACATTCCTACCCCTGAAGACTCCAATCGCTTAATTGTATTATGTTGTAGAATAATGTGAATAATGTCTTGCGTCTCTTGTAAATATTATGTCATGTGAATTGTATTTTATTGTGCCGTTTCCTAGTGTAACGTATAATATAGGATGCGATAATGTAAAGTATAATGTATAGCGGTGTTATAGGTACAATGTGATTTTCTGGATTTTATTTTGGATATTTTATCTCTCACTGTTAAAATTAACCGACTCTTAAAATTATAAAAATTATAGACTGTTCATGTCTTTGTCAGATGGCAACTTACAAAATCAGCAAGGGATCAAATACTTATTTCCTTCACTGTAGGTATCCACGGTTCCGACCACAAGCACCTAATTGTCCCTAAATGCGTCGCAGTAACCAGGCTACTGCAATACCCTGCACATGAGGTAAGTGACATAGGTTTTCAGAAGAACTACTCTACATTTCTAATTGAAGGTATTTGCTAAAATTCTTATTATACCTACTACATAATGGGATAGGATCTTGGAGATGGGAATGTCCCTTTAACACGTTTTTTTAAGCTTACATGCGCCACCACAAGAAATGTACTACAATCAAGGATGGGCTTACAATATTGCTGTACTTACACCATTTTTGTGCAGTAAATTATGTTGAATTTCTTAGCCATGCTCATCTGCACCTTCTTTCCATGAAGCCTTGCTTTTAAAAAAAAAAAAAGTCCCCCTTCCTCATATATAGCATATATAGCCTAGTCGTACTCCTTCACATGTAGCATATATAGCCTAGTCGGTCTTCCCCCCATATAGCATATATAGCTCAATCCCCCTTCCCCATATATAGCAAATATGAGGAGCTTTCTATTGCCAACATCATAGTGTATCTCGGCCGAAGACAAGTTTTTTGAAAGAAAAAAAAAAAGCGCATGGACGCCATTTACCAGCAAATGGACCTTGTGACAACACAGCCCCAACCCCCACCCCTCAGATACATCGGCCTGCATGATAAAAGTCTGTGAAAGATCAGGCTGACTGAGTATAGGTGCAGTGGAAAAAAAAAATAAATCTCTTTTTAGAGAAAAAAGCCTGCTGGGCAGAGTTTGACCATATAATGAAATCTGACCCCTTTTGTGTCGACGATAACAGGTATCCCAAAAATTGTACCTCTTGGACAGCGAAACCACACTTCTCCAGTTTGGCATATAGTTTGTGATCTCTTAAATCTGTAATACCAGTTTTACATATACCGTATTTTTCGGACCATAAGATGCACTTTTTTTCCCCAAAATGTTGGGCGAAAGTGGGGGGTGCGTCTTATGGTCTGAATATAGGGCTGCGGCGGGGAATGAGGGTCATCGTAGGCACGAGCAGGCTGCAGCAGCGGCTGCCGTGACCGTGTGGTCCCACTCATTACATATGCATGCCCATCCTCCCGCCCATATCTCAGCGCTGAAGCCGGCGCTGACAGGTGGGCGGGGTGATGGGCAGGGGGGGCGCGCATATTAAACAGCCGGCCGTGATCACCCCTGGCAACTACAGCCTGGAGTGATCATGTGCGGCTGTATTCACTGCTCCCCGCGCATCATCATCAGCGCGGGGGGCAGTGAATAAGTACGGTATACTCACTGTTCCCCTGCAGCATCGCTCGTCCTCCTGTCTGCCGGTCAGCTGATCTGTGTAGAGAGCTGTGAGCACAGCGATGACGTCATCGCTGTGCGCGCCGCTAGTCACGCAGGACAGCTAATCGGTAGACAGGAGGATGAGCGATGCTGCAGGGAAGTGACCGGTGACGGCTCCACACAGATCAGCGGCGCTGCTGTCGCCACAGACAGGGGGAGGAGCAATTCTGCATGGAGCGAGGAAAGGTGAGTATAAACGTTTAATTTTTTTTGTGTGATACAGAATACATGCCATATAGCAGGATGGGGGTATATAGCAGGATGGGGCCATATAGCAGGATGGATGGGGGTATATAGCAGGATGGATGGGGGTATATAGCAGGATAGATGGGGGTATATAGCAGGATAAGGGCATATACCAGGATGGCAGTATATATCAGGATGGGGGCATATAGCAGGATGGCAGTATATAGCAGTATGGGGGTATATAGCAGGATGGGGGTATATAGCAGGATGGGGGTATATAGCAGGATAAGGGCATATACCAGGATGGGGTACATATACAAGGCAGGAGGATCATTACCAGGATGGGGTACCTTAGCAGAGCATTTGGGGACATTACCCCCATAACAGTGTCAGCAGCAGATCCTCACCCCATAACAGTGTGTCATGACCACATTTTTTCCTTAAAATTTTCTTTAACTATTTTCCTCCTCTAAAACCAGGGTGCGTCTTATGGTCCGTTGCGTCTTATAGTCCGAAAAGTATGGTAACTGATGTGTCTCTATATCGGGTGTGTAAATCAAGATATCGTCCAAATAAACCACTACAAACTTATCAACCAATTGGTGAAAAATATCATTCACAAAATGCTGGAAAACGGCGGGGGCGTTAGTGAGACCAAATGGCATGACCAGACTTTCGAAGTGACAATCAGGTGTATTGAAATCCATTTTCCATTCATCCCTTCTCAGATTCTAACCAGATTGTAGCTCACTTAAATCCAACGTGGAGAACCACTTAGCTGCCACAATCTGGTTGAATAAATCCAGAATCAGAGGGAGAGGATAAAGGTCCAGTCACACTAAGCAACTTACCAGTGATCCCAACAACGATAGGGATCGCTGGTAAGTTGCTAGGAGGTTGCTGGTGAGCTGTCACACTGCGACGCTCCAGCGATCCCACCAGCAACCTGACCTGGCAGGGATCGCTGGAGCGTGGCTACACGAGTTGCTGGTGAGATCACCAGCAACCAGTGACCAGCCCCCAGTCTCCTAGTTACAGCACACATCAGGTTAATTAACCCGATGTGTGCTGCAGCTAAATGTGCACAGAGCAGGGAGCAGCGCACAATGCTTAGCGCTGGCTCCTTGCTCTCCTAGTTACAGCACACATCGGGTTAATTGCCTGATGTGTGCTGCAGCTAAATGTGCACAGAGCAGGGAGCAGCGCACAATGCTTAGCGCTGGCTCCTTGCTCTCCTAGTTACAGCACACATGGGGTTAATTAACCCGATGTGTGCTGCAGCTACATGTGCACACAGCAGGAGCCGGCAGCACAGGCAGTGAGAGCGGGGGAGGCTGGTATCAAAGGTAAATATCGGGTAACCAAGGACAGGGCTTCTTGGTTACCCGATGTTTACATTAGTTACCAGCCTCAGCAGAAGCTGGCTCACTGCTCACTGCACATTAGTTGTTGCTGTCTCGCTGTCACACACAGCGATCTGTGCTTCACAGCGGGACAGCAACAACTAAAAAATGGCCCAGGACATTCAGCAACAACCAACGACCTCACAGCAGGGGCCAGGTTGTTGCTGGATGTCACACACAGCGACATCGCTAGCAACGTCACAAAAGTTGTTCGTTACCAGCGATGTTGCTAGCGATGTTGCTTAGTGTGACGGGGCCTTAAGGGTCTCGGATGGTAATTAGATTCAATTCCTAAAAATCCAAACAAGAAGTACGCTGCCGCCACGGGTGAAGAGAAGGGTCTGATACGTCTCTTCTCCACACTCTCAGCAATGTAATCTGTCATGGCCCGTCTGGACCAGAAAGATTATACAGTCTGGACTTGGGTAGTTTTGCTCCCGGAAGCAGATTAATGGGACATTCATATACACGATGAGGAGGCAAATCCTGACACCCCCTCTCCGAAATTACATCCTCAAAATAAGACAAAAATGCAGGTAAGGACTCAGTAGAAACCGCAGAGAGAGAGAAAATACAGTTGTTTCCCTGGATTGCCAATCTACTACAGGATTATGTTTCACCAACCAGGGTAGACCCAGTACAATAGGAGCGGGAAGACCCCCCAGGACATAGCAGGGAATTACTTCATAATGCAGGGGCTTTCCCTCAGTCTTATATCATGTACAATCTGTATCAGGCATCCCTGAGCAAGCCGAGCTGAGTCAATAGCATAGATGGAGATGGGTTTAGTAACATACTGCAGGTAAGCCCATGAGTCCTTACAAACAGAGCATCCACCATGCTGACTCCTGCTCCACCGTCCACAAATATGGAAGTGTCCTCAGTCCTGCTCTCTAGCACCACCTCTGCTGTTAGTACAAACCAAGAATTACATGTAGGAGACAAACTCACATCCCGATTGTCCATCCCCGCACCACCAAGGGTCAGCCAAGTCCAACTGTTCCTTTTTGCTTAGGAACCAAGAGTCAGGCTCCAATAAAACAACCCTTTTTAACCACAAAGGAAACAAATGCCTTTATTTTTGTGGATCTCAGTGTTAACATGTGAAGTATTGGCTCCTCAAACCCATGAGTGCTGCCCTGAGATAGGGTCTCCAGGGAAGGTGGTCTCACCAACCTATCTCGGAGGTGTCTATCCATACAAATAGCCAAGGACATGGCATCCTCCAAGGACTCAGGGGTCTCATAAATCACCAAAGTTCAACCTCTCTGACAGTCCCTGACAAAATTGGCTTCTAAGGCGGGCTTTGCACACTACGACATCGCAGGTGCGATGTCGGTGGGGTTAAATTGAAAATGACGCACTTCCGGCATCGCATGCGACATCGTAGTGTGTAAAGCCTAGATGATACGATTAACGAGCGCAAAAGCATCGTAATCGTATCATCGGTGCAGCGTTGGCGTAATCCATGATTACGCTGACGCGACGGTCCGATGTTGTTCCTCGCTCCTGCGGCAGCACACATCGCTGTGTGTGAAGCCGCAGGAGCGAGGAACATCTCCTACCGGCGTCACTGCGGCTTCCATAGGATATGCGGAAGGAAGGAGGTGGGCGGGATGTTTACATCCCACTCATCTCCGCCCCTCCGCTCCTATTGGCCGCCTGCCGTGTGATGTCGCAGTGACGCCATATGACCCGCCCCCTTAATAAGGAGGCGGTTCGCCGGCCAGAGCGACGCTCGCAGGACAGGTGAGTCCATGTGAAGCTGCCGTAGTGATAATGTTCGCTACGGCAGCTATCACAAGGATATCGCAGTTGCGACCGGGGCGGGGACTATCGCGCTCGGTATCGCTAGAATCGGCTTGCGATGTCGTAGTGTGCAAAGCCCGCCTAAGAGTCGGATCATTCCACTTGTTGTCATTTGCCCTTCTACGAAATGCTGAACAATAAGTCTCTGCTAACTGATCCCCCTGCTGGAGGCGATGAAGCCTGGGCATAGCCAAGTACACTTGGTCAGGATCATCATAGATGAATCCTAAAGCCTCAAAAAATTCATCCACTGACCGGAGGCAACCAGAGCCTTGTGGCAAAGAGGAAGCCCGGGATTGAGGATCCGAAGCCTAAAGTAAAATTTACAGGCCTCCCTCATTCCCCAGAAAACCTTTCTAGGAGAGCAATCTGAGGCTCAGGTTAGACCTTCAGAATCTCCAAAACCTGCAGTCAGCGATCACTGCTGCTGCTTAATAGCTGACCGAAGGTCTGATACTTCCAGAGACAAACCCTTAAGCCGCTCAGGCAGAACAGTGACGGGATCCATAATAAAGGCCCATAATACAGTTTTGTTTGTATTTTCTTTTTTGGGCAGGTGATAATGTCACGCTAGGTATGGGGGAATACCAGACAAACGGCAAAAGGGGGGAGTGGAGAAGATGGAGACCCCCTGGTAAAACGTACCACTGGTCCCTGGCTCTCCTGGCATCCCTAGATAGGTTCCGCACTTATACGCCGGTCAGGATACCAAGGCCCTGGCTAACCATGAAATAGGCCCTAGGTAGTGACCCAATGGTATGAGCACTAGTCAACCCCACTAAGACCTAAATACACAGGAAAATAAAACGGGAATGCAAACGGAAAACTTATCTGCAAGATGACTTTGGGAGAATGACAGCAACAGACAACAAGGTGATGATACGACAGGAGATTTCATGATGACTGCTTGTAATCTGCACAGCATAGGAGTAAACTCTATCACCGGCAACAAACAAAGGGGAAATGCAGGTATATTTAGACACAGGGAGTGGGGATAAGGATTTGCTGCTGAACTGCCAAGACATCCTCAAGATTCTAAAGGGAAAGAGTTAACCCTTACAGGGAAGATACATAGAACTCCATTCACACAAAGAAAGAATGAAATATCAAAGAGAAGTTTGTGCAGCCAAACGCAGCAACCTTCTTCAGCTGGACACCACAGGGTTGTCTCCACCGTGACACACCCGTACCAGCCACAACCACACAATACACAGAGGGTTCCCACCTGTCCTCCTCCAGCGCAGTGTGACCAACCATAAACAAGTCACCACCACACAACACCTCGAGGGACACCACCCCTCCTCCTCCACCACAGCGTGATCAACCATAAACATGTCACCACCACACAAAACCCCGGGGGACACCACCCCACCGCCTCCACCACAGTGTGACCAACCATAAACATGCCACCACCACACAACACCCCGAGGGACACCACCCCACCACCTCCACCACAGTGTGACCAACCATAAACATGCCACCACCACACAACACCCCGAGGGACACCACCCCACCGCCTCCACCACAGTGTGACAAACCATAAACATGTCACCACCACACAAAACCCCGGGGGACACCACCCCACCACCTCCACCACAGTGTGACCAACCATAAACATGCCACCACCACACAACACCCCGAGGGACACCACCCCACCGCCTCCACCACAGTGTGACCAACCATAAACATGCCACCACCACACAACACCCCGAGGGACACCACCCCACCGCCTCCACCACAGTGTGACCAACCATAAACATGCCACCACCACACAACACCCCGAGGGACACCACCCCACCACCTCCACCACAGTGTGACCAACCATAAACATGCCACCACCACACAACACCCCGAGGGACACCACCCCACCACCTCCACCACAGTGTGACCAACCATAAACATGTCACCACCACACAAAACCCCGGGGGACACCACCCCTCCTCCACCAGCACAGTGTGATCAACCATAAACATGCCACCACCACACAACACCCCGAGGGTCACCACCTCACCGCTTCCTCCACAGTGTGACCCACCATAAACATGCCACCATCACACAACACCCCGAGGGACACCACCCCTCCTCCTCCACCACAGCGTGATCAACCATAAACATGTCACCACCACACAAAACCCCGGGGGACACGACCCCACCGCCTCCACCACAGTGTGACCAACCATAAACATGCCACCACCACACAAAACCCCGGGGGACACCACCCCACCACCTCCACCACAGTGTGACCAACCATAAACATGCCACCACCACACAACACCCCGAGGGACACCACCCCACCGCCTCCACCACAGTGTGACCAACCATAAACATGCCACCACCACACAACACCCCGAGGGACACCACCCCACCGCCTCCACCACAGTGTGACCAACCATAAACATGCCACCACCACACAACACCCCGAGGGACACCAACCCACCACCTCAACCACAGTGTGACCAACCATAAACATGCCACCACCACACAACACCCCGAGGGACACCACCCCACCGCCTCCACCACAGTGTGACAAACCATAAACATGTCACCACCACACAAAACCCCGGGGGACACCACCCCTCCTCCACCAGCACAGTGTGATCAACCATAAACATGCCACCACCACACAACACCCCGAGGGTCACCACCTCACCGCTTCCTCCACAGTGTGACCCACCATAAACATGCCACCATCACACAACACCCCGAGGGACACCACCCCACCGCCTCCACCACATTGTGATCAACCATAAACCTGCCACAACTACACAACACAACCTCAAGGGTCATCACCTCAATGCCTCCACCACAGTGTGACCAACAACAAAGCGGCCACCATCACACAACACCCCGAGGGTCACCACCCCACCTCCACAGTGTGACCATCCATAAACCTGCCACAACTACACAACACCCCAAGGGTCGAGGGTCACCACCCCACCTCCACAGTGTGACCATCCATAAACCTGCCACAACTACACAACACCCCAAGGGTCGAGGGTCACCACCCCACCTCCACAGTGTGACCAACCATAAACCTGCCACAACTACACAACACCTCGAGGGTCACCACCCCACCTCCACAGTGTGACCAACCATAAACCTGCCACCATCACACAACACCCCGAGGGTTACCACCCCACTTCCACAGTGTGACCAACCATAAACCTGCCACCATCACACAACACCCCGAGGGTTACCACCCCACCTCCACAGTGTGACCAACCATAAACCTGCCACCATCACACAACACCCTCAGAGTCACCACCCCACTTCCTCCACAACAGTGTGACCAACCATAAACCTGCCACCACAATGCAAACCTAGAAGAAGGCAGAGACCGTGTCCTTAGGGCAAGACTCCTACAATGTGAGCAGAGGAAGCCCTCAGTAACAGTGACAACCCAAGTAATGCCCCGGAGCCCCCGCTATCCAGACTTACCCTGAGCGGCCACAATGGAGACAAACAGAAGAGCGACCAGACAGAGCAGAGCCATCCTGCAAAGAGAAGAAACCAATGAGATAAACTGCATCCTCCCCAGCCATAAAATAACAAGAAAAAAAACAGACCCACACCCCCTCACTGACAACCAGCCTGTATAAATATGTGCGAAGTTGTCAGCCCCGCCCCCTAGTAATGACATCACTGATAGAATGACATGTGATCACACATGAGACCACAACCCTTTTATACTTCCCCACTCTCTGCAGATTTCACCAATATAATGATGTGATGAGATATCAGACCACACCCCTGGTATACAGCCACACCCCCTGGCGATGACATCACAGATATGACATGTGATCAGACATGAGCCCACACCCTTTATATACAGCCGCACCCCCCTGGCGATGACATCACAGATATGACATGTGATCAGACATGAGACCACACCCTTTATATACAGCCGCACCCCCCTGGCGATGACATCACAGATATGACATGTGATCAGACATGAGCCCACACCCTTTATATACAGCCGCACCCCCCTGGCGATGACATCACAGATATGACATGTGATCAGACATGAGACCACACCCTTTATATACAGCCGCACCCCCCTGGCGATGACATCACAGATATGACATGTGATCAGACATGAGCCCACACCCTTTATATACAGCTGCGCCCCCTGGCGATGACATCACAGATATGACATGTGATCAGACATGAGACCACACCCTTTATATACAGCTGCGCCCCCTGGTGATGACATCACAGATATGACATGTGATCAGACATGAGCCCACACCCTTTATATACAGCCGCACCCCCCTGGTGATGACATCACAGATATGACATGTGATCAGACATGAGCCCACACCCTTTATATACAGCTGCGCCCCCTGGTGATGACATTGTAAAATAGTGGTCAAGTTCCTGCCCCTGAAGACACCAAATGTGTCCTTAAATATATCTATGAGCATATAGTAATGTTGTGTAGGAATGTATAGTGTAAGGCATTGTAATGTATAAGATGTAGCAGGGTTGAGAATGTTGCTATGTGTCGGTGTAGCAGTGCTGAGGATGTAATGTATGTGTATTGGTATACACTGTAATTTTTAATGTAGTATATAATATATGACGCTTAAGGCTATGTGCGCACTATGACATTTTTGCACTTCTCAAAAACGCTGCGTTTTTTGCAGCAAAAAACGCACAAAAACACACCCGCTGCAAAAACGCATGCATTTTTACCGCGTTTCGATGCTTTTTTAATCACTGTGTATTGCTGCATTTTTCCAATGCATTGCATGGGTAAAAAACGCAGTAAAATGCAGTAAAGAATTGAAATGTCCATTTTTTTTGTTTTTTAGCTCAAAAACGCAGCTAAAAAAAAAAAAAAAAAAGCTGTGTGCAGACAGCAAAAATTCTGGGGAAGCAAAGTCATGCAGTTATGAGCCCAAGAACACACCCGAAAAACGCCGCGAAAAACGCTTAGTGCGCACATTGCCTAATAAGGTATATAAGTGTTATAGGTGCAGGTGAAAGGTTAAATCTGCCCAGCAACAGACAGCTGGGATTAGCCAATAGGAAAGGAGCCACTGCTGAGGGAGAGAAAAGATTTTTGTGGTAACGTCAGTTGGGGCCAGACCTGTGACAGGAGCAGAGCTCAGGTGTGAGGAGCAGCAGAGCCGCATAGTATGGGGGATTAGTGACAGGAACAGACCTCAGGTGTGAGGAGCAGCAGAGCCGCATAGTATGGGGGATTAGTGACAGGAGCAGACCTCAGGTGTGAGGAGCAGCAGAGCCGCATAGTATGGGGGATTAGTGACAGGTGCAGACCTCAGGTGTGAGGAGCAGCAGAGCCGCATAGTATGGGGGATTAGTGACAGGTGCAGACCTCAGGTGTGAGGAGCAGCAGAGCCGCATAGTATGGGGGATTAGTGACAGGAGCAGACCTCAGGTGTGAGGATCAGCAGAGCCGCATAGTATGGGGGATTAGTGACAGGAGCAGAGCTCAGGTGTGAGGATCAGCAGAGCCGCATAGTATGGGGGATTAGTGACAGGAACAGTCTCAGGTGTGAGGAGCAGCAGAGCCTCATAGTATGGGGGATTAGTGACAGGAACAGACCTCAGGTGTGAGGATCAGCAGAGCCGCATAGTATGGGGGATTAGTGACAAGAGCAGAGCTCAGGTGTGAGGAGCAGCAGAGCCGCATAGTATGGGGGATTAGTGACAGGAGCAGAGCTCAGGTGTGAGGAGCAGCAGAGCCGCATAGTATGGGGGATTTGTGACAGGAGCAGACCTCAGGTGTGAGGAGCAGCAGAGCCGCATAGTATGGGGGATTAGTGACAGGAGCAGAGCTCAGGTGTGAGGAGCAGCAGAGCCGCATAGTATGGGGGATTAGTGACAGGAGCAGAGCTCAGGTGTGAGGAGCAGCAGAGCCGAATAGTATGGGGGATTAGTGACAGGAGCAGAGCTCAGGTGTGAGGAGCAGCAGAGCCGCATAGTATGGGGGATTAGTGACAGGAACAGAGCTCAGGTGTGAGGAGCAGCAGAGCCGCATAGTATGGGGGATTAGTGACAGGAACAGACCTCAGGTGTGAGGAGCAGCAGAGCCGCATAGTATGGGGGATTAGTGACAGGAGCAGGGCTCAGGTGTGAGGATCAGCAGAGCCGCATAGTATGGGGGATTAGTGACAGGAACAGTCTCAGGTGTGAGGAGCAGCAGAGCCTCATAGTATGGGGGATTAGTGACAGGAACAGACCTCAGGTGTGAGGAGCAGCAGAGCCGCATAGTATGGGGGATTAGTGACAGGAGCAGAGCTCAGGTGTGAGGAACAGCAGAGCCGCATAGTATGGGGGATTTGTGACAGGAACAGATCTCAGGCGTGAGGAGCAGCAGAGCCGCATAGTATGGGGGATTAGTGACAGGAGCAGAGCTCAGGCGTGAGGAGCAGCAGAGCCGCATAGTATGGGGGATTAGTGACAGGAACAGATCTCAGGTGTGAGGAGCAACAGAGCCGCATAGTATGGGGGATTAGTGACAGGAACAGTCTCAGGTGTGAGGAGCAGCAGAGCCGCATAGTATGGGGGATTAGTGACAGGAGCAGAGCTCAGGTGTGAGGATCAGCAGAGCCGCATAGTATGGGGGATTAGTGACAGGAGCAGATCTCAGGTGTGAGGAGCAGCAGAGCCGCATAGTATGGGGGATTAGTGACAGGAGCAGAGCTCAGGTGTGAGGAGCAGCAGAGCCGCATAGTATGGGGGATTAGTGACAGGAGCAGACCTCAGGTGTGAGGAGCAGCAGAGCCTCATAGTATGGGGGATTAGTGACAGGAGCAGATCTCAGGTGTGAGGAGCAGCAGAGCCGCATAGTATGGGGGATTAGTGACAGGAGCAGAGCTCAGGTGTGAGGAGCAGCAGAGCCGCATAGTATGGGGGATTAGTGACAGGAGCAGAGCTCAGGTGTGAGGAGCAGCAGAGCCGCATAGTATGGGGGATTAGTGACAGGAGCAGACCTCAGGTGTGAGGAGCAGCAGAGCCGCATAGTATGGGGGATTAGTGACAGGAGCAGATCTCAGGTGTGAGGAGCAGCAGAGCCGCATAGTATGGGGGATTAGTGACAGGAGCAGAGCTCAGGTGTGAGGAGCAGCAGAGCCGCATAGTATGGGGGATTAGTGACAGGAGCAGAGCTCAGGTGTGAGGAGCAGCAGAGCCGCATAGTATGGGGGATTAGTGACAGGAACAGACCTCAGGTGTGAGGAGCAGCAGAGCTGCATAGTATGGGGGATTTGTGACAGGAGCAGACCTCAGGTGTGAGGAGCAGCAGAGCCGCATAGTATGGGGGATTAGTGACAGGAGCAGACCTCAGGTGTGAGGAGCAGCAGAGCCGCATAGTATGGGGGATTAGTGACAGGAGCAGACCTCAGGTGTGAGGAGCAGCAGAGCCGCATAGTATGGGGGATTAGTGACAGGAACAGACCTCAGGTGTGAGGAGCAGCAGAGCCGCATAGTATGGGGGATTAGTGACAGGAGCAGAGCTCAGGTGTGAGGATCAGCAGAGCCGCATAGTATGGGGGATTAGTGACAGGAACAGTCTCAGGTGTGAGGAACAGCAGAGCCTCATAGTATGGGGGATTAGTGACAGGAACAGACCTCAGGTGTGAGGAGCAGCAGAGCCGCATAGTATGGGGGATTAGTGACAGGAACAGTCTCAGGTGTGAGGAGCAGCAGAGCCGCATAGTATGGGGGATTAGTGACAGGAGCAGAGCTCAGGTGTGAGGAGCAGCAGAGCCGCATAGTATGGGGGATTAGTGACAGGAGCAGAGCTCAGGTGTGAGGAGCAGCAGAGCCGCATAGTATGGGGGATTAGTGACAGGAACAGACCTCAGGTGTGAGGAGCAGCAGAGCCGCATAGTATGGGGGATTTGTGACAGGAGCAGACCTCAGGTGTGAGGAGCAGCAGAGCCGCATAGTATGGGGGATTAGTGACAGGAGCAGACCTCAGGTGTGAGGAGCAGCAGAGCCGCATAGTATGGGGGATTAGTGACAGGAGCAGACCTCAGGTGTGAGGAGCAGCAGAGCCGCATAGTATGGGGGATTAGTGACAGGAACAGACCTCAGGTGTGAGGAGCAGCAGAGCCGCATAGTATGGGGGATTAGTGACAGGAGCAGAGCTCAGGTGTGAGGATCAGCAGAGCCGCATAGTATGGGGGATTAGTGACAGGAACAGACCTCAGGTGTGAGGAGCAGCAGAGCCTCATAGTATGGGGGATTAGTGACAGGAGCAGATCTCAGGTGTGAGGAGCAGCAGAGCCGCATAGTATGGGGGATTAGTGACAGGAGCAGAGCTCAGGTGTGAGGAGCAGCAGAGCCGCATAGTATGGGGGATTAGTGACAGGAGCAGAGCTCAGGTGTGAGGAGCAGCAGAGCCGCATAGTATGGGGGATTAGTGACAGGAGCAGACCTCAGGTGTGAGGAGCAGCAGAGCCGCATAGTATGGGGGATTAGTGACAGGAGCAGATCTCAGGTGTGAGGAGCAGCAGAGCCGCATAGTATGGGGGATTAGTGACAGGAGCAGAGCTCAGGTGTGAGGAGCAGCAGAGCCGCATAGTATGGGGGATTAGTGACAGGAGCAGAGCTCAGGTGTGAGGAGCAGCAGAGCCGCATAGTATGGGGGATTAGTGACAGGAACAGACCTCAGGTGTGAGGAGCAGCAGAGCTGCATAGTATGGGGGATTTGTGACAGGAGCAGACCTCAGGTGTGAGGAGCAGCAGAGCCGCATAGTATGGGGGATTAGTGACAGGAGCAGACCTCAGGTGTGAGGAGCAGCAGAGCCGCATAGTATGGGGGATTAGTGACAGGAGCAGACCTCAGGTGTGAGGAGCAGCAGAGCCGCATAGTATGGGGGATTAGTGACAGGAACAGACCTCAGGTGTGAGGAGCAGCAGAGCCGCATAGTATGGGGGATTAGTGACAGGAGCAGAGCTCAGGTGTGAGGATCAGCAGAGCCGCATAGTATGGGGGATTAGTGACAGGAACAGTCTCAGGTGTGAGGAACAGCAGAGCCTCATAGTATGGGGGATTAGTGACAGGAACAGACCTCAGGTGTGAGGAGCAGCAGAGCCGCATAGTATGGGGGATTAGTGACAGGAACAGTCTCAGGTGTGAGGAGCAGCAGAGCCGCATAGTATGGGGGATTAGTGACAGGAGCAGAGCTCAGGTGTGAGGAGCAGCAGAGCCGCATAGTATGGGGGATTAGTGACAGGAGCAGAGCTCAGGTGTGAGGAGCAGCAGAGCCGCATAGTATGGGGGATTAGTGACAGGAACAGACCTCAGGTGTGAGGAGCAGCAGAGCCGCATAGTATGGGGGATTTGTGACAGGAGCAGACCTCAGGTGTGAGGAGCAGCAGAGCCGCATAGTATGGGGGATTAGTGACAGGAGCAGACCTCAGGTGTGAGGAGCAGCAGAGCCGCATAGTATGGGGGATTAGTGACAGGAGCAGACCTCAGGTGTGAGGAGCAGCAGAGCCGCATAGTATGGGGGATTAGTGACAGGAACAGACCTCAGGTGTGAGGAGCAGCAGAGCCGCATAGTATGGGGGATTAGTGACAGGAGCAGAGCTCAGGTGTGAGGATCAGCAGAGCCGCATAGTATGGGGGATTAGTGACAGGAACAGTCTCAGGTGTGAGGAACAGCAGAGCCTCATAGTATGGGGGATTAGTGACAGGAACAGACCTCAGGTGTGAGGAGCAGCAGAGCCGCATAGTATGGGGGATTAGTGACAGGAGCAGAGCTCAGGTGTGAGGAGCAGCAGAGCCGCATAGTATGGGGGATTAGTGACAGGAACAGACCTCAGGTGTGAGGAGCAGCAGAGCCCCATAGTATGGGGGATTTGTGACAGGAACAGACCTCAGGTGTGAGGAGCAGCAGAGCCGCATAGTATGGGGGATTAGTGACAGGAACAGTCTCAGGTGTGAGGAGCAGCAGAGCCTCATAGTATGGGGGATTAGTGACAGGAGCAGAGCTCAGGTGTGAGGAGCAGCAGAGCCGCATAGTATGGGGGATTAGTGACAGGAACAGACCTCAGGTGTGAGGAGCAGCAGAGCCTCATAGTATGGGGGATTAGTGACAGGAACAGACCTCAGGTGTGAGGAGCAGCAGAGCCGCATAGTATGGGGGATTAGTGACAGGAGCAGAGCTCAGGTGTGGGGAGCAGCAGAGCCGCATAGTATGGGGGATTAGTGACAGGAACAGACCTCAGGTGTGAGGAGCAGCAGAGCCGCATAGTATGGGGAATTAGTGACAGGAGCAGACCTCACGTGTGAGGAGCAGCAGAGCCGCATAGTATGGGGAATTAGTGACAGGAACAGACCTCAGGTGTGAGGAGCAGCAGAGCCGCATAGTATGGGGGATTAGTGACAGGAGCAGACCTCAGGTGTGAGGAGCAGCAGAGCCGCATAGTATGGGGGATTAGTGACAGGAGCAGAGCTCAGGTGTGAGGAGAAGCAGAGCCGCATAGTATGGGGGATTAGTGACAGGAACAGACCTCAGGTGTGAGGAGCAGCAGAGCCGCATAGTATGGGGGATTAGTGACAGGAGCAGAGCTCAGGTGTGAGGAGCAGCAGAGCCGCATAGTATGGGGAATTAGTGACAGGAGCAGAGCTCAGGTGTGAGGAGCAGCAGAGCCGCATAGTATGGGGGATTAGTGACAGGAACAGTCTCAGGTGTGAGGAGCAGCAGAGCCTCATAGTATGGGGGATTAGTGACAGGAACAGACCTCAGGTGTGAGGAGCAGCAGAGCCGCATAGTATGGGGGATTAGTGACAGGAGCAGAGCTCAGGTGTGAGGAGCAGCAGAGCCGCATAGTATGGGGGATTAGTGACAGGAACAGTCTCAGGTGTGAGGAGCAGCAGAGCCTCAAAGTATGGGGGATTAGTGACAGGAGCAGACCTCAGGTGTGAGGAGCAGCAGAGCCGCATAGTATGGGGGATTAGTGACAGGAACAGTCTCAGGTGTGAGGAGCAGCAGAGCCTCATAGTATGGGGGATTAGTGACAGGAGCAGAGCTCAGGTGTGAGGAGCAGCAGAGCCTCATAGTATGGGGGATTAGTGACAGGAACAGACCTCAGGTGTGAGGAGCAGCAGAGCTGCATAGTATGGGGGATTAGTGACAGGAGCAGAGCTCAGGTGTGAGGATCAGCAGAGCCGCATAGTATGGGGGATTAGTGACAGGAACAGACCTCAGGTGTGAGGATCAGCAGAGCCGCATAGTATGGGGGATTTGTGACAGGAGCAGACCTCAGGTGTGAGGAGCAGCAGAGCCGCATAGTATGGGGGATTAGTGACAGGAACAGACCTCAGGTGTGAGGAGCAGCAGAGCCGCATAGTATGGGGGATTAGTGACAGGAACAGACCTCAGGTGTGAGGAGCAGCAGAGCCGCATAGTATGGGGGATTAGTGACAGGAGAAGATCTCAGGTGTGAGGATCAGCAGAGCCGCATAGTATGGGGGATTAGTGACAGGAACAGACCTCAGGTGTGAGGCGCAGCAGAGCCGCATAGTATGGGGGATTAGTGACAGAAGCAGAGCTCAGGTGTGAGGAGCAGCAGAGCCGCATAGTATGGGGGATGTGTGACAGGAGCAGAGCTGAGGTGTGAGGAGCAGCAGAGCCGCATAGTATGGGGGATGTGTGACAGGAGCAGAGCTCAGGTGTGAGGAGCAGCAGAGCCGCATAGTATGGGGGATTAGTGACAGGAGCAGAGCTCAGGTGTGAGGAGCAGCAGAGCCGCATAGTATGGGGAATTAGTGACAGGAGAAGACCTCAGGTGTGAGGAGCAGCAGAGCCGCATAGTATGGGGGATTAGTGACAGGAACAGACCTCAGGTGTGAGGAGCAGCAGAGCCGCATAGCACGGGGGATTAGTGACAGGAGCAGACCTCAGGTGTGAGGAGCAGCAGAGCCGCATAGTATAGGAGATTAGTGACAGGAACAGACCTCAGGTGTGAGGAGCAGCAGAGCCGCATAGTATGGGGAATTAGTGACAGGAGCAGTCCTCAGGTGTGAGGAGCAGCAGAGCCGCATAGTATAGGAGATTAGTGACAGGAACAGACCTCAGGTGTGAGGAGCAGCAGAGCCGCATAGTATGGGGGATTAGTGACAGGAGCAGTCCTCAGGTGTGAGGAGCAGCAGAGCCGCATAGTATGGGGGATTAGTGACAGGAGCAGTCCTCAGGTGTGAGGAGCAGCAGAGCCGCATAGTATGGGACATTAGTGACAGGAGCAGTCCTCAGGTGTGAGGAGCAGCAGAGCCGCATAGTATGGGGGATTAGTGACAGGAGCAGTCCTCAGGTGTGAGGAGCAGCAGAGCCACATAGTATGGGACATTAGTGACAGGAGCAGACCTCAGGTGTGAGGAGCAGCAGAGCCGCATAGTATGGGGAATTAGTGACAGGAGCAGACCTCAGGTGTGAGGAGCAGCAGAGCCGCATAGCACGGGGGATTAGTGACAGGAGCAGACCTCAGGTGTGAGGAGCAGCAGAGCCGCATAGTATGGGGAATTAGTGACAGGAGCAGTCCTCAGGTGTGAGGAGCAGCAGAGCCTCATAGTATAGGAGATTAGTGACAGGAACAGACCTCAGGTGTGAGGAGCAGCAGAGCCTCATAGTATAGGAGATTAGTGACAGGAACAGACCTCAGGTGTGAGGAGCAGCAGAGCCTCATAGTATAGGAGATTAGTGACAGGAACAGACCTCAGGTGTGAGGAGCAGCAGAGCCGCATAGTATGGGGGATTAGTGACAGGAACAGACCTCAGGTGTGATGAGCAGCAGAGCCGCATAGTATGGGGGATTAGTGACAGGAACAGACCTCAGGTGTGATGAGCAGCAGAGCCGCATAGTATGGGGGATTAGTGACAGGAGCAGAGCTCAGGTGTGAGGAGCAGCAGAGCTGCATAGTATGGGGGATTAGTGACAGGAACAGACCTCAGGTGTGAGGAGCAGCAGAGCCGCATAGTATGGGGGATTAGTGACAGGAACAGACCTCAGGTGTGAGGAGCAGCAGAGCCGCATAGTATGGGGAATTAGTGACAGGAGCAGACCTCAGGTGTGAGGAGCAGCAGAGCCTCATAGTATAGGAGATTAGTGACAGGAGCAGATCTCAGGTGTGAGGATCAGCAGAGCCGCATAGTATGGGGAATTAGTGACAGGAGCAGACCTCAGGTGTGAGGAGCAGCAGAGTCTCATAGTATGGGGGATTAGTGACAGGAACAGACCTCAGGTGTGAGGAGCAGCAGAGCCTCATAGTATGGGGATTAGTGACAGGAACAGACCTCAGGTGTGAGGAGCAGCAGAGCCGCATAGTATGGGGAATTAGTGACAGGAGCAGACCTCAGGTGTGAGGAGCAGCAGAGTCTCATAGTATGGGGGATTAGTGACAGGAACAGACCTCAGGTGTGAGGAGCAGCAGAGCCGCATAGTATGGGGAATTAGTGACAGGAGCAGACCTCAGGTGTGAGGAGCAGCAGAGCCGCATAGTATGGGGAATTAGTGACAGGAGCAGACCTCAGGTGTGAGGAGCAGCAGAGCCGCATAGTATGGGGAATTAGTGACAGGAGCAGACCTCAGGTGTGAGGAGCAGCAGAGCCGCATAGTATGGGAGATTAGTGACAGGAACAGACCTCAGGTGTGAGGAGCAGCAGAGCCGCATAGTATGGGGAATTAGTGACAGGAGCAGACCTCAGGTGTGAGGAGCAGCAGAGCCGCATAGCACGGGGGATTAGTGACAGGAGCAGACCTCAGGTGTGAGGAGCAGCAGAGCCGCATAGTATGGGGAATTAGTGACAGGAGCAGTCCTCAGGTGTGAGGAGCAGCAGAGCCTCATAGTATAGGAGATTAGTGACAGGAACAGACCTCAGGTGTGAGGAGCAGCAGAGCCTCATAGTATAGGAGATTAGTGACAGGAACAGACCTCAGGTGTGAGGAGCAGCAGAGCCTCATAGTATAGGAGATTAGTGACAGGAACAGACCTCAGGTGTGAGGAGCAGCAGAGCCGCATAGTATGGGGGATTAGTGACAGGAACAGACCTCAGGTGTGATGAGCAGCAGAGCCGCATAGTATGGGGGATTAGTGACAGGAACAGACCTCAGGTGTGATGAGCAGCAGAGCCGCATAGTATGGGGGATTAGTGACAGGAGCAGAGCTCAGGTGTGAGGAGCAGCAGAGCTGCATAGTATGGGGGATTAGTGACAGGAACAGACCTCAGGTGTGAGGAGCAGCAGAGCCGCATAGTATGGGGGATTAGTGACAGGAACAGACCTCAGGTGTGAGGAGCAGCAGAGCCGCATAGTATGGGGAATTAGTGACAGGAGCAGACCTCAGGTGTGAGGAGCAGCAGAGCCTCATAGTATAGGAGATTAGTGACAGGAGCAGATCTCAGGTGTGAGGATCAGCAGAGCCGCATAGTATGGGGAATTAGTGACAGGAGCAGACCTCAGGTGTGAGGAGCAGCAGAGTCTCATAGTATGGGGGATTAGTGACAGGAACAGACCTCAGGTGTGAGGAGCAGCAGAGCCTCATAGTATGGGGATTAGTGACAGGAACAGACCTCAGGTGTGAGGAGCAGCAGAGCCGCATAGTATGGGGAATTAGTGACAGGAGCAGACCTCAGGTGTGAGGAGCAGCAGAGTCTCATAGTATGGGGGATTAGTGACAGGAACAGACCTCAGGTGTGAGGAGCAGCAGAGCCGCATAGTATGGGGAATTAGTGACAGGAGCAGACCTCAGGTGTGAGGAGCAGCAGAGCCGCATAGTATGGGGAATTAGTGACAGGAGCAGACCTCAGGTGTGAGGAGCAGCAGAGCCGCATAGTATGGGGAATTAGTGACAGGAGCAGACCTCAGGTGTGAGGAGCAGCAGAGCCGCATAGTATGGGAGATTAGTGACAGGAACAGACCTCAGGTGTGAGGAGCAGCAGAGCCTCATAGTATAGGAGATTAGTGACAGGAACAGACCTCAGGTGTGAGGAGCAGCAGAGCCGCATGACGTGGGTGTCCTGAAGAGAGGGAGACCGTACATAAGATAGTGTGACTGAGGAAGAGAAGAGACAACTGAGAAGGTGACCATGACACGGAGCGATGTAAAGGAGTCGAGTGGCCGAGAGAGACAGCGTGACTGAGAAAGTGGTCTATCTGGTCCTGGCCGGCCAAAACTATCGGCAATATGTGGCCTGAAAAGGCGTATCACCTCCGGAGTGCAGCCCCACACACCCAGCCAGGACCGCCATATTCATGTAGCATACTCGGGTGCGGCAGACGATTACCTCTCCCACCACTACCACCCTATACCACGTTACAACATCACTGGTATAATGGCGTGATCAGACCACACTCCTCATATCCAGCAGCAGCTCATCTATGCTGCTGACACCCCGCCTGTATACATGAGGGTGGTCAGCGCCATCCTATCAGTTACTGCGGGGGAGTTTCTTGGATCCGGTGGTCGCAGTTTTACTGGATTTCTCCAGGATAATCCCAGAACTCTCCCTGAATGAGGACCCCACTAACCTCGCGAACCCCGACCTTCTCCACAGCCCGAGCTCAGAGTCAGGAGAAGAATACAACCCCCTCATCTCATAAGTACCTGGTGAGAGTCCTCATTGTGCAGCGTCCGCGGTGGAGTGAGCAGGTGTGTGCGGACCCCCTGCCCTCCTGATATACAGGTGCTGCGCGCCCCACCCACACCGCAGCCCCCACCGCAGCCCACTATTAACCCTCAATACACCACAACTCCCGGGAGACCACACTGATGGGAGTGATACACAGCTCAGCGGACAGTATCACAGGATAGGATTAGATACACGGCTCTGCAGACAGTATCACACAGGAGAGGATTAGATACACGGCTCTGCAGACAGTATCACACAGGAGAGGATTAGATACACAGCTCAGCAGACAGTATCACACAGGATAGGATTAGATACACAGCTCAGCAGACAGTATCACACAGGAGAGGATTAGATACACGGCTCAGCAGACAGTATCACACAGGATAGGATTAGATACACAGCTCAGCAGACAGTATCACACAGGATAGGATTAGATACACGGCTCTGCAGACAGTATCACAGGATAGGATTAGATACACGGCTCTGCAGACAGTATCATACAGGAGAGGATTAGATACACGGCTCAGCAGACAGTATCACACAGGAGAGGATTAGATACACAGCTCAGCAGACAGTATCACACAGGATAGGATTAGATACACAGCTCAGCAGACAGTATCACACAGGAGAGGATTAGATACACAGCTCAGCAGACAGTATCACACAGGATAGGATTAGATACACGGCTCTGCAGACAGTATCACAGGATAGGATTAGATACACGGCTCTGCAGACAGTATCATATAGGAGAGGATTAGATACACGGCTCAGCAGACAGTATCACACAGGAGAGGATTATATACACGGCTCAGCAGACAGTATCACACAGAATAGGATTAGATACACAGCTCAGCAGATAGTATCACACAGGATAAGATTAGATACATGGCTTAGTAGTACACCTTTATTCTGTTGGGCAGTGCAGTATACACAGTGTCACCCCCAGCATTGGGTGACTGGATGGTGGGGGTGGTTGTCATCGTGCCCCTCCCCCACAACCTATGATTTGGGATGAATGGACGATTGTGTCTATCAATGCTCCATTATGTGGCTTCACCTGCGGGTCCAACCCCGACCCAGTATACCCTTCACTGGTGGAGCATGGACGGAGCACAGCAACCAAGCACATGTACACCGCACACACCATACATCACTGGTACGTGTCCCCTATACACCGCACACACCATACATCACTGGTACGTGTCCCCTATACACCGCACACACCATACATCACTGGTACGTGTCCCCTATACACCGCACACACCATACATCACTGGTACGTGTCCCCTATACACCGCATACACCGTACATCACTGGTACGTGTCCCCTATACACCGCATACACCGTACATCACTGGTACGTGTCCCCTATACACCGCATACACCGTACAACACCGGTACGTGGCCCCTATACACCGCACCGTACTGGAGCGTGGCCTCTATACACCGCATACACCGTACATCACTGGTACGTGTCCTCTATACACCGCATACACCGTACAACACCGGTACGTGGCCTCTATACACCGCACAATACTGGAGCGTGGCCTCTATACACCGCATACGCCGTACATCACTGGTACGTGTCCTCTGTACACTGTACATCACCTGTACGTGCCCTCTATACACCACATATGCCATACATCACTAGTACCTGTCCTCTGTACACTTTATGCACTGTACATCACCTATACGTGTCCTCTATACAGCACATATGCCATACATCACTAGTACGTATCCTATATACACCGTGTATCACTGGTACGTGTCCTCTATACACCATACATCATCGGTACGTGTCTTCCATCTGTAGCGCCCCTGAGGCTCTGGTTGCCACAGGGTACTGTGCCTCAGTTAAGGTGCGGTATCTGTGCCGCCCCCATGTTAGCAGCCGGGCTCCTCGGATCCGGATCCGCGGTGGCTCGAGGGACCTCCGGACCCGGAGGTTGGGGTTGCGCGGCCATTGGGAATAAAAGGGGGGAAGATATTTACAAGGGAGGATATGGAAAGTTCGTGACGCCACCCGTGGTGTGTGGTAAGGTGGAGTACCACCGCTGCAGTTGGAGTACCCGGTGGCGATGGTGGGGGCAGCCTGGTGTTTAATCCCTCCACGGGTAGGGGGAATGCCCTGAGACTCGATGAGAGCGACAGGGAGGTGCCATGGGGCCGGTAAGGGTCACTTTTGTACTCACTCAGTCCAATAACGCTGACACCGACAACTGTGGTAAACCAAAGTTCTTGACAACGCTGCCACTGGGAGGGAGCACGCCTGGATCCCGTGCCCGATGGTGTTGCTTGTTAGCCTGTGGCCTTTTCCGTGGCACCTTTCTGTAAATGGTCCCTCTTGCTTAGAACTATCGGGTCCCGCTCACCAGTATGGCTAACTGGGTGAGCTTGCTCTCAGGGTTCACGCTTGGGATTTTCTGGACTATGTAGTGGGAAAGTCCTATCCCCCTCGTTGTGCTAGTAGCCCGATTTTGGAGCGGGTGGAGAACGGATCTTGAAGGCTCCGTACTCGTCGGGTAAATTGTCAAGACGCTTCAAGCTCCTTCTCGACCTAGGGTCCACGTACCCCGTCGTGCCCTAACCCCTGCCCGGTGATGGCACAAGGCCGCCGGCTGTCCTCCTTGACAGACCGTGCCCCTTGTCACGATCCCCCTGCGACCAGCATCCAGCTCCTACCAGGCCCAGACCAACGCCTGCCACCTAGTAACCAAGGAGCCCAGCTCCTGACCTCCTCTCACTTTCACCTCCAACACTACACTGTTCTGCTCCTAACACTCCTGATCTCCCCTTACCAACCCCCCAAGTGGGTGACCCTATTCCCTTTAGGTCAGCCACTGGTGGGTCTGGTGGGTGTGGTGCAGAGTGTTCCTAGGATTTTTATTAGCCTGTTCTTAGCAACACCACAGGCCAGGGACCTGTAACCAAGGAGGAGGTTGATACTGTGCAGAAGGGCAGATTGCACAATACCCTGTAATGACCTGATAGGCCAGGGCGTCGCATTCCCCCTTGGTTAAACGTAGCTTGTCCCCGAGCTACAGGACACCAGAGTTTATTTATTTATTTATTTTTTAACCGTAAAAAAAGGGTAGAAAATTGTTAACATTTTTATTTACACATTTTCATCCCACGCAGGGGAGGCTTGTTACTTAAACGTTGCTAACTTTTTAAAGAGTTCATCTCCTCAACGGTGGGACGCTACAAGTTTCAGTGGTAGTGGAGACTCAACGTGCTCCGTTGCAGCCTCTACCCACAACAGTCCAGTCCCAATGTCCTGGATCCCATTAACCCGCCACAGAAAACAACCTGAACCCCTGCAAACCTATGGTGGCTCCGTGACCAGGTTAAGGTCCCGAGCGTTGTTTTAGACGACTCTGGTGGGCACAGGAGATGCAACTATATACAATACACAAGTTTGTGTTGGTCACGCCAGTCCTGTGACCGTGGTCCATGTTTACTATATATAAAACTTTAACGGAGTCTATGTACCGGGTTGTTACGATCCGGAACCATGGAAGATCACAATAGATCATTGGCAAAAAGGTGACAAGGGCATTGGCAACTAATCTGGCCACCATCCCGTAACTAACCATCAACACTAGAAGTAGCTGAGGGGTGAACTATCATCCTATGCACCGCGAACCCAGCCGGAGAACTACCTATCCACATTCAAAGACTACGGTGATATAGGAAAATACAATACACAGATGGATGATAGGATTAGCAAAGGTGAGGCCCCACTGACTAAATAGGAAAGGATAGGAAAGGGGCTGATGGTGGCCAGAGAAAAACCCTACAAAAACCCAAATACTTGATAGTACAAAAAGGCCCTCAGATCGCACGATCTGCACTCCGTCCTATATCAGGTGCTCTTGTCAAACCAATGAACAGAAAACAAGAACAATTACAAATTCAAGAAGGAACAAGCACATGGACTTAAAGGAGCAAAACTCCAAACATAGCTGCAGGGAGCTTCCCAGCTAAGCAACAGAGAGGGAAGATTCCTGCATTCAAATAAACTGACAATAACCACAATAATTGACAACCCAGATAAGAACAAAAGAACAAAACATAAGAAAGAACCAAGCACTTATCTGGGGTAGATGTGGTCTGGAGCAAGATGAAAAGGCTGGTGAGCTACAGGACAATGATAACCGGCTCAGCCTGCTAGGAGGCCAGGGTTTTGAATAGGCAGAGAGTTAGCAATGGAAACGCCCATTGCTCCAGCACACCTGGTCTCTGTCCAAACCATTCCTGGCTACAAGAGGGAGCCTCACAGCAGCATAACTGACATTCACAACAGTACCCCCCCTTGAGGAGGGGTCACCGAACCCTCAACAACGCCACCGTGTCGCCCAGGATGAGCATGATGGAGGGCATGAACCAACCTTTCCGCATGAATGTCAGAAGCGACAACCCAAGAGTTATCCTCCTGCCCATAACCCTTCCATTTGACAAGTTAGCTTCCGTCTACAGCGACGGGAATCCAGAATTTTTTCAACCTCATACTCCAGATCCCCTTGTACCAAAACAGGGTCAGGAGCCGCTGCTGCTGGAACTGTTGGCTCCACATGTCTCTTCAACAAGGACTTATGGAAGACATTGTGAATCTTAAATGACGCAAGCAGAGCCAAACGGAACGATACAGGGTTGATAATCTCCGAAATCTTATAAGGTCCAATAAATCTGGGTTTAAATTTAGGAGACAGAACTCTCATAGGAATATTTCTAGAGGACAACCACACCATCTCCCCCACTTTAAACTTTGTACCAACAGTCCGACGCCAATTGGCCAATTTTTTGGCAGTTTCTTGGGATTGAAACAATTTATCCACTACCTGCCCCCAAATCTGCTGCATTCTGTTTACCACTTTATCCACCCCTGGACAGTCAGACGCCTCAAGCTGCCCCGAGAAGAACCTGGGGTGATACCCAAAATTGCAGAAAAATGGAGACACCAATGTGGTAGAGCTAGCTCTATTGTTAAGGGCAAATTCAGCCAAAGGCAAAAATGAAACCCAATCATCCTGATCCGCAGAAACAAAAACACGGTAAATAGGTCTCCAGGGTCTGGTTAGCCCTTTCAGTCTGACCGTTGGTCTGAGGATGAAATGTTTCGCCCGGGGACCAGGGGTACTCAGATCCGGGCCACAGAGTCACTTCTGTGGGTATCACGATGGCGTGACCCGGTCTGTGATCCCAGGCTCCACAGTAAAAGGGGATTTGTTAGGGGAGATTGTCCGTGACGCCACCCACGGTTGTGGTGATGGTGGAACACCACCGCTGCTCTGGAAGGGGATCCCGGGAGCGATGACAGGGAGCAGCGTAGTTGTTATGTCCCCTCCGTGGGTAGGGGGGTTGGTTGTCCCGGGGCCCAGTGATGGGGTAAGCAGGGGGCAGGGCGCAGTGCTGCAGTGCGATGCCCGAGGGCACGGGTGTACTCACAAGAAAGTCACACGGAGTCACTGGTGAACTAGAATTGCCGGTGTCCGCAGCCTTTGGTACGGGGTGTTAGTGTCCCACACACGGTGCAGCAGCCCTGGTTGTTCTTTCCCTGCAGCAAGTGTCTTTCTCTCCACTCTCTTCCACTGCTCCTCAGCCGGGAACGGGGAATCCACTCCCCTGTAGTGATCCGGGTACCCAGGCACCGAGGGGCCACCGCCCGGCTCCGGCTACCTATCCTGGCCCCTTCCTCACTACGGCCTGTCCCGGCCCTCTCAGAGCACACTTCACTCCCAGCCGGGAGCTACAGCTTCAGACTTCCGTCCTGTCTGCTCTCCACACACTCTCTGCTCCAGCCCCTCCCCTCTCCTCTGCTTTTCCCTTACACTGGGGGCTGTGCTTGTCTGGCTGCACCGGTGTGAGATCATATTACCAAGGAGGATTAACTCTTTATGTGACAACCTGGCTGTGCCAGGGCGTCACACACCCCCTTGGTAAAACACGGCCCGTCCTCGGGCCGGCTAGGCACCGACATTTTATTAAACTGGAAAAGATAAAACATCAAACACAAGCATGTTCAATCCTCCCACAACGGGATGCACATTACTTTAACGTTGCAATAACAGTCAAACACTTTTAATAATAACTGTGTAACGGGTCCTTTAGTCACCCACCCAAACAACCTAGCCTTGGTGCTGCCCCTAAAACCCAGGCAGCACCCCTTGACCCCAGTCCAGAAACGGTTCCAGGTTGGTCAACGGGACCGGTACTTCGCTGCCGTTGCGGCCGGGCGGACTGCCGGAGCCGACGTCATCTCCGTTGCGGCCGGGCGGACTGCCGGGGCCGGTGGCAGGGTGGTGACAAAGGTGAGGCCTGGGGACCCCAGGTCTGGGTCCTCCCCAACAGGCGCTGCGGGCTCCGCTACCGGTAACAGGGGTAACGGCTCGGTGCATCGCTGCGGCGGCCTCTTCCAGGAACCAAATGCTGGCAGAGTCCTGGCGTCCCTGCTTCCACAGTCTTTGTTACATAAGCTGCAGTTCCTTCTTTCTGCTCCCCCTTGGTACTCGGGAGCAGTCCTTCCAGCAACTTTTAAAGTTTCCCTTTCGCTTCCGGTCCTCCGGAGCTTCACTTCCGCCCGCGTTCTCGGGGGGGCGGAGCCTCTTTTTCGCGCCCAACGCTTGGGGAAGAAGGTGCTGGGCGGGAGATTTTCGCGCCCAAAATGGCGGCAAAGATGGTGACTTTAAGATTTTTGCAGCGGATCACCGCTGACAGTCCAGAATAAGGCGCACTTCCTCCAGGTAACTGGATGGGTTCGATCCTGTTCGTGACGCCAAATGTTTCGCCCGGGGACCAGGGGTACTCAGATCCGGGCCACAGAGTCACTTCTGTGGGTATCACGATGGCGTGACCCGGTCTGTGATCCCAGGCTCCACAGTAAAAGGGGATTTGTTAGGGGAGATTGTCCGTGACGCCACCCACGGTTGTGGTGATGGTGGAACACCACCGCTCCTCTGGAAGGGGATCCCGGGAGCGATGACAGGGAGCAGCGTAGTTGTTATGTCCCCTCCGTGGGTAGGGGGGTTGGTTGTCCCGGGGCCCAGTGATGGGGTAAGCAGGGGGCAGGGCGCAGTGCTGCAGTGCGATACCCGAGAGCACGGGTGTACTCACAAGAAAGTCACACGGAGTCACTGGTGAACTAGAATTGCCGGTGTCCGCAGCCTTTGGTACGGGGTGTTAGTGTCCCACACACGGTGCAGCAGCCCTGGTTGTTCTTTCCCTGCAGCAAGTGTCTTTCTCTCCACTCTCTTCCACTGCTCCTCAGCCGGGAACGGGGAATCCACTCCCCTGTAGTGATCCGGGTACCCAGGCACCGAGGGGCCACCGCCCGGCTCCGGCTACCTGTTCTGGCCCCTTCCTCACTACGGCCTGTCCCGGCCCTCTCAGAGCACACTTCACTCCCAGCCGGGAGCTACAGCTTCAGACTTCCGTCCTGTCTGCTCTCCACACACTCTCTGCTCCAGCCACTCCCCTCTCCTCTGCTTTTCCCTTAGGCTATGTGCGCACGTCGCGTAAAAACATGCAGTTACGCTGCGCTTTGTAGCGCAGCGTAACTGCATGCGTCCTGCGTCCCCTGCACAGTCTATGGAGACTGTGCAGGGGCCGTGCGCACGTGGCGTTTAAGAGCGCAGCGCTTCGGCTACTGCCGAAGCGCTGCGCAAAAAGAAGTGACATGTCACTTCTTTCCTGCGCTTTGCCGGCAGCTCCTGCACGGTCTATGGCAGGAGCTGCAGGCAGAGCGCATGGAATCGGCGCTCACTACGGACATTTCTGCAGCGATCTAAAGCGCACATGTGCTCTTCAGATCGCTGCAGAAATTTCTGCAGGGCTTGTACGCAACGTGCGCACATAGCCTTACACTGGGGGCTGTGCTTGTCTGGCTGCACCGGTGTGAGATCATATTACCAAGGAGGATTAACTCTTTATGTGACAACCTGGCTGTGCCAGGGCGTCACAGAAACGCTGAGGAGAAAGACAGCTGAACACCCAATTTGGAACAAAAAATCCTCCAAAATCTGGATACGAACTGCACCCCTCTGTCAGAAACAATGTTTTCGGAAATGCCATGCAAACGAACAACATGTTGGAAAAACAAAGGCACCAACTCTGATGAAGACGGCAGCTTAGTGGGACTAAGTGGACCATCTTGGAGAATCTATCACCGATTACCCAAATCACAGTCATTTTCTGAGAGACGGGAAGCTTCGAAATAAAATCCATAGAGATGTGAGTCCAAGGTCTCTTAGGCTACTTTCACACATCAGTTTTTTGCCATCAGGTTCAATCCGGAAAAAAACGGGTAAAACGGATCCAGTACCGCATCCGTTTTTTCCCCATAGACTTGCATTGTTACCGGATTGTACCGGATGGCTTTGCGTTGCATCCGTTTTTTTCCGGATGCGGCAAAATTAGTTAATGCGGCGGCCGGAGGCAACGTAGCTTGCAACGTTTTTTTGTCCGGCAAAAAAAACGCATCGCGCCGGATCCGGCGCGATACGGCGTGTTTTACAATAGAAGCCTATGGACGCCGGATCCGGCGTAATGCGGTAAAAAACGGATGCGGCCGCCGGATCCGTTTTTCTAAACTGAGCATGCTCCAATGTAATTAACAAAACGGATCCAGCCAAAAAACGGACGAAAAGGATGCAAAAACGGATGCAAACCGTATCCACCGGATCCGTTTTTTAACGGATCCGGCATAACGGATCCGTTAAAAAAACGGATCCGGTGGATACGGTTTTCACTTTTTTTTCAGGATCCGTTGGATCAGGAAAAAAAAGGACTGTGCCTGAATACAGAAAACTGATGTGTGAAAGTAGCCTTAGGTACTGGCAAAGGCAATAATAGCCCACTAGAACATGAATAACAGGGCTTTTACCTAGAACAAACTCCACACGACTGCACAAAACTACAGACATCCCGGGACAGGGAAGGCCACCAAAAAGAGCGTCTCACAAGATCCCGAGCACCAAAAATGCCAGGATGACCCGCCAAAACAGAGCAATGAACCTTAGAGACAACTCGGTTTCTCCATTGGTCCGAGACAAACAGTTTCCCCGCAGGACATCTCTCGGGTTTATCCCTCTGAAATTCCGCTAGTGCCAACAGCAGATCAGGCGAAATGGCCGAGAGAACTACACCATCATTCAGGATAGTAGACGGCTCGGCAACCTCCAAAGAGTCTGTGACGCCCTAGCAAAACCAGGTAGTCACACATAGGCCCCCGCATAACACCTTCCCTCACCTAGGTTACATTCAGCCAACCTGAAACCCTAGTCACCCCCCTTTAGGGCAAGACAGTCACACCAGTTAGAAAACGCCCACCTAGGGGTCTAGACAGCCCGGGATGGGAAAACAAGCAGTTAGTTAGTCAAGTTTGTAGTTCGAGTGGAGAGGAGTGTGGGCTGGAGCCAGGTGTAGCTCCAGCAGAGGAAGTTCAAGTTGAACGGTGCCAGGGTCAGAGCCCTGGTACCTTGGCTAGGTGGCAGATGGTGGTCTCCGTCAGCAGGAGACAGGAAGATGGCTCGGCAGATCCGAGGAGGACCGGAGAAGGGTTGGAGCCCACCGGTACCGACACCGGAGACCCGACCGGAAACCGTGCACAGAGTGGGTACTCGGACCCTGAAGCCAGGACCGAAACCAGTGGCCTAGCTAATTAACCTATTGAGGGCAGGATTATAGGTCCTGTCCCAACCAAAGTCCCAAAAGCAGACAACCACCCACAGAAAGGGATAGGGCAACCACCAGGGCCCATAGATCCCACGGGTCAGCGTCAGCGGGCACGGCTCCTTAGGCACACCGAAAACCGTGAGCGGACTCCTGAGTTCCAAACCAGGCAGCCCACAATACACAAAACAGTGCAAAGGAAAGGACAGCGACCATCAGCCCGGGTGGGCGGACCAGCGTACAACCGGACGCGGCGGCCGGCCACCAGCACCTTGGTTTACCAAAAGACTCGTGTGATTCATTCAATTGTGAGTAACCAACTATCCCCTGGTCCATCTGGGCGTGCAAGCCCCTGCCGTCGCCATACCCTGCACAGAGACACTGGGCCCCAGGGCAACCATCCCTACCCACGGAGGGGTTAACATCCGGCTGCCATTACATCTCCCCCGGGTATCCCACAACAGCAGCGGTGGTGTCCCACCTCACCACACAACGTGGGTGGCGTCACAGATATTCTACAATCAATCCCGTACAAATACATCCCCCTTTTATTCGGAGTGACCGCGAGACCCCCGGGTCCAGGGAACCCCTCGAGCCGTACCGTAGGCCCTGGATCCGAGCAGCGCCGGCTGCTGGCATGGGGGCGGCACAAGTCAGTACAGAAACTCCTAGAAAGGGCATCGGCCTTAGCATTCTTGGTGCCCGGCAGAAAAGAGACCACAAAATTAAACCAAGTAAAAAACAAAGCCTACCTGGCCTGTCGAGGACTCAACCTCTTGGCAGATTCCAGATAGGTAAGATTCTTGTGGTCCGTAAGCACCACAACTTGATGCCTACCCCTTCCAACCAATGTCTCCTTTCTTCAAACGCCCACTCCATAGCCAATAATTCCCGGTTCCCCACATCATAATTCCATTCAGAAGGAGCAAACTTCCGAGAGAAAAAGGCACAGGGCTTAAGTTTACCCGAAGTAGCTTCTCGTTGAGACAGAACAGCACCTGCTCCGATCTCTGAGGCATCGATCTCAACTTGAAATGGGCAAAACACATCAGCTTGCTGCAGGACCGGGGCAGAAGTGAATCGCCTTCTAAGCTCCTGAAAGGCCACAATTGCCTCTGGGGTCCAATTCTCAGCATCAGCTCCCTTCTTGGTCAAATCTGTCAGAGGTTTTACAATGTTAGAAAAATTGGCTATAAATTTACGATAAAAATTCGCAAACCCCAAAAACTGCTGCAGGGATTTTAGAGAAGTCGGTTGCACCCAGTCGTATATAGCCAGAACCTTAACCGGGTCCATTTCAATAGCAGAGGGAGACAAAATGAACCCCAAAAATGAAATCTTTTGCACCCCAAAGAGGCACCTTGACCCCTTAACGTACAGTGCATTATCCTTGAGTATCTGAAAAACAGCCCGTACTTGCCCCACATGAGAGTCCCAATCATCAGAAAAAATCCAAATAGACAATCAAAAATTTACCAATAAGGTCCCTGAAAATATCATTCATGAAGGCCTGGAAGACGGAGGGGGCATTAGTGAGCCCAAAAGGCATCACTAGGTACTCAAAATGCCCCTCAGGAGTATTAAAAGCCGTCTTTCATTCATCACCCTCCTTAATACGGATGAGATTGTACGCACCCTTAAGATACAGTTTCATAAACCATTTGGCACTCTGCACTCTAGAGAACAGATCAGACATCAGGGGCAAAGGGTACTGATATTTGACCGTAATTTTATTAAGAAGACGGTAATCAATACAAGGCCTCAACGACCCATCTTTCTTAGCAACAAAGAAGAAGCCGGCACCCAAAGGAGAAGATGAGGGCCAAATGTGCCCCTTCTCCAATGATTCTCTGATGTATGACCGCATGGCATCATGTTCGGGCACAGACAAGTTGAAAATCCGCCCCTTGGGAAATGTACAACCGGGCACCAGCTCAATGGCACAGTCACAGTCCC
Organism: Anomaloglossus baeobatrachus; assembly: GCF_048569485.1. Classification (NCBI taxonomy): domain Eukaryota; kingdom Metazoa; phylum Chordata; class Amphibia; order Anura; family Aromobatidae; genus Anomaloglossus; species Anomaloglossus baeobatrachus. The sequence continues at coordinate 13,682,339 of NC_134358.1, read as the reverse complement.
GGTGTGGGGGCAGAGAATCAGATTCCTGGTCATTAAATACATCACGGAAATCAGACAAGAAGGCCGGAACATCAACTGCCGGAGCAGACGTGGACGACACGGAAAGGTCCTGATGCAAACCTTGACAACCCCAACTAGCTACCGACAAGGATCTCCAGTCAAGAACCGGATTATGGGTCTGCAACCACGGAAATCCTAGTACCAAAGTATCATGTAAATCAGGGGTGGGGAACCTCCGGCCCGCCATGACCTTTTATGTGGCCCCCGGGCAGATTCCCGGGGGAGGCAGTGCTGGTGCTGTCACCGCGGTCTTGCTGCCGCCGGCCCTTTAAATCCACACATTGCTGTTTGTGCTGCAGTGTGTTCTCCCGTCGGCCAGTGCCAATCGTGGGCGGGTCCACAGCAGCCTCACAGCTTCCAGCGTTGTGTGCACGCCCCCTGCCCTCCGGAGATCAGTGCCCGCCTTCTCCTTCTGATGCTGTGTGTCCGGCTCCTGCACTCCGGTGATGTGAGTGCAATGCTGCTGTGAGTCCAGCGCCGACCCTCTGCTGCTATGTGCCCTGCCCAATGCTTTGTGCCTAAACCCCAGTTCTGTAAACCTTCTCCCCCAGAGTTGCATGAAACGCTCAGCGCAGTGTGTCCCCCAATGTCCTGTGTGCACCCCTCCCCCAGTCCTGTGTGCAGCCCCCCAATGTCCTGTGTGCAGCCCATCACCCAGTAGTCCTGTTTGCACCCCCCCAATCCTGTGTGCACCCCTCCCCCAGTCCTGTGTGCAGCCCCCCAATGTCCTGTGTGCACCCCCCCAGTCCTGTGTGCACCCCCCAGTCCTGTGTGCACCCCCCCAGTCCTGTGTGCAGCCCCCCCCAGTCCTGTGTGCAGCCCCCCCCAGTCCTGTGTGCAGCCCCCCCAGTCCTGTGTGCAGCCCCCCCAGTCCTGTGTGCAGCCCCCCCCAGTCCTGTGTGCAGCCCCCCCCCAGTCCTGTGTGCAGCCCCCCCCAGTGATGTCTGTGCCTCCCCCCAGTGATGTCTGTGCCTCCCCACAGTGATGTCTGTGCCTCCCCACAGTGATGTCTGTGCCTCCCCACAGTGATGTCTGTGCCTCCCCACAGTAATGTCTGTGCCTCCCCACAGTGATGTCTGTGCCCCCAGCCCCGCGTGTGGTGTCTGTGCCCCCAGCCCCGCGTGTGGTGTCTGTGCCCCCAGCCCCGCGTGTGGTGTCTGTGCCCCCAGCCCCGCGTGTGGTGTCTGTGCCCCCAGCCCCGTGTGTGGTGTCTGTGCCCCCAGCCCCATGCCCCCAGTTAATTAATTGCTTCACCCAATATAGCAGGGTCATTTAAACATTGATAATTTTGTGCGGCCCCCGAAGGTTGGTAGAAATTTCCAAATGGCCCCCGACAGAAAAAAGGTTCCCCACCCCTGCTGTAAATTATGCAATACTAAAAATGTACAAGTTTCCTGATGCGCTGGTGTAACTCTCATAGGCACCTGGGTCCAAAATTGGGGTTTATTTTCTGCCAAAGGGTAGTGTCACGGGCGGAGGGGACGCCCTCGCCACGCTCGGGTCCGGGGCTTCTGCTGCTGCTCGGGACTCGAGCAGAGCTCCTCACCCGTGAGTGAAAAGGGATGGTTTGTTTGGGGAGAGAGTTCATGACGCCACCCACGGGACGTGGTGATGATGGTACCACCGCTGCTGACGGGGATCCCGGGAGAGATGGTAGGGAGCAGCTAGGATGTTGTCCCCTCCGTGGGTAGGGGGTTGGTGATCCCGGGGCCCAGTGGTGTAATGGGGAGGCTGGACGGCTGGGATGCAGGGTTGCAGGGGCAGCGCGGCACGGTGCCGGATGGCACTGGTGTACTCACTCAGATAGTCAATGACAGAGTCTCTGGTAAACCAAACTGCCGGATGGACAGGTCCCGCAGCCGGCTGCAGTGTTGTTGTGCTCTCCCCGGACGGCTGATGGTGGCTGTCTTTCCCCACACCTGTTAGAATGTTCTGACTCCTGTGGTTTCCCACCGGTAGTCCGCTCCCCGGTGTATAGGTGCCGTAGGAGCCCGTTTTGCCCGCAGGCGCTGGCCTTTGGATCTCTAGCCTATGGCGGTGGCTGTATATCCTCACGGTGTAGACTGTTGCCTTCTGTCGGGTCTTGGTTATTGGGAAACCCCTGGGGTTCCTGTCACACTCGGATTTGACTATTGTCGGCGTCTCCAAGCCTGCTTGGGGTCCGATGGCCCTGCCTGTGTGCTTAGCTTCACTCCGCTCCCCGATTCGGTACCGGTGGGCCACCGCCCAACCCCGGTCCTACGGCTCTGCAGAGTTCCGCTAACTCCTGCAGACGGCCACCACCGTCTGCCAACCTTGCTGTCAGTGCCTGGGCTCCGACCCAGACACTTGCAGTTCGTGTCCTCCTACTTTCACCTCCAAACTCTATCTACTGCTTTTCCCGCCTCCAGGCCTGTGAACTCCTCGGTGGGTGGGGTCAACCATCTGGCTCCGCCCCACCTAGTGTGGACATCAGACCCTGGAGGGAGCCAACAAGGGTTTTTGGTTGACTGTTGTAACTGTCTAGGGTGGGGGGTGTGTATGTTGTTATGTTTGTGACTACCTGGCTAGTCCAGGGCGTCACACTCTCCCTTGGTAAAATGCAGACCGTCCGCGGGCTGCCCGTCCATCACCGGTTTAATTTTTGTTTCTGCAAAAGATAAATTAACATGTAAACATTCAACATAAGCATATTTTAGTTTTTTCCTTACGGGAGGCTCGGTACTTTAACGTTGCAAACGGTAAATATTTTTATTAAAACGGACGGGTTCATGGTCATCCGCTCCCCCACCCAAGCAACCTGACCCTTAATGCTGCCCCTAAGAAACGGGCAGCACCCCTTTACCTCAGTCCTGGTCCAGGTTACCCGAGCGGGAATGGGTACGGTGTCTCGCACCCGGCTGTCACTTCAGGGGACCCCACGTCCAGGGGGACCTCTGACCCCCGGAGGATGGCCACCGGTCCTGGTGGTGGCCGGGCCCCAGCCTCCTCTGCTGCGGGCCCTTCCTCCAATCTGCCTCTCCGGAGGCAGCACGGAACGGAAAACCGGCCCACAAATTATTTACAAACCCACTAGTTCGTGGGAGGCCTGCTAGTTCTCGGCCATGTTCATGAGCAGTTTCTCATGTGGGCAGTAAAACACAGAGTCCCTCCGGGGACAGCTTACCGGCAACGGCCGGGATAATCAACTGGTTGCTGATCAGGTGAGGCTTCGGATTGATTACGTTCATTCAATGGAAAACAGGGTGCTGAGGGTCCCAACGGGGACAACTTGGTTGCAACGGTGGACTGCTGCCATTACTTGAGGTCACCCTCCTCATAGGCCTCCTCCAACTCAACATCCGGACAACTCGGTGGGGGAGGGGACTGGGACTGTTTCTGGGCACTGCGACCTACCCTCTGCTTGACATCCAGGGCAAACCAGCCCCTCTCCCCGCAATGGCGGTTGTAAGTCACTAAGTCGCCCGGTTGTAAGTCGCGACCAGGATGACCGGTTGGCAGGTGAGAGTTCACATCTCGGCGGGCCACGAATATCTCGGCCTCCAGGCCCGGTTCGTGCACGAAGCCGTACCCCCGCTGAGGATCAAACCTCCTCACCTGGCCTTCATACACCGGGCCCCGCACCCGAAAGGTGGCATTGCAGAGACTGTCCTTTTCTTTTATGACTCGCGCCAGCACTTCGGCCCTCCGCTGCTCTCTGGCGGCAATTTCACGGCCCAGCTGGCTCGGCTCCCTGTCCCAGTAAGGGGTGTTTGCATGCCCCTGCGTGCAGGTCAGGCCCCACTGGACTGCGCCCACACCTGCCACGACCGGTACTGTCTTGTGGGGGTCCTGCGGTGACATTGCCTGGGCTGCTGCTTTGCAGTGACGACCCGGCGCAGCCTCAGCCGAGGCGTGGGGTGCAGGGACAGCAGGCCTCACCTGCTGAGCCTTACGGTTCTCGGCTTCCACCTCTCCGGTAGCCGGACGGACTGCCGGGGCTGGGACGGTCTCAGGTGCGGCTGCTTCCGGGGCCGACGGCTTCTTGTAGCGGACAGGCACCTCCCACGGGATCTTCCATGGCAGAGGGAGGGATGTGGGCCGCTCACAGACAACGCCTGCAGGTTGGTCCTCCAGGGCGGACGGACTGGGTTCCGCTGCCGGTGTCGGGGACAGCGAGCCTAGTGGCGAAGCGGCAACAGCCGGTGCGGGTGGCGGGGGAGGCAGCAGGGTGAGCGGGCTCAGACCGGGCCCCTCAGCCGCAGCGGCCGGTCCTTCAAGGACACAGGGGCGTGGGTCGCTTACCCGCTCCTCCAGCACTGTCTCCACCTCGCGTCTCCGCACGGCCGCCACCACCTCCTCCAATTCGGCCACCCACTGCTCCATCAAAAATCGGACCTGGGCTTGCAGGCGGCAGCACATTTGCGCGGTCCGGGCCTCCACCCACGCCGCTGTTCCTGGTGTGGGCTCCGGGATCTCTGCGTGGCCGGACGGGACGGACATGTCAGCGCTTGTGCTCCCAGGAACCGGATGTGTTGCAGAGTCCTGGCATCCCTGCTTTTTATGCCCTCGGCTACATTAAGCAGGCCTTCACCCGTCCCCCCTTGGTTCTTTCTAGCACTTCCTCTTTGGGGGCGGGGCTTCGCTTTTCGCGCCTTTCCTGCTCGGGAAAGATGCTCGAGCGGGAAATCTTCGCGCCAAAGATGGCGGCGCTTCAAATTTTTCGGCCGGACGCCGCCGGCGGGGACACCAAGGCGCACTTCTACCGGTAGGTAGATCGGTTCTATCCTGTTCGTGACACCAAGTTGTCGCGGGCGGAGGGGACGCGCTCGCCACGCTCGGGTCCGGTGCTTCTGCTGCTGCTGCTCGGTGGCTCGAGTGGTGGGCCGGACCCGGGGACTCGAGCAGCGCTCCTCACCCGTGAGTGAAAAGGGATGGTTTGTTTGGGGAGAGAGTTTGTGACGCCACCCACGGGACGTGGTGATGATGTCACCACCACTGCTGGTGACGGGGATCCCGGGAGAGATGGTAGGGAGCAGCTAGGATGTTGTCCCCTCCGTGGGTAGGGGGTTGGTGATCCCGGGGCCCAGTGGTGTAACGGGGAGGCTGGACGGCTGGGATGCAGGGTTGCAGGGGCAGCGCGGCACGGTGCCGGATGGCACTGGTGTACTCAGACAGTCAATGACAGAGTCTCTGGTAAACCAAATGGCCGGATGGACGGGTCCCGCAGCCGGCTGCAGTGTTTGTGCTCTCCCCGGACAGTGTGATGGTGGCTGTCTTTCCCTACACCTGTTAGAATGTTCTGACTCCTGTGGTTTCCCACCGGTAGTCCGCTCCCCGGCGTATAGGTGCCGTAGGAGTCCGTTTTGCCCGCAGGCGCTGGCCCTTGGATCTCTAGCCTATGGCGGTGGCTGTATATCCTCACGGTGTGGACTGTTGCCTTCTGTCGGGTCTTGGTTGTTGGGAAACCCCTGGGGTTCCTGTCACACTAGGATTTGACTATTGTCGGCGGCTCCAAGCCTGGTCGGGGTCCGATGGCCCTGCCTGTGTGCTTAGCTTCACTCCGCTCCCCGGTTCAGTACCGGTGGGCCACCGCCCAACCCCGGTCCTACGGCTCTGCAGAGTTCCGCTAACTCCTGCAGACGGCCACCACCGTCTGCCAACCTTGCTGTCAGTGCCTGGGCTCCGACCCAGACACTTGCAGTTCGTGTCCTCCTACTTTCATCTCCAAACTCTATCTACTGCTTTTCCCGCCTCCAGGCCTGTGAACTCCTCGGTGGGTGGGGCCAACCGCCTGGCTCCGCCCCACCTGGTGTGGACATCAGACCCTGGAGGGAGGCAACAAGGGTTTTTGGTTGACTGTTGTAACTGTCTAGGGTGGGGGGTGTGTGTGTGCTGTTATGTCTGTGACTACCTGGCTAGTCCAGGGCGTCACATTAGCATCAATGCCCCTAAAAGGAACAGGAGTTTGCAAAGGAACCATGGGGAAACCACAATCCCTAGCAAACCCAAAATCCATCAAATTGAGCGCTGCCCCTGAGTCCACAAAGGCAAATGCAGAAAAGGAAGACAATGAGCAAATCAATGTGACAGACAAAAGAAACTTTGGTTGCAAAGAACCCACAGTAACAGAAGTAGCCAATCTCGTTTCACGTTTAGGGCAGACAGAGATGTTATGAGAAGCGTCTCCACAATAGAAGCACAGTCTATTCTTCCGTCTGAACCCCTGCCGACTAGCATTAGAGAGGACCCTATCACACTCCATAGGCTCCAAAGGCTGTTCCACAGGCACAAAACCAGCAGGAATCTTCCTGCGCTCACGTAACCGCCTATCAATCTGAATGGCCAAGGTCATAGAGGCATCAAGACCAGAAGGGACGGGAAATCCTACCATTACATCCTTCACAGTATCAGCAATACCCTTCCGAAAAAGAGCCGCAAGCGCATCATCATTCCATTTGGTAAGGACCGCCCACTTTCGAAATTTCTGACAAAACGTTTCTGCAGAATCCAAACCCTGAGTTAAGGACAACAAGACCTTTTCTGCTTGGTCCACAATATTGGGTTCGTCATATAATAATCCCAAGGCCTGAAAAAAGGAGTCCACATCATTGAGAATCGGATCATCAGACGCTAAAGAGAAGGCCCAGTCCTGAGGGTCACCACGCAGCAAGGAGATGACAATCTTAACCTGCTGTACGGGATTCCCTGAGGACTTAGGGCGCAGGTCAAAAAATAATTTACAATTAATTTTGAAGCTCAAAAATCTCGACCTATCTCCCGAAAAAAAATCAGAAACGAGAATCTTAGGCTCTGCAAGGGGAATCTGTGCAAGATAAAGCCCGCTTCACACGTTGCAATTTCGCATACGATTTCGTATGCGATTTGCAACGCCCCCATCGTATGTGTGGCACGTTCAATTTGTTAAACGTGCCGCACAAACGATTAACCCCCGTCACATGTACTTGCCCGTCCATACAACCTCGCTGTGGGCGGCGAACGGCCACTTCCTGGAGTGGGAGGGACGTTCGGCGTCACAGCGACGTCACGCGGCAGCCGGCCAATAGAAGCGGAGGGGCGGAGATGAGCGGGACGTAAACATCCTCCCGGGGTGTCACACACTGCGATGTGTGCTGCCCCGGGTACGATGAACAATCTGACGTTCAATTCTAGAGAAATGAACTATGTGTATGCGATGAACGTTTTACCGTTCAATCGCAATCGCACGTACCTGTCACACACTGCAATGTACCTTACGGTGCTGGATGTGCGTCACTTACGACGTGACCCCGCCGACACATTGTAAGATACATTGCAGCGTGTAAAGCGGGCTTTAGACTCTATACGACGAACCTTAGCATCAAGATGAGCAACACGCTCACCCAATTCATCCATGCTAGAAAAAGATCTTCCACAGAACCCAGAGAAAAAGAGGAAAAAAATACTCAAAAAAAAAATTTTTCAGCAGACTTTTTTTTTTCATTCTTCAGAGTACCCTTTAAATTGTAGGCCGGTTATACTGTTATGATCCAGAACCATGGAAGATCACAATATATCATTGGCAAAAAAGGTGACAAGAGCATTGGCAACTAATCTGTCCGCTATCCCCTTACTAAACATCAACACTACAAGTAGCTGAGGGGTGAACTATCATCCTATGCACCGCGAACCCAGCCAGACTAGCTATCCTAAAGGAAGGAAGGATGAATAACTCTCTGCCTCAGAAATGGACCTCAAAAGTATAGCAAGCTCCCCACATTCAAAGACTACGGTGATATAGGAAAATACAATACACAGATGGATGATAGGATTAGCAAAGGTGAGGCCCCACTAACTAAATATGAAAGGATTGGAAAGGGGCTGATGGTGGCCAGAGAAAAACCCTACAAAAATCCAAATACCTGATAGTACAAAAAGCCCTCAGATTGCACGATCTGCACTCCATCCTATATCAGGCGCTCTTGTCAAACCAATGAACAGAAAACAGGAACAATTACAAATTCAAGAAGCAACAAACACATGGACTTATAGGAGCAAGACTCCAAACATAACTGCAGGGAGCTTCCCAGCTAAGCAACTGAGAGGGAAGATTCCTGCATGCAAATAAACTGACAATAACCACAATAATTGACA